>NC_053491.1:313954431-314299431 GCF_905171775.1 Rana temporaria
GAGAGAGCATAAAATGGTGTCTGTCCCTTAAGTATCCTTTCCCAGAATGCACAGCGGCAACAACACTGCCACTGGGCTGCCTCTGGGAAACGAATACCCAATGCACCCAGCCTGCTGTATTTCCAACACTGACCTGTGTTGGCAGCGCCACCTACTGTCAAGTGGGAAATACGCACACACAGCTGAATTAGAACAGAAGCAACAATTTACATAATCACTCTGAGCCATTTACAGCTCAGATAACCCCTAAATTTACACATAGGGCCAGATCCACAGACGAAGTAAGCCGGCGTATCTACTGATACGCGGGCGTACTTTAAAATTTCCCGCGTCGTATCGTTGTTTTGAATCCTCAAAACAAGATACGACGGCTTCTGGGTTAGATCCGACAGGTGTACGTCTTTGTACACCTTCGGATCTAAGATGCAATACTTCGGCGTCCGCTGGGTGGCGTTTTCCGCGTCAGGTATGCAAATTAGCGATTTACGACGATCCACGAACGTACGCGCGGCCGTCGCATTTTCTAACGTCGTCTGTAGACGGCTTTTTCCGGCGTATAGTTAAAGCTGGTATTTTGCGGCATATAGATAGAATTGCCATGTTAAGTATGTCCGTCGTTCCCGCGTCAAAATGTTTTTTTTTTTTGGCGTAAGTCGTCCGTGAATAGGGATGGACGTAACTCACGTCTAAGTTAAAAAAATGACGTCCTAGCGACGTCATTTAGCGCAATGCACGGCGGGAAATTTCGGGACGACGAATGCGCAGTTCATTCGGCGCCGGAACGCGTTTCATTTAAATGAAACCCGCCCAATTTCAAATCCGCCGCCAGAAATACACTATGCCGCCGTAACTTATGGCGCGAACTCGCTGAGAATTCGAATATACGCCAGGTAAGGTACGGCGGCGTAGTGTATCTGATACGCTGCGCCGATCTAAATGTATGTGGATCTGTCCCATAGCGTCTACTCAACAGGAGCAGGGCGCTACACTTTCAAAGCAAATTAGCAGTCATACCAGGCCTCTACTTGTGTGCACCAATGCATCAATACCAAAAATGTAGACAAAAATACAAAAACTAAAAAAAAACTGTTGCTGGGAATCCACCACATTGGCGCAACCCAGGCCAATAAATTTCCACTAGGTTAGATAAGGGGTTTGCAATGCAATAATCTTGGCTAAAGTGGTGCTCAGACCACTAGACTGAGGTAGTTTTAGGGGTTGATTTACTAAAACTGGAGAGTGCAAAATCTGGTGCAGCTCTGCATAGAAAGCGATTAGCGTCCAGGTTTTTTTTTTTTGTCAAAGCGGTCTCCTCTCCCTGACAAGATGTGGATCTGTGTATTTACTGGGCAATTGCGGGTGCCCGGCAGACATTGCGGCCACTGGGCACACGCATCGGGTTCCCAGTGACGTGGCCCGTGCGCGCGCCCCCTAGTGGCTCGGGAAGGCACGACGTCAGAACGAGAGGGTCTTCGTCCTGCCGTCATTTGATGGCAGGCGGTAGACAAGTGGTTAATTGAGTACTGCTGCAATTATTGTTGTGTACAATACAGGGGCAAAACAACATTGATATTTTTGCAACATGTAAAGCTGCTGAAGATTACCAGTTATACAGACATCATTTGCCTAGACCAGGGGTCTCCAAACTGCGGCCCTGGGGCCAGATGCGGCCCTTTGCTTGCCTTAATGCGGCCCTTGGGGAATTGTTCCACCCAACTCCAATGGGGCATAATTCTTGTTGCTGACACCAATGAGGCACTATTCCTCCAACTGACACCATCAATTCTTTCCATTGACACCAATGATGGGGCACTAGTCCTTCCACTGACACCAAAGATATGGTATTATTTACTCCCACTGGTTACCGGGACATTTTCTTCTCCCAATGGCCCTAGTCTGGCCCCCCTAAAGTCTGAAGGACCGTAAACTGGCCCTTTGTTTAGAAAGTTTGGAGACCCCTGGCCTAGACCAATGTTGTAATGTAAATCCCAGGACTCTATGATAATCAACCATGTTATTTTTTTTTTCTCATGAGATAGACTCACTTCAGATTATATTTTATTAGGCAGCTGATTCATCAAGTATTGAGATACTTTACACACTTTGATGATTTAGCCCCCAGAAAATAACTTGCCATACCATGATATTTATCTAATTTGAGTTTATATAAAAATATTTGATTAGCATAGGCCCCATAGTGAGCTAATGCTAACCAAATGTTAAGATATAAAATACATCAATGATATCGTTTCTAGCCTTATCTCTCTCTCTCTCTTGATTGGATGATAGTTTCTTTGCTAACATTTTTTGCACTGGCAGTGCTTTCTGTATTTTTTTTAAATACAGAACACTAAATACTGCAAATATAAAAAGAAGGAAAAGAGAAAATAATATGAACATTTATTATAGCAACAATTACAATCCAAAACCAAAATACTATTACAACAATATAAAAAAAACATGTAAATTGTTATTATTATTATTATTATTAGCTATTAGTGGTAGTCAGGGTGAATGTATGTAATGACAAGGGGTGCTGGTATGTGCTGGATGATCTAATGATGCTGGCTGCTGGGGGATCTATTGTTGTTGGAGGGGATTTATTTTTGCATGGTGATCTATTGTTGATGGTTTGCTGGTGGGGGAACTAATGTTGCTGGGGGATCAATTGTTGCTGAAACGGATCTGCTGTTGAGGGGGGCCTATTGATTATGTCTGCTGGGAGATCTGTTGTTGCTGCTCAAGGTCTGCTGTTGCTGGGGTAGTATTTTTTTGTAGGGCTCCATTGTTGCTGGGGAGGGTCTATTGCTTCTGGCTGCAGGGGATCTATTTTACTGCTTTTTTTTTGTTATGAACAGATTCTATGCAAATTACTTAACACTACAAAATGATACTTAGCTCTGTATTCTCTAACAGGGTGGTACTGAGAGGTGGAATCAAGTTGACTATTCTTTGAGAAAAAAAGCCCTGGTGGTAGTAATATCAATATACCAGTGGCGGCTGGTGCTCAAAATTTTTGGGGGGGCGCAAAGGAAAAAAAAAATTGCATTCTCACTGTGCCCAAACGCAGCCACTGTTACATGCCATCAAACGCAGCCACTGTGCCATCAATTTGCACCACTGTGATTTGCCATCAAATGCAGCCACTGTGCCATCAATTTGCACCACTGTGCCATGCCATCAAATGCAGCCACTGTGCCATCAATTCGCACCACTGTGCCATGCCATTAAACGCAGTCACTGTGCCATGCCATAAAATGCAGTCACTGTGCCATCAATTCGCACCACTGTGCCATGCCATTAAACGCAGTCACTGTGCCATGCCATCAAATGCAGTCACTGTGCCATCAATTTGCACCACTGTGCCATGCCATTTAACGCAGTCACTGTGCCATCCATTGTCACCACTGTGCCATGCCATTAAACGCAGCCACTGTGCCATACATTGTCACCACTGTGCCATGCCATTAAACGCAGCCACTGTGCCATCCATTGTCACCACTGTGCCATACATTGTCACCACTGTGCCATGCCATTAAACGCAGCCACTGTGCCATCCATTGTCACCACTGTGCCATCCATTGTCACCACTGTGCCATGCCATTAAACGCAGCCACTGTGCCATACATTGTCACCACTCACTGTGCCATACATTGTCACCACTGTGCCATGCCATTAAACGCAGCCACTGTGCCCTTTAATGGTCGCCGCTGTGCCAATTGTCCCCACTGTGCCCTGTAAATTGCTTCCCCCCCCCCCCGGCACTTACCTTTACTGGTTTTAGGCATCCACGTCCCACGATATCTTCTCCCGCCCTCGATGACTGACAGGCGTCTCAGCCAATCAGGTTACCGGTAGCCAGAACCGGCCAACCTGATTGGCTGAGACACCTGTCATCTTATTCAAGGGGCTTACAGTCTGTGCGCTCCGAGAATAAGCTTCCGGGACCCGAGGGCTGTATTGGGAAAGCCTATCAGAGCTGTTGGCTTTGATAGACATTTCCGTACAGCCAACCAGCTGGCGTTATTCAGATGGCCGGACATTGAGCGCCGACCATCTGAATAACAGCGGCAGCGGCAAAAATAACATAGATTCGTGCAATGCATGAATCTATTTTATTTGACTCAGTGGCGGTGAGAGCCAGAGGGGGCGGGGCTCCAGCGCCCTCTATGGACGAACCGCCACTGCAATATACAGAGATTTTCCTAAAATAAAGTAAATGGAAATCTTAATTTAGACAGGGCTTTCCTAACTGTTTTGTGATTCTCAACTGTCTCCTGCTCCTTCTTATGCTTGCCCCTCCAGAAAGATCTATTGTTTCTATGTGTTCTCTCTAGAATGGTAGCAATGTTCTTTAAAGCTAACCTATAATATAGTGATAAAATGATGTGAAGAAATAGAGTAAAGAATCTTGTTGCTTAACACAGCCCTACCACTGTGTTAAAAAAAAAAAATGCACATCTATAAAGCACAGCAGTACAAATGTATATTGTGCTTTTTTTGCCTTGGGACTCAAATCACAGATATCATTCTCTCTGCAGCGTGAACCAATGTATAATGCTGTTTGAACAAGCGCACATAGTGGGGGAGGGTCAGGCCTCGTACACACGGCCGAGGAACTCGACGTGCCAAACACATCGAGTTCCTCGGCCAGTTCAGCACTGAAGCCGCCGAGGAGCTCGGCGGGGAGAGAGCTCCCATAGAACAACGAGGAAATAGAGAACATGTTCTCTATTTCCTCGCCGAGCTCCTCGTCGGCTTCCTCGGCCGAAAGTGTACACACGACCAGTTTCCTCGGCAGAATTCAGCCAGAAACTCGGTCGGAAGCTGAATTCTGCCGAGGAAACTGGTCGTGTGTACGGGGCCTCAGAAGAAGATATATACCTCTAACATAATATTTGTGTTTGTGCAAATGTAAATATGTGCCACCGAGCTCTGTAAACAACCGTTTTACCCTGAACAAAACGGCTAAGAACAGACAGGTAGAATTTTACAGCCCCACCTAGAGGTTGCATAGTTTAATAAAAAAATATTGTATCAGCAGGAATATAAGACTTCCTCAAATTGTGACCTCTACAGCTGGAAACTTCTAATACATGTACCAATTCACTGGTAAACATAGAGGGTATGCTTCAAATAGTAAATCAATTAAATTGAATCGGCATATGCATCAGACATTTCCAGCTGGGGATATCAAGGGGGTTTTTCACAATCTGTGGGAGTCTGATATTCCTACTGATACAATTCTGTGTAGGACAGGCTTTTAAAGATGTATTATTATGTCTGTAAACAGGTTTTATTTTTTGTATTAATATATTTGTATCATTTTAACCATATGTTGTAGACCTTGTGAGCACCTTTAAAACAGAGTTCCACCCAAAAGTGTAACTTCCGCTCATGTGTCTGCTCCGGTGTCACAATTGCCACCTTTTGGGGGGGAAGGGGGGCAGGTATCCTGTTTTTACTTGCGGGAGTCTGCACCACGACCCATGACGTCACAGCGGGGCTCCCTCCTCCTCCCCCCATCGCTGGGCCAGTAGCCTTGCGCTTTAGGGGTCCCGGCATGAAGCCGTAAGGCTACACTGCCGGGTTCCCTTACCTGCAATGGCGGCGGCAGCACTCCACAACTGATAGAAACATCAGCTGCGGTGCCAACATCGCTGAACTCCAGGACAGGTAAATATCCGATTATTAAAAGCCAGTAACTGCAGTATGTGTAGCTGCTGGCTTTTAATTATTTTTTTTGTGGCAGACCTCCGCTTTAAAGTCTATTTCCAATATTCTGTTTACTATGCAATCAGGATGTGGTGCCATTTAATAACAGCCCACAAACTACTTTAAGAAAGTCTTTTTGTTTTTGTTTGTGCTGAACACAATTTTTTGATAGCCACTGTCAATCGCTGATATGAAGGCGGAGAGGAGTGACTTTTGTTCTGTGGCCCTCTTGCCTGTTGCTGCATGTACAGCTGTAGTTCTAAGCGGGAGTGCACATGTAGAGGAGACTCCTACCACACTCCATAGATCCCAGCGGGCGCAGGGGACACCAATATAACAGAAGCATGGCAGCATGGGTTGGGCGACAGTTGCAAGGGAATATCCTTGTAAATTCTACTATTTGAGAATAGGCCAGGCCAGCCCCGCCCGCCGCACATGTCCACTGTACCCAATCACAGGGCGCCAGGGGCCGACCTGAACCTAAATATGGCGGAGGAGGAGGTGGGTGGGTGGAGTCGGAGTCTCAGAGAGAGCGTGGCGCTGTGCAGGCAACATGTGACGTCACTGGTTGCTACACGCCAAGCGGGGCGGCCCTAGCAACCAGTGAGTTAAGAATTCTTTAATTACAGCGGCAGGCTGGCAGGCAGTACATATTTGATTCCGGGATACTCCCGGGCCACGCTACAGGCTGCAGCACTTATAGCAAGCAGCTGCTGGGGGCCCCTGGCCAGCTCGGAGCCCCAGCCAGTTGCTTGCTTTGCCTGTCCTGTTCCGACGGGCCTGGTTGACCCTATGATGTCATGGTTCTACATAATGTATTATGCTATAAGCTGACAATCAGTTGCAAATTTGACATTGATAGGTGTGTGCCAGACTTCCTGGTATTTGGGAATTTTTATAGAATAACCATAACCATTTGAATTGCATGGTGCCAGGATAAAAAAAAAACAATGTCCGAGTGAAAAACAAAGACAGAAAGCTTCTGTCCTCTGTATATATGTGTTACGTATGTTGCATTTAATTAAAGTTAACCTTTCATCAGACCAATTACTTTTTTGATTAAACAGTAAAAATTCAAATTCATTTTTTTGATTCATCTATCCAATGCCACATTTTAAATTAGTCTCTTTTGAATTTATTTTTAAAAGTTACTTGCTCTGCATGATATCATCTTTGAAAATCTATCCTAATAATTTGTTGTGAGTGACTAATTTACACAAGGGCCAGATGAGTCTTAGGCTGCATTCACACCTGAGCGTAGGGCGTTCGGTCGTTTTTTCGGGCGTTTTTTTTTGCGCGTATTCATGCTTATTTGCGCGTTTGCATACAGCGTCGTGCGACGTTTTTGTACTTCGGGCGTTTCTTATTTTAGCCAATAGGAAAAATTATCATCTTTTCATCACTTGTTGCTATGTTGGTAGATTTTTTTTAATCTTCTGCATGGGCGACAAGTTCTATTGATTAAAGCGACGAAACGCCCATAGCAAACGCCCGTTGTCGCGCGATACGCTCAATACGCGCGTTTCCCATTACTTTCTATGGGGAAAAAAAAACGCTCAAACGCCTCTGTCGCGCGATTCGCGCGACAAAAAAAGGTCCGGGACTTGTTTGAGCTTCGCGCGACAGGCGTTTGGGCGTTCAGGCGTTCAGGTGTGAACAGTCACCATAGGGAATAATGTTAATTCTCCCCTCTGGCGTTTGTGAGCAGTGCGCTTCAGGCGTAAAAACGCCTAGGTGTGAATGGGGCCTTAAGAGTGCTTTTCAACCGTTCTAGATGTACCATCTATATAAATAATTTATCAGCGTCGGACTGTCTATTACTTTCACTCTTGATTCTTCATATCTTGCCAAGTTTAAATACAAGGAAATCCCTTTTAAGCAATATTGTCAGAGCAGATCATATCATTTATGTTACCTCTAAAGTCTTATGAAATTAATAAAATATTATATGTATCCATGATGAGCCTTTTATTTTGTGGTATTTCTGTGTAGCCTCTGTGAATAGAATGGCATATTAAGTAAAATTGTACAAATAGAATTGTGAGCAATTGTTCATAGCAACCAATGGAAATCACATGTGGCAGGCAAATAAAAACCGATCCCTTAAAGTAATTCTCAGTCGCTGCAAGCTGCTACAGTTTACCGTATGTTATTAAATAAGCAAATAAAACCTCACAGTAATGTGTCCTTGTGTATCAAAGCACACTCGTCAGTGCTGATTGTATTTTGGGTCTATTGCTACTGCTTAAAGACAGGTATCCCAAAGTGCCTGTACATATCTTGTTGTTCATGAAATCGTTTTCTAAAGCCTCATACACACGATCAGATTATCCAACGGGAATTGTGTGATGACAGGCTGTTGGTGGAAAATCTGATCGTTTGTACCATCAGACAATTGTCCGATTTTCCACTGACAAATGTGGGATAGCATGCTTTAAAATTGTCTGCCAACAATTGTGTGTTATCGGATTTTCTGAGCGTGTGTACACAAGTCCATCCGACAAAACTCCAAAGTACAAACACACATGCTCTGAAGCAATGCTCACCATGACACAACATTAGCAGAAGTTTCCCAAAGGGTGGCGCTAAAAAGCTGAAAAACCACGTCGTTTTGAGTTTGTTTGCCGACAATTATATGCCGTTTGTATGCAAGACAAGTTCCTGGCCAATGCCCTTCTGACAAAAGTCCCATGCTTTTTCCACTGAAAATCTGTGTGTATGAAGCTTTAGGCCCCGTACACACGTCCGAGAAACTCGACGGGCGAAACTCATCGTTTTGCTCTTCGAGTTCCTTGTGAAGCCACCGAGGATCTCGGCGAGCCAAGTTTCCCCATTGACTAATGAGGAAAAAGAAAACATGTTCTCTATTTGGCTCGACAAGTTCCTCGTCGGTTTCCTCGGCCAAAAGTGTACACACGACCGGTTTCCTCGGTAGAATACGGCTCCCATCGAGTTTCTGGCTGAATTCTGCCAAGAAACTCGGTCGTGTGTACGGGGCCTAACACACACAAACAGCTCAACCATTCCCAGTTGCACATTGAATAAAGGAGCATCATCAATAGTCAATAATGGCGCTTTCATTTGTTTCTGGAAGGCAAGAAGGATAGGATTTGTTGACAATAAGAAAGAAATCATATGGTTGGAAATTATTTATCCAGAAAAGGTGGCAAGAGCAGTCCAGGTCAGAAAAGTTGAGACCTTTCATCAGTGGATTCTTGGGATTGAGGGCTTCCAGGGTGGACAGAAAAAAAGACTTTAGTCCAAGAAAGTACTTGCAGGTAGATTGTGGTGTTCACATTTAGGCAGTCGGGTTAGATTAAAAATGTTGCAGAATTATACAAGTTTGTTTTTATTCTTCCAGATCTGTTGTAAAAAGAACCAAGCCAATGCCCAACAATCCCAAAAAAAAGCTTCTTAGAACATAACAATGTAGAATAAAAACCTGTGATACTGTTTCCCAAGCAGCCACGTTTTTTTTCCTAACTCTGACAAATGTAAGCAGTAATAGGAGATAATTCTTCCCTCTGTGGAGATGACTCATCAATAAATCACAGTACAAAGCCTGAATGTTTTGCTCAAAAAAATGACACGGTAACTTGTCAGATATATAGAAAGTACCGTTGTCTGAAGTGGATGTGCTAAGATAAACTCTGCGTTTAGTGATAAGGAATAGGAGCATAGCACTAAGTATTGATATGCAGGAGATAAGGAAGATACAGTTGCCAGCGAAACACACTTTTTAACACAAATACCTTTCAGCTTACAGAGCTGTATAATCCCTGACTTTTAGATAAACATTGGACATAACAAACTGCTCTTTTACCTAGGAAGACTTTGTCACCAAGTTCATGTTGCGTCTACTTCTGAGTGCAAAGTTCTGGAAAAAGGCACATGCCTGACGAAGGGGCCCTGCACGGCTCCGAAACGTTGCACTTTTCTTTGTGATGTGAACTCTTTCATTAAAGAAACCTTTGGACGGAAGTTGTCGATCCATGGTGTGCTGGCAAATATGTACGCTTGCTTGATGTTTCCAGGACCCAACTGGTAATCGCTGCAGCACCAACCATTTTATGAGCCATATTTGCCAGGAACGTGTGCGATAGGAATATTGACCAGACAAAGTTCTGGGATAAGGCAGTACCATAAATGGGTTTGCTACTGGTTTGTTGCCAGTGCAAGCTTGTTCTTTTTCCTCTGCAAATTATTTTTCCTGAAGGGCCTGATATGGAATTTTTTTATTTTTTTATTTTTTTCAATTACTTTTATCTGTATTGCCGAGACCAGACAATTCATTATAGCCGCGAGTAATTTTAAATTACTTTTTTTCCTTTTTAGAAATGTCATTTTGTGCAGAGACTGTTATGAACACGGAAAACATGTGCTACTTTACAGGCATACTATAGCCACCCCCCAGGTACGAAATTTAAAGGAATATTTCACTTTTATTGTTTCACTTTAAGCATTATTAAAATCACTGCTCCCGGAAAAAAGGCAGTTTTTAAAACTTTTTTTGCATTGATACATGTTCCCTGGGGCAGGACCCGGGCCCCCAAACACTTTTTATGACAATAACTTGCATATTAACCTTTAAAATTAGCACTTTTGATTTTTCATGTTCATGTCCCATAGACTTTAACGGTGTTTGCGTGTTCAAACAATATGTTTGCCTGTTCACATGTTCTGCTGCGAACCAACCGGAGGTGTTTTCGGCTCATACCTATTCACTAAACTAAGGGAAAATTTTCTTGTAAAGTGAAGACCCTATTTGCCTTTAGTAAATCATCCCCTATGTCTGTGCATATATGGGGCCTTGATGAGTTTAGTTAGAATCCCAGAGAAATAGTAAAGGACATCACCATAAAAGTGGATGGCATCAGGATGTTAATATACAAATAAGTAACCAATTTGGAGGGCATCTTCGCCTCCCTTTAAGTACTTGGTTTGAACAACTAAAACCCAAATGAAGAAAAAAATACCCTTACATTGAGGCCCCCCATTCATGCAACTGTTCTCCCAAAGCTTCCTCTCTGCCTACCTCCTCCATGTACAAAGCAGGATTAATAGCCCTGCATTGTACACGATGAAACAGGTTTAGCTCTAAGCAAATGTCATGTGCACTTCTTCAACAACATTTCTCTGCTTTCTGTGTTACCTGATACTTCTGATAGGCATCATGTTCCTTATAATGTAACACAGGTTTATCGCTTAATAACACAAAATAATGTATATTAAAAAAATGTAGTGTTAGCTGAAGAGGGATGGGAAGGTAAACTTTTTCTCCTGATGTCTATGATGTCAATGCCTTAAACCCTATAATAAAATAGTGTCTAGCTATCAGAGACTTTGGTTCTACTAGAAGTATAAAATATTCCTTACCCTCCAAAGAAGCACAAAAAAAGTATTTTTTTATAGAGGCCTGTGCCATAAGACATAGGAAAACTTAATTAAGGCCACATAGGGCCCAGCTACAAAGACATCAACTCAGATCCTATACACACGAACACACATACAGCACTCATACATGCTCTTTCCCCTTCACCAGAAATACATAGATTACAAGATCAGACACCTCAAAAAGGCTGCTCAGAAAAACATTTATATTTATATTATGTTTTATATATTATATTATAAGAAAGCATATGTAAGGGTGGCATATTCGAGTCTAACTATAGGTGCCATATCTGAAATTTGCTTTTCCATTGTGGATCATTTTCAATTTTGGAAGATCTACATTATTTGGCAGTTCACTTGTGATAGAATTGGAGGGTTAGTATATTTCCAACTGAGTAAATTGGCTTTCCTAGCTTGGAAAGTGTTAAATGAAACATAGAATTGGATTGCGTAACTGGTACAAAGTAATTAAGTGACCTAAAACTTAAATAGGTTTTCATTATAGAAAATATGTTATTCCAAAAACCATCAATACGAGTACATCAACCATCAAAACATATGATATGTAGTGCCTGAAGATTTACCGTATCTA
Organism: Rana temporaria; assembly: GCF_905171775.1. NCBI lineage: Eukaryota > Metazoa > Chordata > Amphibia > Anura > Ranidae > Rana > Rana temporaria. The sequence goes on from NC_053491.1 coordinate 313,966,130, forward strand.
TGGAGTACAAAGCCCATACGCTGCAGTTTATCTAGGTTGTAGTGTGGCTGATGTGTGAGTTTAAATTATGTAAGCTTATCTGCCACACTGATGACATCCCCAAACCATGTATCAACAGCCTCTTCCCAGCTCACTTTAGTAAGGTTTGGAATAAACTTGAGCCTTTTTGCATTTCAGGCTATCAAGGGTTGGGTACCTTTTCGCAAAAAAAAAAAAAAAAATCTGTTGCTATTACTAATTTTGGGCCCCCAGATTATATATCAGCACTTCATGAACTGTATTGGTTGAACTAGATATACTTGTGTTTTTTTTCAACCAGACTAACTATGAAAAAAAAATGTATTTTGGAATATTATTAGACTTTTGCCTATTCCATTTTGTAAATCTATACATAGCATATTGTTACTGTTATATATTTTACTTTTTATAAATAATTTTTTTTTTGTCACCACTTCCTCTGGGTACTCCTGATTAAGAGAGGAATTTCTATTAGAATATCTCTATTCAGTCCCATTAGGCGCAGCGTCTTACCTTTTTTACATCATTATTATGATGTTTCCAGGCAAACCTTCACATTTACTTAGCTGGGAAACAGATCTGGGTTAGAATATAGATAAGGGTACCTGGGATCAAATATTCCAGCCAGTTGCCAAAATGCATTGATCTATCCGGGTATAACAATTCACATATAAATATTCATGAAATACTACTTAATCCGTGTAACAATTGATACATTCAATCCAGAAATTTGTCTTCTGTTTTTTCAGAGGTGATACAGAGCCAGGCAATATTAAGCCCCTATTTTAGGAAAGTTACAAAGGTAATTTTTTTCTACTGCATTAAAAATGTACTTAGGCAAGTCTTACAAATTAATATTTTCATTTCTTTGTTTTATGCTTTACTTTTATTGCTTGTTCCTTTAGTGACCTGCTTAAAAACGTATCTATTTTAGTGCATCTTTAATCACTATAGCTCCAAAAATTGTACTCCCATTCTCTTATTTTTAGTCAGTTAAAATCCACATTACATTTATTTATTTTGGTGGAAAGAGCGGGTCATATTTCAAATTCCATACTCTGTTTCAATGCAGTTTGGGTTTGTTGTTGGATTAGACAGCTCTGAAACAAAGCCATGATATCAAAATTTAGAATATAACCCTTTTGTTGCTAAAACCATTTTTTGTACTCAAGGTAAAAACCATGTTAAATATAAGTTCACCTTTAATAAAAAAGAATAAATAAAAAAAAATGTTGCAGGTAAAAAGTGCATTTCTTTTGAAGAAATGCACTGAAAACTACAAACCAACAGCTGCAATGGCTGTCAGATTTGTAGTTTTCCAATCATAGAGGACTATGAATGATGACGTAGACTGAGTGGCGGAGCCTTTCTCAGCCACAGTAAAAAAATAAATTGTGACAGCAACAGGGGAGAAGCTCCCTGCTAGCTGTCAGAGTGGGGGGATCGGGGGTGAGCTTGCATATGGGAGTATCATGTAACGATAGGTGAACTATACTAGGGCTGGAAGATAGTTTAATACCCAAAAAAAGACTCTTTTCCGAAAGCATAAATGTAATTTGGAATGTTTTCTATCACATACCAAACAGGTCTAGCTTTAATATTGTGCATGCTCCTGAAACGGCAACAAGAAAAAAAAAAAAAATTGTGTAATCAAAATTGTACATAGGCCAACACTATAAACTTTTTAGAATTATCTGTGAATAATGGCTCTAGACTTATTGATGTGATGATGAGTGGCAATATTTAACATGTGTGACACAATGCTGTTTTCATATGTAGGTTCCTCAAAATGCATGTATATTTTTCATGTGCTTGTACGTAGGGGCAGGGGACTTTAAAGTGGTTATAAAGTGAATATTTTTTTTTTACCTTAATGCATTCCTTGCATTAAGGTAAAAATGTTTAGGCATCAGCATCCCCCAACCCGAAAATAAGCCCTAGTTGAAAGTCCTTGTAAAAACATGTAATCCGTTTGTAAAAAGATTATATAATGTGCAGTGTGTCTCCTTTTGAAACTTTATTGTGGAAAATACCTTATTTACAGCATCGCTGGCGATCACGTGACCTCCAAGATCATCTCTTCTCTTCCCAGCTGACACCAGCGGGCCCCTCCCTCTGCAGTACTCAGAGCCGGGCTGACATCAGTGGGGATGTCGGCCACTGCCTCTGAAGTATTCAGAGCAGGGAAGAAGAGCTCCGGTGGGTCAAGTGAGTGCCCAGCGGTACTGTAAATAAGGTATTTTACACAATAACGTTTCAAACGGAGACACACTGCACATTTATATACCATATTTGCCGGTGTATAAGGCGACCCCCTAATTTTACTGTTTTTTATGATTTTTTTGCCTGTACTCATCGTATAAGACGACCCCCCTTTTAAGGCTTCCAACGCTTCATATTTCTTCCTTCTGGAGCCATATTCTTCTTCATTCTTGCTAGAGCTGAAGCCATATTCTTCTTCCTTCTTGCTGGAGTTGGAGCCAATCATGGTGAGCAATGTATTCTTTTAATGAATACAAAGCCTGCCTGAATTGGCAGAGGCTGTAACATCATCATCCCACGCCTCTCTGACTCTCAAACCAATCCGAACAGCCTACTGTATGTGTCAGAACGCGGTGATGTAAAACACAACGACGTGCTGAAAAAAAAAAGAAGTTCAATGCTTTCAAGCATGCGTCAACTTGATTCTGAGCATGCGTGCCTACAAACGATTGTTTATTTTCTATCGGTTAGGTAACCATCGGTTTAATTTAAAACAAGATTGCTTTTTTAACCTATGGCTTAATAACCGATGGGGGCCCACACACGATCGGTTTGGTCCGATGAAAACGGTCCATCAGACCGTTCTCATCGGTTTGACCGATCGTGTGTACGCGGCATAAGAGGTGCACTGTCTGCATTCCTTTACATGTTCTAAAGGTTGAAGGCTTTTCATCTTGATGCATTCTCTGCATTTACAATAAAAACTTTCTGAGTGCAGCTAATCCCCACCCCAGAGTCCTCTCTTATTCTTACCTGAGGCTGATCTCGATCCAGCGATGTGCACGAGAACAGCGGCTCTCTCGGCTTTCTCAGTCCTCATAGACTCAGCACGATTTTGTTATCTCAAATCTTCATGAAGGCGAACTAACCCTTTAAAATTGCCAGTTAGATGGTGACTGATTGCTATAAGAAAAAAATAAGTTTAGCACACTTTTTACACATGAGGTATCAAAGGCTATCCACTCGGCGTTCAGTCATAAAAATAAGTGTAGCCTGCAAAGCTGCATAGATTTCCCTCTGCACAATGCATCAGAGAGCCTGGGGGCGAGCAGGTCATGTGAGTTTGACAGGCCACATGCCTAGGTTCTCTTTCCAGCGTTTTTATTCTTTCAAAGCTCATTCATTTTTAATGCGCTAGCTTGGCTTTAGAGTCCCAAATATGGTGTAGCGCAGAACACATTTGTAAAGCACGCCTCTGTGCTTCATGAATGTTTTTTTAAACTGCATTGTATGGCCACTAGGATGAGCCGAACACCCCCCTGTTCGTTCGCACCAGAACTTGCGAACACACCAAATGTTTGTGTGAACGTTAGAACCCCGTTAAAGTCTATGGGACTCGAACATTTGAAATCTAAAGGGCTAATTTTAAAGGCTAATATGCAAGTTATTGTCCTAAAAAGTGTTTGGGGGCCTGGGTCCTGCCCCAGGGGACATGTATCAATGCAAAAAAAAAGTTTTAAAAACAACCGTTTTTCAGGAGGCAGTGATTTAATAATGCTAAAAGTAAAACAATATAAGTGAAATATTCCTTTACATTTCGTACCTAGGGGGGGTGTAAGTTAGCATGTGAAATAGCGCATGTTTCCAGTACATAGAACTGTCCCTGCACAAAGTGTCATTTCCGAAAGAAAAAAAGACATTTAAAACTGACTTGCGGCTATAATGAATTGTCGGCTCTGGCAATTCAGAGCGAATTCATTCATATAAAAAAAAACATAGTGTGGGGGTCCCCCCAAATTCCATTACCATGCCCTTCAGGTCTGGAATGGATATTAAGGGGAACCCCGCAGTCAATTTAAAAAAAAATGACATGGGGTTCCCCCCAAATATCCATTCCAGACCTTTCAGGTCTGGTGTGAATTTTAAGGGGAACTCCACCCCAAATTTAAAAATTTGGGGTGTTCCCCCAAAAATTCACACCAGACCCCTTATCCGAGCACGTTAACCTAGCCGGCCGCAGAAAAGAGGAGGGGACAGTCCAGCGATGAGGGTGATCTCCGGTCCAGCGATGAGAAGATCCATCCATCCAGAGCGCAGCCACGCCGACCTCCTCTCTCCGCTGGACACAGCCCAGCGAATGATGCGGCTGAAGCTGTGACATTTCTTATATAGGGGATGCCCCCTCTGACGCACCCTCTGCTACGTCACTGGGGAAGCCCAGTCTTCCCCCTTGCGTCAGAGGGGGCGGGGTCACGTGACGGGTGCCCCCGCCCCCCCTATATAAGAAATGTCACAACTTCAGCCGCGTCATTCGCTGGGCTGTGTCCAGCGGAGAGAGGAGGTCGGCGTGGCTGCGCTCTGGATGGGTGGATCTTCTCATCGTTGGACCAGAGATCACCCGTCGCTGGATACAGACAACGTTGGAGCAGGGAGCTGGGACCGAGTAGATTACCACCGCTGGATTTTTTTTCTTTTTTCTTTATTAATAAAGGACTTTTTTCTACGGTGTGTGTGTGTGTGTGTGTGTGTGTTTTTTCCAACTATTTACACTTCCTTTGTGAAATGGTAGGGGTAAAATGTACCCCATTACCAATTCACATAGGGGGGGGGCCAGGATCAGGGGGTCCCCTTTGTTAAAGGGGTCTTCCAGATTCTGATAAGCCCCCCGCCCGCAGACCCCCACAACCACCGGGCAAGGGTTGTGGGGATGAGGCCCTTGTCCCCATCAACATGGGGACATCCTCCCCATGTTGAGGGCATGTGGCCTGGTACGGTTCAGGAGAGGGGGGGGCGCACTCTGTCCCCTCCTCTTTTTTGCGGCTGGCCAGGTTAACGTGCTCGGATAAGGGGTCTGGTGTGAATTTTTGGGGGAACTCCACGCCATTTTTTTTAAATTTGGGGTGGAGTTCCCCTTAAAATACACACCAGACCTGAAGGGTCTGGAATGGATATTTGGGGGGAACCCAACGTAATTTTTTTTTTAATTGACGGCGGGGTTCCCCTTAATATCCATTCCAGACCTGAAGGGCCTATTTTTTTTTTTTTTATGAATTAATTCTCTCTGAATTGCCAGACCCGACAATTCATCATAGCCGCAAGTCAGTTTTAAATGTCTTTTTTTTCTTTCAGAAATTACACTTTGTGCAGAGACCGTTCTAAGTACTGAAAACATGCGATATTTCACATACTAACTTTACACCCCCCTAGGTACGAAATTTAAAGTAATATTTCACTTTTATTGTTTCACTTTTAGCATTAATTAATTCACTGCTCCCGAAAAAACTGCCGTTTTTAAAACTTTTTTTTGCATTGATACATGTCCCCTGGGACAGGACCCAGGTCCCCAAACACTTTTTAGGACAAGAAATTGCATATTAGCCTTTAAAATTAGCACTTTAGATTTCTCCCATAGACTTTAACAGGGTGTTCCGCGGCTTTTCGAATTTGCCTCGAACACCCCTAATTGTTCGTTGTTCGCCGAAGAGGCGAACAGGCAATGTTCGAGACGAACATGAGTTCGACTCGAACTCGAAGCTCATCCCTAATGGCCACAGTGCAGCCATATCACTGCTTTATAAATGAGTCCCTAAGTTACAAATCATTATTCACCATTTTTTTTTTACTTTCCCATGATGATATTCCAATGTTACCTTAAAAGTGTTTAGATAATACTGTATATAGCTGGTAAACGATTAGATACAGTTTACTTGGATACATTCAGTGTGATTATCACTTGAAGTCACTTTAAGAAGCATGCAGCTACCAATAGCATAATAAAACAACGCCTGCCCGATCTGCAAACATTTTGGAGGTCATTATAACCCCCGAAAGTGATGATTTCATTGATTCAGCACAAAGGCCAAGCAATTTGCATTTTCTGAAGGAAAGGTTAGCTGTCCTGTATATTTTTCTTAGTACAGGTTTCCATTAAACTTTTAACAAAACAGTCAAATTTTGATATATACCGGTACGTTGATATTATATTTATATATAAATCTGCTGAGCGTAGTAATCACTTTCCTCACAGATACTGTATGTAGAGCGGTACCAAACTGCATATCAGCAGGAATTTAAATAACAATATGACTTTTTATCCTGGTGGCTAGATGTAGAATATTGGCAGCTGTTCAAATCAAGTTTATTTTGTACTTTTTCAGCATATGGCCCCCATATGTGCGACAGCAAATTATTTGATAACATAATTAGCAGGGTTATTTTTGAGAAGGATGTGCGAAAGCCGTTAATTGGATTGTGTGGATTTAATTAATTTAATTTAAAATGATATGGCTTGATGGCAATTCCACTGACCTTTTTAAGGTTTTGCCTCAGTCCGGTGAAAACAGGGAGTGTTGTATCTACCACTAGATGGCAGCGCTGTGTTATTTATCATCTACTTGGAATTGTTTCATTACCCAATTTCATTTTTGTGCAAATATAAAGCCACATGAATCAGAATTAATGGTTGTCAAATAACACACAGAAGCATCCATTTCTTCAATCCCATGAAAGAAATACTTGCATTCATTTATAAATGCATTATTTGCAGTAAAAGGGCAATTTAGAACACCATGTTACAGCTTTACAGTTGACGTCTCATTTAGAAGGAAAAGCAAGAAGCTTACTGGAATAGTGTGGTGGGTACATAGAGCCGGCTTTCAGCAGAATTGGTAAATGAATGTTATTTATGGTAAAAGAGGAATATTATCAAAAGCTGAATAACTTAGGTGCACTGTATTTTAAATCATCTAATGTAGATATATACATTTTTAATTGTACTAGTCATGCTGCAGAATGTTTTACCCAGTGATATATTTTTTATTACATATAATAATTGTTTTTTTTTAGACTCTGCTACATGGCATTTGCCAGCCATAATAATATACACAATGGGATTGTGTACCATTTCTATGAACATAAAATCTTACTCACTTTGAAATGGTGCTGTGTCAAAGATGGATGGCACTTGGTGTGTCTTTGGCACTGTATAGTATTTATCAGGCATATCATAGTACATCCCAAGTGACAGTGAAGCCCATTGCACGCTCTGATTATACATACAAGACGCGTCACAAACTGGTGGCTGATAAATTAAGTCTGGGAGGTCCATGCTCTGGGATGGGGTAAACCCCTCTATTGAATTGGTATGGGGTCCAATGAATGAAGTAAAATCAAAATAGATATGATTAGCATAGCATAATTTCTGAATTTCACTTAAAGTAAATCTAAAGCCCAAACTTTTTTTGAAAGGTTTGGCTAGAATGGGGTCTGTATTCCAGCTGGGGAAAATCACTTCTATTTTCCGTAGTCATTATTGTCAGTGGGACTGAAAAGGGAGGAAAATCCCAAATTTTGAATTATCACCAGAGCCGGAATGAATGAGACATTTGTTTTGGTGACAGCTACCCAAGAGGGGATTTCCCTAACTTTGGAAAGATTTCTTCCAATTTCAAAAATGTCTGCTGGATAAAGTAAAGGAAAATCTCCCTAGTGGAACATGGACAGAAAAAAAAAATCAAGGTAGGAGTTATCGTTATCCAGGCAGAATTATAGAACTGAAAGAAAGTTTTTCTTCTCGATAAACTTAAATAATAATTCATATGAACAGTAATCTGTCTTTTCTATTGAAAGCATACTTAATTAAAGGACTGTAAAGGTAAATAAGAAAAATAAAAATAAAATAACAAACATGTCTATACAATGGAATCGGACAGGAACCTCCTCTATTTGGGTCCCCCGCCAGTGCTCCATGTCCTTCCTCTCTGGCCAGTGCACCATGGGAAGACGCTTCCCATGGGGGTACACATGTGTGCTAGCACCCAAGCCCCTCTGCTGCATCCATTGACACAGACAGCAGGACTCGGCCCCGCCCTCCGCTTCCTCGCCACTGGCTTTGATTGACAGCACTGGGAGCCAATTGATCCCGGTGCTCCAGGAAAGCCAGTGAGGGGGAGAAAAGATCTGCAGACGCGCACAGCGCTGGATAGAATGAGGTCTCAGGTAAGTGAAGGGGGGCTGGGGGGGCGATGTAGACACCTAAACCCCCTTAAAAGAAGTGTACATGCAAGGCAAAGCAGCAGGTTTTTTTTTTTAGTCACCCTCCTTTTCCCACTACTCCAGGGGTGTCAAACTGGCGGCCCTCCAGCTGTTGCAAAACTACAAGTCCCATGAGGCATTGCAAGGCTAACAGTTACAAGCATGACTCTCACAAGCAGAGGCATGATGGGACTTGTAGTTTCGGAACAGCTGGAGGGCCGCCAGTTTGACACCCCTGCACTACTCCATTCAGCTAACTGGAGAAAAAAATTAAATGCATGTTCACCCTGTATTCTCTTGGGTACCATCATTTCCTCCAACACCCTTAAGCCCCGTACGCACGATATGAAAATCAGCAGAGGAAAAGTCGCAAGATCATTAGTACGGTGCTTTCGACAGATGATTTGACTTTTACATCAGACAAAAGCTGGATGTGCAGGCTATAATGTGAACTCACCGTCTGATTTTCAGATGGTCAGTACAGAAATCCATCATACAAAAGTTGAAAGTACAAACATTTATGCTCGGAATCAAGGAACGACTGGGAAGATCCTGGGCTATAGCCTGCAGCACTGATCAAGCAGGGAGAGTCCAACAGGATGGTTGTACAGAAGTCAATTGGTATACTAACATCTGTACAACCTCCCTGCCCATGCAAGGACCAAAATTCAGCTGGTCCCTGCTGAACCGGACAAATTTTAATCCATGTATGGCCAGTTTCATCTTAATACATTCTATGCATTGGGATAAAAAGCCTTCTGTGTGCAGCATCCCCCCGACTCCTCTAATACTTACCGGAGCCCCCCTCTGTCCAGCGATGTCCACAAGTGTCTGGGCCATCCGGGACTCTCCCTCCTGATTGGCTGAAACCCAGCAGTGGCGCCATTGGCTCCCACTGCTGTCATTTGAAGTCAGTCGATCAGGAGAGAGAAGAGAGGGCATGGCAAAACTGCATCTCTGTGTCTGAATGGACACATGGAGCTGCAGCTCGGCTTGGGTGCCCCATAGCAAGCTACTTGCTGTGGAGACCCTTAACAAGAGGGAGGGGCCAGGAGCACAGAAGAGGGACCCAAGAAGCAGGGCCGGTGCTACCACTAGGCAAACTAGGCAGCCGCCTAGGGCACACAGCTGCCTAGGGGCCGCCCAGACACTGGTTTCCCTCCACTTCTGCATGCTCTGCAGGCTGTAGCATGTAACTAACTCAGTCTTGGGCAGCTGCTCCGTCCGACCGGTGGTGTAATTAGAGGCACATTGCAGAGCTGAATACAGAGCTAGAGGAAGCCAATGCTTCCTGTATAGCGCTGCCTCCTGTTACATGGGTAGGGTAAAGGGGGTGGAGTTAGGGGTGGAGACAATTGGGGCGGCAAAATTAGGTTTCGCCTAAATCCTTGCATCAGCCCTGCCGAGAAGAGGAGGATCTGGGCTGATCTTTGCAAATCCACAGAGCAGGCAAGTATAACATGCTTGTTATTTTTATAGATGTAAAATTTTTATAGCAGGAGCTGCTGGTTATATTTTGGGTGGCTCGTTACCTCTATATTCTGGCTGTCCGGGGTGAAAGGAGAGTCCAAACAACTTCAATGTCCACACACAATGTACCTCTTTTCTCTTGGGTTTATTTGGGAGAACTTTAGTAGAAAAGAAGGATGAGGGGTGGAAGGGTAGGTAGGTTCAGGTGCACAGTCACAAGTAAGGAAACACTCCTGTTTCCAGCAAACAGTTCTCGTCGTCACTCTAGCCAGAGTGGGTATTGCTCACCCGGATAGGTCCCTCTCACTAGCCTAGCAGTCGGGATGGCGAACGGAATAAAGTATAGTCTCTGCCACAGACCTTCATTTGTAGGTGAGACGTTTTCCACAGGATTCAGCACCCAGATCTCTTTAGCTTTGCTTCACTAGAACTTTTAGATCCGACAGGCGACACTGTTAGGCCTCTCGGTGTACGGTGCATCCTCAGATGAAGTTTCCAGGCCTTCCCCCAAGGTACCAGCCTTTTGCATGGCCCTCACCAGGATAGGTCCTCCCCTGGCTTCCTTCATCAAGTGGCTTCCTCCCGCAGGACGGACAGCACAGGATCACCTCTGCAGTACAGGCCCCAGCCAGACAACTGGGCCCAGCAAACATACCGCAGCCCCGGGCCAACATGGTCCTGGAGCCAGGATTCACAATGCACACCCCAGGCCAGGCAGACCACGAGGCGCGGACGGATGACAGACCCCACACCAATGGCGTCTGTCCCTTAAGTACCCCTGCCCAGCATGCACAGCTGGGCGACCACTCCCACTGATTCGCTGCTGAGGGGGACACTCAAAACACCATGATCTGGCTGCTTCCCCCCTTGGCCTGGGGTGGTAACAACACCCCCAGGCGATCAATGGTGGATACTCCCAGCACAGCCATGGCTGGAACTGAGGCTAAATTGCCCTCAATCATTCTGGTCTGAGCCAAATAACAGCTCAGACCCCCATTACATTTAGAGTAGTGCCTGTTCTTCAGGAGCAGGGCGCTACATAGAAACAAAAACGAGACTTTACAATCACTTTAACTGTAACTATTACGTTGTAGAATATTAGGAACAACCAGTGAATGCTTATACGTCCCAAACAAAACACAAGTGGAACAAAGCCTTTATCTTTTTTTGATAAAATAAAAAAACACAACTGAATGTTATCTTGTCTCACAATACCTATTTGAGCAAATGCCAGGAGATTGCAGTCCTGGAAATATTGTTTTCCTTCCCTGAGGGGCCAGTATTATTCTCAAAATCTCTAGTAAAATATACAAGGAGTTTACTGAGCAAAGGGTAAATAAAAAAAAACTATATTTAGTGGCTATAATTGTATGCAAACACAGAGGCATCCCAACAACCCTTTATACTGTATTTACATGTTTATGCTTATCATCACTAATAGGCACTAAAAGCTACCAACTGTACCTAATTTCCAAGGGCAGTTCAAGGCCTTGGCAGCAAGTCCATTTCTATTGATCATGAAATCCTTGATTTTTGTGTTAAGTTCTTACTATGTATTCATGTTTTTTTAGCCTTTTTAAGTTAACTTTGTTTCAAAGACTTCTATTAAATTAGATTGAAACTTTATTATGATAGGGACAGATAGTGTGCATTTTGAAAGGGACAGGTTGTGATTTAGTTTAGTATAATAGGGAGAATGTGAGCTAGGAGCTCTGATCTAGGAGCAAAGCACATCAAAGGACTTCTGCAGATTTTTTCTTTGATATAAATACACCTGTGTTTGAAGATGTCTGCAGATGTCTTAGCAGCCACCAGGCAATAAATTTGAATTGGCAAAAGGTTAAGATCTCTGTACAGCTTTCAGTGGACTGAAGGAGAAAGGGAAAAATGTTAGGTTATATTTGGAAACTTGATTTACTAGGGTATATTAAGAGTGTGGTAAAACGATAGCCCTTTTTGTTCAGCCGACATTTTGAGTTTATTGCAGAGAACAGGGAAGATTTCTAATAAGTGGATGAAAGTAAAAGTGGAGGTGTCTATCATGGAAACCAATTAAATTTACATTGTTATCTTTTGCTAACAAAACAATATTTATAACCTGATTGGTTTCTTTGTGAAACAGCTCATTTTCCTCTACTACGCTTTAAAAACAAAATGTAATTTGTATTTCACGTTTCAGTGCATTTTGAAAAGCTTGCTCAAGGTTAACATTCATGTGTGGTAGGAATAAGACATTTTGTCAATTATTTTTTTCCCCCAGTTCAAGCTGGGAGATTCCCCTAACTCCCTGTGAGGACAAGTGGATAGGATCATTAGGGGAAGGGATCACCGCTCTAGGTGGATGTGTGGAAATGGCACTCTCCACGAGGTTGAAGCAGCAGGTGCAGGCTAAGCATATAGCAATTAGAAGAGGGAAGGTCTGGACAGCCGCACTCCAATAAGTAAAGCTGACACATTTCACACTCTCAACAGTGCTTAATCATAGATATGACTAAGCACTTTCACTGTTGAGAGTGTGAAATGCGTCAGTTTTTTTATCCTGTACCCTTGCTGTGGTTTGTCAGATTATAGCACCCCCTTTCCATAAACTTTAAAATGTCAAATCACTAGAGCTAAGCAACTTTTGGCACAGTGCAGGGGTGCTGATTTGGTTAAAGATTTCAATCTTGATTCCCTTATTACCCAAAGTTTTGTTTGTAGTGCCTATATCAGCTTAAAAGCAGCAGGTTGCTATAAAGCAAGGCTGATCTTTGCCCTATGTTGGCAGTAGAAAGTACCGCCAAAAGCAGGAATGCCTGTAGACCAATGGTGGTCAAGCTACAAAGTATGGGAAGTCCCAACTGTGTCCCCTTATATCACCAAGGGGCAACACCTATTTCAGTATTTGTAATGCTACAACCCAGGTAGCAAGAAATTGAGCTGCAAGTTTGAAAATGACTTTCTAAGCTATTACTAGACTTGACAGGCGACACACGTGTGTTGCACAATTGCAGCAAGTCTGCATTGCATGACTCCAGATAACTTTCTTTGCAAGTCTACTGCAAGTTCTGGTTCAGTTATTGTTGTGCGATAGTCAGATAGCTCTTGCTGTAGACTCACCACTGCAACTTTCTGCTTGCTAGAGACTTGCCATGCACATTTGCTATAAATTGGAAAGCTGTCAACTAGAACTTGTGCTTCAAGTGCTCTGCAAGTGTACAACTTGCCAGTGAAAACGTGCAGCAAGTTAACAGACTTACAATTCAACACTGCCACAAATTTGTGGCAAGTTATCCTTGCTGTCTAGGAAAGGACTGTCAGAGTCTTCAGAAATACTACATGGTCATAGTCTGTGCATATGCTATGGGTGAAGACTCCAGATGTGCTGCAGAAGACACTGGGACTTCTGGGGACATGTTACAGCAGTGTCAGGTTCCTGGTCAGTGAGCCTGACATGTAGAGGAGGACCTCTCATACAGTTCCAGATTGGGACCACTGATAGTGAGACAGCAGCCACATGAGCACGGTGATATAGGAGTGCCTTTAATCAGTCCAGTAGTCTGCGTAGCAGCAGTCAGCAGGTGCATGTGGCAACAGTCAGGCTGGTAGTAGATGAGCTGGCACGGAACTTGGCAGACTGTAGTAAGCATCAGGAAGCAGGAACCAGATGACAGCTTTCTGGAATAAGAGCTGTAGCAGGCAGGTAAGCAAGATGCAGGGTCAGACGAGCCGAGTCGGTAATGGATGGGCAGATCAGACATAGACAGCAGACAACAATATGGTCGAGCCACAAGCTGAGTTGGTAGATAAATGGGAGATAAATCATGTAGACATGAGGCAGAAGTAGAATTCAAGACAAGCTGAGGTCAGGGTAGGTAGCAGACAAACGTAGGTCAGGAGTAAGCCAGATTAGGATTAAAGGTCAACACAGGAATCTAGAACACACACAATTTTCAGACCAAACAGTAATGAGTCCATGGAGAAGCCAGTTAAATAGCCTGCTTGGCGACAGCATTAGTGACAGGTGTGCGCATAGATGCACACACCTTTGTGCACTCACAAGCCCATGACTATGCACATCTGCTCAGACAGTTGCTGGTCTGCGCATACGCATATGTGTGCGCTGTGAGACTCCGTCTGTACTACCGACATGCCTTCCCTGACAAGAAGACTGCTAGAGCTTACTGCACCTTTACAAATCAGTGAACCCAATCCCACTAGCAGACTGCTTAGGATTGAAGGCAACAAAACAAGAGGCAAAAGGCCAAAGGCGAACCTTGGGCTGCAAGTTGGGCACAAGGTCCATAGACTTATTATTTCTTAGTTTCCATTACCTGACGGCTATAATTCTTTATGCATTTTCTTATTATCTTATATACAGTCCTTTCCTGAAACACATCAGATTTTCATTATAACCAAGCCACCTGCAAATCATCTCCATTCAAATGTAATTAAGGATGAGTGTATGCAAATTGGTCTCATGCAGAGATATGCTAAAAATCTTGCCAGTTGGGGGTCACTAAGAGACTGAAGCCGGGAAAACACTATTCTAAGCAAAATTCAAAGAACAGTCTCTGGGGAAGAACACATAGGTTATGTGTATGATTTCATTGTTCTGTCCTGCTTTGTTTTTATAGATAAAGCTTCCCAATACTGACTGGTCACCGCAGAAGACACAGAAACCAGGCCTCAAAAGGTATATTTATTCAGTGCTATTGTCATTTGCCTTTTAATAAAAGACAATGCATTCTCTGGCAATGTATGAATAATGCATAATAATTACACATGAAATGCTATGATTAATAATGCTTCTACTATTAAATGTTTTTCAAAGGTTGTTAAAATACGTGCTAATAGCTGTGAGAGAAGAACAGAATACAGGGCTGAATTCAGCAATCCCTTCTCTCACAAGAAACAGAATAGAGAGCTTCATGAATTGTGACATGCCTACTTACTTATTGTATCTATTTTTAAGCAGTCATTAATAAAGAAATTACCAAGGATTTATTTTGAAGGAGCGCTCTTCCTATTTATTCTGTGTGCTTGTCTAAGAATTCTAAAAACCAAAACTCTTTTCTTTAATTTTGGAAAGAGTAGGGAATTGTTAAAACCCCTCTTGGTTTTTGTGTACAAATAACAGGAAGTGAGAAGAAATATCTCTAAAGTGAGGTAAGTCCTCTATTAGACAGTTGTCACAGGAAAAAGTGTCCTCATTGGAAGATTTCTACTGTGTTCCAGTTCTGGTGGCAACATTTTGAATTAATCTTCATCCTTATTCCTGCTGACAGCGGTCTAATGGACAAATACAAATAATAATTAATAATAGAAAGCATTAAAAACCTGACAGGGGTTCTAAACAATTTCCACTATATCCAAAACAAAAAAAGTTTTGCCTTTAGATATTCTTTGAGCCACATAATGTTGTGAAGAAGTATGGTGGGCTAGGTGGGCACTGTGTTTCATTCTTTTAAAACAGAACTATAAGCAATGTGAGAGATCAGTATCAAATGACAAGGGTACCAGGCAGGTTCTTTTCAGTTCCGCTTGAGGACACCAAGACCAACATGTCTGTTTTTTTAAATTTACTCACTTACAAAAAATTTTCCCTCAGGGTTTAGGGTTAGGGGTTAGGGTTAGCACTGTCCCTGACTTGTTCATTCCCCGACTTGTTTATTTCCCAACTTAGTTGGGGTAGGCGGTAAACTTTGGTGGGGGTGGGTCAGCCACACCTCATGACCATTGACCTCTGGGAACCTGCCTTCTGACCTTTGACCTCTGGGGGAGGTCCCTATTCCAATTCCTGAGTCCTAGCCTTATTCTTCAAAGGGAAACCCTAACCCTAACCTCTAACCCTAAACCCATTATACATTTTGCAGAAATTACAGTTTCCTGACTTACAGTTTAACATGTTTGTTGGCTAATGCAACCAATCAGCTGTGTGTGGGGCATTTTCATATTGGCATCAACAGCACTCTTTTCCAACCGATAGCCCAACCTTTGTAAAGCCCCTATAGTTGCTTATCAAGGTACAAAACCTGTAGTTGGCTGGTGCTTAGGAAATCTACCCAATGTTTCTCCTGTCACAGTCCAGACCCATATTGAGATAAACAAATATTTTTTTTACCTTTTATTCACTTTAAAAATAATGCCACAATCTGGGCACAACATACACTCTGCCCCTTATTTATATATTTACTAATTAAAAAATGTAAATATGTTTTTAATTAGTACCACGGTTTCATATGAGATTCTTCTAATTTTCTGTATAGCAGCAGACAGGCTGGGAGAGAAAGGGGCAATATTGTAAGCCAATCAGACTCGAATGCATAACAGTGTTACTACAGTATAACATAGAAAGGCTGTTGGTAAGAAGAGGGAGCAGAGAGATGACCTTGTTAATAAGCTGTTGCTTTCCAATTATCTAGTCACATGCTAAGACAGGTCCATGGACATGCTGTATTGTTTTAAATGTGGTCTCAGTTCATAGACCTGGCTGTACTGTGCTGGTAGGTGTGAGTGAATTAACTGAGCTGATAGTCTTTGGCAGGTAAAACAGTAAGTTAGTAAAATGCAGAAGTAAACATTAGAAAATGAAAATTTGTTATGTCTTTTGGTAGAAGAGAATTTATTATTATTAGTCATTGCCTAAATCTGCCCTTATCAAATATTTCAACTGTGCATGTATGAACTTGTTTATAGTTCTGCTTTAATGGTAAAGACTTTGCTGTATTTTTAAAGAATGACAACTAATGCCTGCCTAGCATCTTTTTAAAAATAACATTTAATGGTTTTGTTTAAATATGTTTTTATTTTTTATGTTGAGGTCTAAGTTATTAAATATTGCATATGAGTATTTTTCCATATTTATTACATGCAGCCAGCAGATGTCAACACTGTACAATTCTGCTAAGCAGGGGCGTAAGTACAGGTCATTGGGCCCCACAGCAAAATATTGATGAGTGTATCTCCAATATGTTATTCACAGCTACTTCCAGACAGTGTTATGAAATGGGCTGTAGAGGTAACTTCATTCTATCCTGGAGGAAATCTGTCCCTGAACATGAATTCAAGTATGTGATATGGGAACAGCTTTTTTTTTTAAGTGCCACACTAACTTTCTTCTTTATGACCTATGCACTCTGAACATTATATACTCCTGACCCCTGCACTCTGTGAGTTACTTACTCCTGACTCCTGCACTCTGCAAGCTACTTTTTCCCAATCCATGCATTCTGTGAATTATTTACTTCTGACCCCTGCACTCTGTGTGATGCACACTCTCAATCCAAAGCAGACCAGGCTCAGTTTTTAATATAGCCATACCCTTTTAAATCTCCCCCACTGTTCCCACAATTTCATACAGTGTGCTATATGCAACACCATTATCCCATGCCCCCTACTCAGCTTTCTGTCTCACCCCCATTCTCAGGCCAACCGATTTTCAAATGTTCCCAGGTATGCCTAGTCAAATATAAAAGGAGTGGAGCTTAGTGATGCAGGAGGTGACTTTTCCAGAATATGGTAACATTTTTAATATTGGACAATAGAACTAAATCATACAACAATGGCATAAAAACTTATGGCATAAAATGCTGCTTTTCTCCAGTTGTTAAGTGTTGCATTAAAGTTTGTGTGGTCACTTTACTTACTTGTCCAGAACTCTAATCTTTTGCCAAAGGCTGTCAAAAGAACTCTTCATTTAAAATGTTAAAGCCCAACTTTTGTCAAAAGTTTTAGTACTAGATAGAGCAGGGAAGGGTTTAAACCTCTGTCTGGGTCCCTACTGGAGAAATTCCCCCTTTAAAGGCGTCACACAAAAAAGGAAGTGAAAATCTCCTTAATGTGAGATTTTCACTCTCTTCTTGTTTACTATTGCTGGTCCTCAGAACAAAACGATCCCTTTTACTGTTGTAAAGTTTCCAGTCCAAATATATACCAAGTTTAAGGTCTTATGCACTGGGCATAAAGGGGCATTATGTAAACTATGGTCATATTTCGATGCATGGGAGCCAAAGGTGTTGCCTACAGCAAATGATACAATATGGCTTTACGCGTGTTTACGTAAACATGCATACACAAATGCAGACTGTTTGCATCCCGGGGTGTATGGAGACTGTTTGCATCCCGGGGTGTACTTGTGTATGTGTATGCATGCTTGCGTTCGTGTATATCTGTGTACAGCTGTATTATGTAATTCATTTGTACAGGCGACTGTATGCAACATGTGACTCTGGGGCACCAAAATATGGCTTTATTTTATATTATGTGCCCTAACACGCCCGTGTGCATGAGTCTTGTGATTGGCTCATGTGACTAGGCATCCTCTCCAAACATTATTCCTTTGCTTTCATGTGTGGAGACTGGCAATTTGAATGAACCGTTTTGAGTTGCTTTGTTGTGACATTGCCATGATATACCAATGATGATGTTTTTTCTTCTTAGCGTTGGCTTACATTATGATTCCCTAGTGTGTTTTCATGTGTTAAGCCGTATTATGACACGTTATGTTATGTAATACAGCCTGTTGAAAATGAATAGGCTGTAATGTACCTCGTCTACTTAAAATGTAATGCACGCTGCATTTTTTTTGCTGCACAGCAAATCACAAATCATATCTTGCATTGATATTCATTGTGGTGAGTTGTAGCACAGGTGTGTTGTGCGGAGGTATATTAGGGTGCCATTTAAAATTAATGGTACCACAATGCACCATGTATGGCGTGTAACTGCAAGCTGCGGTAACAGGTGCGCTTTATGTGATGTTGCAAAGTGCTAGTATGAATGAGCCCTGTAACTTGGAGAAAGCTGCCTTCTTTAAATGTGTTTTAAAGATGTGCTATTATAGAAAGTGTGCATGGGCCCATACAAAGGACACGCGGTTGAGGGGTGGGGGGTGGTTAGAGTCACTCCTCTGAATAATTTAGCTGTGTGATCTGAGCTTCATCTATTCGGTTTTAGCCAAGCAGTTGATAGTAGCCTGGTATTCTTGTGAAAAGGAGCCCAGTGTGTCATCTGCTGGCTGCAAATAAAATTGAAATCTTTATATGCAATATTTTATATTTATCGGACTAGAAATAATCAGTTTTTTTTTTGATAAATAAAAATACAAAACACTATAAATTCATTTAATTAACATACATTACAGTATTAGTAGCAATATGAAATATATTATTTGTGAATTGGGGACAGAATATAAATATCTTTTTTTTGTTCTTGATCTCCAGTTCACAGAGTCTTGAAGATCTTGGAACTCGAAAAGGTGTGAAAAAAGATCATGACAGACTACGTTCACTAGTTACCCCAACTGGTCTGTATACACACATTGCCCCTCTCCAGTGGTCTTAGACCAGTTCAGACAATTTCCCACACTTATCCCTCTGTGTATATCCCACCTCCTATAGTCCGGAATGATCATGTGGCTGGTGACTGGAAACTCAAGCTGTATTGATGCAGAGTTAACTACAGGAAAGATGAGATTATTCCTGAAATATTACACATTATCTATGAGTACATGTCTAGAAAAGTGAACTATTCGGGGGTCAACAGGGAGCCATGCTAAAATCTTACATCCAAATCAATTAATGACAATTAGAAAACATCCCTGATCACAATATGTGAGCTGCCAATACTGACCTCCTTCTGGAAATGCACATTATCTGACTGTCATGCTGATGTACACTATAGAATCTCTGATCCAGGACAGGCATGCAGCAAGTTGAGACAAAATCCCTAATTTGCATACCCTCTGGGTAAGTGAAAAAAAAAAATATTGAAGCCGCTAACGTAGCATGAAAGCCAAGTAGCTAGCTTGTTCAAAAGAAGTTTGCAATGGCATTAAATATTTATCCCAAATTAGGTTTTCTTTGAAAAGGTAAGTGCACTTTAAAACAAAATGCATTTTTTTTGTCCCCTTCCCTTGACCTCACCCAACCCAAACTCCCCCTCCATGTACTTACCTGTACCTCAATCTGACAGTCACGGTTCCACCATTTGCTCACATCCTTACTGTTCTGGCCATGCTACACATTATTGCCCCATAGACTTCTTTAGAGCTGTGTCTCAAAGCCGGAAGTTAAGAAGATGGTCTCAGAGAGGTCTCTGTGGCACTATTGTGCAGGCATGGCCAGGATAGTGAGGACTTGTGGTGCTGGAGGTAAATAAAGAGCAGGACTGCGACTGTTGGATTGATGTAACTATGTATCTGTGGAGGCAGAAGGTGAATTAGGTTAGATCAGGGAAAGGGGGCAAAAATGAGCAGTGCACTTTTTTAGTATAATTTTTTTTTAATATTATATAGATTTTTTTTAAATAAAACATTCAAGGTGCATTCTATTCAATTGGAAAACAGGTTAAAGTTCTGCTTCAACCAAAATGATTGTGTTTTGGATAAAATTAATAAGTATTAGAGCCTCTGACAGTTTTTACTGATATCTGTGTCCCTGTTGGGGAGATTTCTCCAAGAAGGACTATACAAAAAAACAAAACACAACTTGTGAAGGAAAAAACAAAGCTGCACCACATTAAATTAAAATTAACAGTATTAAAGTGAATTAATGAGTCCATAGATAAATAACTTCAGCATAAAATGGTCGGTATGGATCCTCTAGTACATACACTCATGCAGATAATCCATGAAATGCCACACCACCAAAGTGACAGATAAAAATATATCTGAAGTGATCCCTTCACCAATAAATGAGGCCGCTTACCAGAGGGCAAGCAAACTGTGCGTTTGGCTATAGCCCAGCCACAGCCTTTAATTCACAGGATCCCGGGGGAGAAGCTCTCAGGAACTCGGTATGCAACACTCTCCAAATTGCCCAGTAATAAAATGAGAAAAGAGGTGCACCATAGCGTAATTCCGTTATATAAAATACATTTATTAAAAGTACAAGGGAAATGTACTCAGAAACATTGCAGTAAAATCAGCGTGTAAAATCAAAGAAATGCTGGCCGGCAAGTACAAGGAGCCCTTCCTCCTTAACGTGGTGATGTCACTGCGCGTCCTCCCAGACGCGTTTCGTCATCAAAAAGATGTTCTCAATGTACCCTTGTACTTTTAATAAATGTATTTTATGTAACGGAATTACGCTCCTTTTCTCATTTTATTACTGGGCAATTTGGAGAGTGTTGCATACCGAGTTCCTGAGAGCTGCTTCTCCCCCGGGATCCTGTGAATTAAAGGCCGTGGCTGGGCTATAGCCAAACGCACTGTTTGCTTGCCCTCTGGTAAGCAGCCTCATTTATTGGTGAAGGGATCATTTCAGATATATTTTTATCTGTCACTTTGGTGGTGTGGCGTTTCATGGATTATCTGCATGAGTGTATCTACTAGAGGATCCATACCGACCGTTTTATGCTGAAGTCATTTATCTATGGACCGATTAATTCACTTTAATACTGTTTATTTTAATTTAATGTGGCGCAGCTTTGTTTTTTCCTTTGTTCTGTTTGTGTATGGCACGCTTGCTGCAGCCTCTAGTTTTTAGTCTGTAATTGTGGATTAGCGCAGTTTTTTGTTTTTTCAAAACACAACTTGTGGCTTCCTACATTAGTCAAAACTGCTTCCCCACATTTCTTATCTAGGTGTCACGAGGATAGAAAATTAGGAGAAATCTTCTCAATGGTATTCTACTCAGCACAGTCATGTAGTGCTGACCCCCTCAAGGGCTGCTGATTTACCATATATTGTGCACCAGCAGCTAAGCACACAGCAACATTCATTTTTCTGGCTCAATGAACAGTCTAGTGGTTACCTTTTTCAATATGTATTGCTAAACTTGGATAGGGCATAGGGAGCTGTAGGACACTCCATTAGCACTGAACAGTATAGGGGACATGCTTCACCCTGTTGCTATTCCCTAGGACAGCCCCCTTTAATAATGGTCCAGTAAATAGATCCTGCACTCAGGTCTGTACACACAGTACCCCTGGATACTTGAATGCCTCCTTCCAGACCAGATTCTCAGTGAAATCCCATGATTAGTTTCTAAAACTTTCAGCAGACAGGCCCCCCAGCTTTAGCACAGCTGGGACCTCAATGGACATACTGTAAATAGAATTTCAGTTGGGCTGCCTAGAAGGGCAGAAGGCCTTCAGGCTGGAACCTCTCCTCCTGGACAAGAACAGGGCAGCTCCAGACCACAGACAGTTTATGCACTACCCTAGCCACCTTCTGGGCACCCTTCCCCAGAAGACAACATAAATATTCAGGTTGCTGATTTGCCTTTCCAACCCACTACATTCTAGAATACTCCAGAAGGTGGGAAACAATTAAACCTGCAACCAGTGGAGCCCAGAACAGCCCAAAGCAATCACAAGCTGCTCAACTGATTACAGAGAAGCCCAAAAAGATCACATTGAAGTTTACCTAACCATCCTAGCAACATGCCTGAGCGGGTTCTACAGCCAAAAAAAAAATGTTTCAGTTCTGTGAATGGGATAGGAGAATTTGAATGACTGTAGGTCCTCTGCCCATTCACAGAACTCATGGGAGTGTAGCAAGATGAGTTATGTAAATGGTAAAGGAGGCAGCAGGGGACACATAAGAGGCGCCTAGCTCTGCATTTATATTTGCAGTGCAGCTTTGGGTTATCTACTATCTTCCAGATGTTTAAAACTGAAAAGAGATTGCTTACAAAGCCTTTAGTGTGATTCACTAAAAAGGTGTAAGTGAAAGGTAACAAGGGGAATGTGGTATGTAAATATAAGAAATGAAAAAAAAAAAAAATACATAACATCCTTTTAATTGCCAGATACTCTCCATGTAATCATACACAGAGTTTCTTATTTTTTTTGTTGTTTAGGCACCCTTAAATTTTTACATAAAATAAAAACTATAATTCAGTTTAAGAATAATTGACACTTTATGGTGTCCTGAAATGCCAGATGACATTAATAAGCTGTATTGCTGGTAAAACCTATGGCTGAACAAATCCAAGCAGGTTTTATACAAAATTAAATAACAAGGTTTGAATTTACCTGCAGTTCAAAAGGCTAGTGCATTTGAAATGTATATCCCATTTGGTTACTAGTTTTCCAGGATTGTTCATGGATTAGGACACCTGCTGTGGCCATTATATGATGTCCAACTTTCCATGTTTCATTTTTTACATATAATATAGAGCAGTCTCACCAGGGTTCTGTGGGACTCTAGCCTTCCCCCATAGGTTGCTATGGGTTCCTTTTAAAAGAAGAATTCCAGGAAACATTTTTTTCTCCAATGCAGTGGGGCTGTGCCTGAAGAGCAATTTGGCTCAACTACTGGTCTGTGGAGCAACAGTATAAGAAGGCTTTGTTATTACTACTTTTTTTGTGGGAGATTATTTTTCCAGCGTAAATTAAAAAGTGATGGGGTGGGGGGTACTCCCTTACCCCAGCTGCACAAAAATAAGGATCAAGCTTCTTGGTCTGCAGCAACAGGTTTCTTTTGTTCCTCCATGTAAGGTTCTAGTTCTCAGCCCCATAAGTCTTTGTTTACTCACTAGAGTTCAGGGACTCCTAAATGTGTTGAGCAGATTAAGAGCCCAAACTTGCAGATAAATATACTGAAGCATAATGTTCCATCCCAACCAGCTCCAACAGAAGTAGGGGGATGTCTGGGGGCCTTTGTGGACATTTGGGGACATTTGTATAACCGTTTGGATGTGAGAGGAGGGTTTCTGCAGGTTAAAAAAAGGGTTCCACCTCTGTCCTCCAGCTCAATTTTTTGCTTTGCATCTTGCAGTGTTTCAACAACATCAGACAGACCCCTTTTTCAGTCACTCTGGAATTGATGAATCAGCGAGTTACTATTCCCATTCCTTCAACTGACAGATTTTACGTTTTTATTTATTTAAAGCTGTTTTACAGTTCTGAAATTCAAAGGAGGCCTTTGTTCACTTAAACATTTTTGGATGGAATCTATTTAGTCATTTTTTGCCTGTCTTTATCACAGAGACTTCTTAGCATCTATCAACATAAAGAATGCATATACCCATCTTTCTAGGTTACCAGCAATTTCTTCACTTTGTTGCGAGTGGCAATCACTATCAGTTTATGGCCCTTCCTCTTCAGCCTTTCCTCAGCCTCAAGAATATTCACAAGGGCCCTCACACCATTTTTGGGTCTACTGTGTGTAAGGGGTTAGCTCGGTAGCGGGGTGTGTGACCCCCTGGATGGGTTCACTACACACTGAATTTATAGAGACAGGCAGTCGAAGACGGTTGAAAACAAAGATTATGGTAAATTCTTCCATCTTGCTGGAAACAAGTGCAAGCATCCAAACAGCATAAACAAAATCAAACATAAAATAAACCCTAATAATTATTTGAAAAAGAAGAGATGACAATATCCTCACATGTAGTGTGCATGTGGATATTATAAGGTAAAAAGAGGGTGCCACGTCCTGGTATAAATGATAAAGAAGAGAACTAAGGGCTAGTTTTTGGACTTTTTAGGCACGATTTGGTTGGTCAGAATATATGTACGCAAGAAAAGATTTTCTCTAAAAAATAGATTTGTTTATTTAGATATAAAATATCGTAGTAAGTAGAACAAAATAAAAAAGAAAAAGTATTGCCGTTTCCAGCACAAAAAAACTATCTAAAAGGCTAACTAGGCAAGCCTATCCATAAACACTGACAGGAATATGTACATAAAGTATAACAATGTATCAACAATGAAGTTAAAACACTTCCAGAGAGATTTGGAATAAAGTGCATAAATGTGATTAGTAGTCCTGTCGCGTTGTGGAAATGCAGGCAAAGATATGTCTGCGGTGGTTTGGCTTGCTGCGTTGGTGGACTCGACCGGTTTCGCGCTTTAACAGCGCTTCCTCACGGAGTCAGCAGTGTAGTTTTAACTATAAGACAACATTGAACAATAACATACAAAAAAATTGAATAAAATAAAAAACAGTATATCAATTTAAATAATAACGCTGATAAAGCAGTAAAATAAATAAATATACACAAAAATATATACACGGGCAAGTGGAGGTAGAAGGGGAAGTTAAGGAAAAAAGGGGGGGGGGAGGGGGGAGGGGGGGGGGAGGGGAAGGGGGAGGGGGGGGGGGGAAAGGGAGGTGGAGAGTAAGGAAGGATTAGGGAAAGAGAGGGGGGGGGGGAAGACATGAGAGGGTAGGGACAGGGAAAAGGAATGGAAAAAAGGAAAAAGCATAAAGTCCTGATAAGTACATACAACCCTAGAGCATTTCCTCAATGATGCAGTGGGAGCGAGGGTGCGTGTGTATATAGAGTATAGAATAGTCATGAGGAGGGTAATGAGATAAAGCAACTGATATAAATACTTACAGATAGTATTGATTGGTAGGGGGATCGATACATAAATTTTCTGGCAAAAAAAAAAAAAAAACAAGAAACAGACTGTGTCCGGGCTGCTGGACGTTGTAAGGGGTATAGGGGAACGGCCCAAGTAAAATAGAAAGTAACAGTCTGAGGAATAAAAAATATACAGTGAATATAATATAGAGCTGGTATATTGTATATTCTATACTCTATATACACACGCACCCTCGCTCCCACTGCATCATTGAGGAAATGCTCTAGGGTTGTATGTACTTATCAGGACTTTATGCTTTTTCCTTTTTTCCATTCCTTTTCCCTGTCCCTACCCTCTCATGTCTTCCCCCCCCCCCTCTCTTTCCCTAATCCTTCCTTACTCTCCACCTCCCTTTCCCCCCCCCTCCCCCTTCCCCTCCCCCCCCCCCTCCCCCCCTCCCCCCCCCCTTTTTTCCTTAACTTCCCCTTCTACCTCCACTTGCCCGTGTATATATTTTTGTGTATATTTATTTATTTTACTGCTTTATCAGCGTTATTATTTAAATTGATATACTGTTTTTTATTTTATTCAATTTTTTTGTATGTTATTGTTCAATGTTGTCTTATAGTTAAAACTACACTGCTGACTCCGTGAGGAAGCGCTGTTAAAGCGCGAAACCGGTCGAGTCCACCAACGCAGCAAGCCAAACCACCGCAGACATATCTTTGCCTGCATTTCCACAACGCGACAGGACTACTATTCACATTTATGCACTTTATTCCAAATCTCTCTGGAAGTGTTTTAACTTCATTGTTGATACATTGTTATACTTTATGTACATATTCCTGTCAGTGTTTATGGATAGGCTTGCCTAGTTAGCCTTTTAGATAGTTTTTTTGTGCTGGAAACGGCAATACTTTTTCTTTTTTATTTTGTTCTACTTACTACGATATTTTATATCTAAATAAACAAATCTATTTTTTAGAGAAAATCTTTTCTTGCGTACATATATTCTGACCAACCAAATCGTGCCTAAAAAGTCCAAAAACTAGCCCTTAGTTCTCTTCTTTATCATAAAATAAACCCTGGCCACTTGGGGCGTCTATCTTCACCACACAGGAACCTATCTATGGAGTCTGGCACAGCCTAGTGCTGGGCAGACAGTGCTGGTCATACAGCAGAAAAACAATAGTCTTTTGATTTTTATCACACAGAAAAATCAATCCTCTCCTCACTTCCTCAGAAGACTTTTAGTACACTGCTTCTCCTTACTCATAAAGCCTCAGGACGCAGCAGTTCAGTGGTAATCCTATGGACTACTTATAGAGGCCTTAATTGCCTCATTCTGAACAGCTGAAGTCTTCCAACGCCCTTAGACCTTTTCTGGCTACATTTGCAGCCGACGCCTAATAACAATTGGTGTATTGTCTAAACAAGGCAGAAATGTATGTCCCGTCTGTGACAACACCCACAGATTTACCTGACTTCCTGTCACATGTGTCTCAGAGCTTTTCCAGTCATTAGATATCTAAATGTTCTGCTGCTGTGTGAACAGACCTTTCAGACCTTTTACTCAAATGTGTCAGTCATGATTCTGTCTTTTAATGGATATTGAAATTCAATTATTTTTTTAATTCCGTCACATCACTTGGGCCTTCTTTTACATACGTAAAAAGAAAACAGTGCAGCGCAAATGTGTAAATAAATGACATCAAAGGTTAATAACCAATAATGATAAGGTAATTTTACATACCTTTCAAGCCAAGGTCTTCCTACCTTACCCTGTGGAGAACCATTGAACCAAGATGTCTTCGTCATTCTGGCTTCTACCCCTAAATTTTTGTTTCTTTACATTAGAAGGTTCTCACAAAAAATGCCAGCCTTCTGGATTTGTTCGGAATTCTGAACCATCTTTCTGTTCAAGGTTGTTGGTCTCTAAAAGAAAACAAAACTTCCAAACAACATTCTGTAGTCATGAGTGATTCATCTTTCATTTCTTCAATGTAACATTCTTCTGACTGGTCATCTGGTCAAGATTAAATCAGACATTTCCACAGCAGGGTGTCAGCAGGAGTAATGTGGTGGCAATATCCTGGCCTGGGTGGAGTTTTCATTTTCCAGTGATTTTCAGAGTGTACATACAGGGGCAGACCCACAGAGCAAGTACGCCGGCGTATCTACTGATACTCCGGCGTACTTTCAAATTTCCCGTGTCGTATCTTTAGTTTGAATCCTCAAACCAAGATACGACGGCATCTGGGTAAGATCCGACAGGCGTACGGCTTCGTACGCCTTCGGATCTTAGATGCAATATTTCGGCGCCCGATGGGTGGAGTTTGCATCGTTTTCCGCGTCGGGTATGCAAATTAGCGATTTACGGCGATCCACGAACGTACGCGCGGCCGTTGCATTTTCTAACGTCGTCTGTAGTCGGCTTTTTCCGGCGTATAGTTAAAGCTGGTATTTTGCGGCGTATAGATAGACTTGCCATGTTAAGTATGGCCATCGTTCCCGCGTCGAAATTTGACATTTTTATTTTCTTTGCGTAAGTCGTCCGTGAATAGGGATGGACGTAACTCACGTCTAAGTTAAAAAAATGACATCCTAGCGATGTCATTTAGCGCAATGCACGGCGGGAAATTTTGGAACGACGCATGCGCAGTTCATTCGGCGCGGGGACGCGCTTTATTTAAATGAATCACGCCCCCTACCCGATTTGAATTCCGCCGCCAGAAATACACTACGCCGCCGTAACTTAAGGCCCAAATTCTTTGAGGATTCGAAGATCCGCCAGGTAAGGTACGGCGGCGTAGCGTATCTCTGATCTAATTATCTGTGGATCTGGCCCACAATGTCTAGATTTGGAGGAATCCATCAGGGGGCGTTTTGGGACATATGTCTGCATTGGAACATGCTATGGATTTACTAGTGTTGGGTTCAGCAAGAAGCCGAACAAGTTTGTTTTCAGGACATGGGACCTGATACATAACATAACCTGACATGAAAATAATTATTTTTACTGGTGTGAAGCTTTGTGGTTTACTTGTGTGCCTTTTTGGTGGGCCCTCATGGGCATCATCAATGGTCAGGTGTCTGCTCTGTCTGGTTATTTTCAACATCCACTTGACAGTAATTCATTGATTTATATCTTCATTTGAAGGTTTGAATATGCTTCTCCCCTGTTTGGCACACACCAAATCCATGGGATTCAAATCTAGCACTGTTGCTACTATAAAGAACCCCATTTGAACCTATTTGAGAAATTTCCCTGACACTGTAATCCTTTGAGTTAGTCTTTTTTGTGGCTATCACTTTAGCTAGAAATGGTTTTAAACAAAGACAAGTTTAACTAAAGACCAAGGACCTCAGTTTTGCCAAAGGTGATCACTTCTTTTTACCTTAATGAGGATATTGTGTGTTTGAAGAGTCCAGCACCAGTTTACCTCAAGGAGATCTTTGTTCATTATCTGGATGTGGTGAGGGTCCTCAGGGTTTACCTGTCTGCCATTGGATTCCCTGTTTTTCCAAAGGTCCTGATAAGAGTTCTCTGACTTGCAGGTACACTACTTTTGAGTGGATTTGACAGGTTGTCTCATTGTTAAAGCTCAGAGCAGTTCTTGAGACTTTATTGCTAGGCCTCATTTCTGTAAGGTTGCGACCTGGCTTTCTGTTCACATGTTCTCTAAGTTTTGTAGCTGCCTTAGTTTCAGCTGAACATTTTCTTCAAGAGGCTATTTAATACCCTTGATTTCCTTTTGTTTTGGACAACTTGCTACAGGGAGGGTTTATAGCCTTTGGGGGTGGGGTTCTGGTCTTCGATTTTCTATGTATCTTGTGCCAATTTCTTCATGTTGGTGGCAGTATAACTATTGGTTGCTTATTATCAATAAAGCTCTGTGTCTCAATGGATGCTGAGAAATGGATTTTATGGTAGTACAAAAATCCAAATGTTTTTATTACTGTGTTTTTCCCATTTCTTGTCACTACAGGAAGAGAAAAGGGAAATCTCACAGTAATTGGGGCAAAACATACATTTTTATTAGCCTGGGAATTAGAATATCTCTCAATATTTTATCTCTGTCTGCTGCTCCCTCTATTTCTTATACAAGTGTCAAAGTAACAGGAAGTGAAGGGAAATTTCCCCAGCAGGGTCACAGGCAGAAAAATAAACTTAGTAGAAATGTTATCTTTTCTGCACTTTATCCAAAACTGAAGAAAAAACATGTATATATCTGGCAATTTGGCACATTGTTATAATGCTCTCTTTATTTCATTTGACAGGTTCACTTTAAAAAAAAAATGCTCTTAAAATCTATCATTTGTGGAGAGTGGAATACAAATTGTGTTCCATCCCTGATTCACACATTTGCAAGTTGAGGCAATCAGGTTTGCATTCCTATCCATTTGTATTTGATTATTCCCCTTCTCCTATTATAATCAGTAGGTAAAGATGAGTAGGTAAATTCATTATACCTTTTCAGCAATAACAAAGGGCATCAAAAATTACTGCAGGATCTGTGCTAGACTTGAAAAAGCATGCCACCCACATTTTATAGCACGGCCAAAATTTGTGAAGCAGAACAAAGGAGTGTTCATGAACTGTTTTATGTTTAATTAAATAACATATCCCTCTTTAGCCCCTGTATGCATTTACTTAAAGCCCATTTGAACCTTCATTCTTTATTACTGTAATACAACCATGCGCCAGGCTGCATATACAGTAAGGAAAATGAGGCTGTTATACTTTTTTTTTTTTTTAAAACACCACTACATGTTGCAGCAAGGAATAAAATACCAATATAAACATAAAAAATTTCTTGCAAGGTACCAAAATTACTCTTAATATCTGTGCTGTTTGTCTCTTTCAGCAGCTGGCACTGATCACAATCCCATATATTTGTGCTCTACAAAAACAAATTAAATGGTGTCTGCTGTGTAATAAACAATACAAAAAACACAATATGGACTGTGCAATAAATAATATAATACTAAAATGAATAGTGCATAAAGTGCGAAAGGTGCATATATCATGAAACAATATAAATCATTCAAGTGAATCAATAATAACCAATACATCAATAATGTCCATTCAGAATATATTTTATAACTTAATTCTTGTGCTGGTGCTCCAAACTTTTCAACGTGACAACAAACTGATGCTCCCCCCGTGTGAATCTGCTTGGTGTGTGACCGCACAGTTAAAGAGAAATTAAACCCTCTTTTTTTTTAAAAACACCCTGCAAGGCAAAGGCATAATGAGCTAGTGTGCTTAGCATACTAGCTCATTATGAAGTACTTACCTGAGATCGAAGTCCTCACAGCGATTCTCAGTCACCTCCTCCGTGCGCGCCATCTCTCCACGAGTGACTTCCGCATATCGCGGCTCGGCGCTGTGACTGGCCAGAGTCGTGATGACGTCACTCCCGCGCCACTAACCGCATGATCGCCGTTAGTAACGGCAAGCTCAGTGCGCCAGCGCACCATTGTCTACGGCACATGCGCTGTAGACATCGATGCCTTTCTTTTGCAAGGAGATATTTGTTGCACCTACAGGTAAGCCTTAAGCTAGGCTTACCTGTAGGTTAAAGTGGTCTGTAAGGGTTTACAACCACTTAAAGTTTGGTGTAATCACACTGATGAACCACCTCTGGGTTCTGTGTACAATCAACTCTGTCGGATCCTGGACTGTCCAGTGGTGTTTCCTCCGTCCATATACAAAGATAAGGCTAGATAGTGTTTTAAAGTATTAAAACATCTTTATTTAAAAAATGGTCATACAGGGTACTCACATAATATAGGTGCTTGCAGCACACCACTCTATGACAAATGAAAATTTAATGAGGTTGTATGTCCCTCTGCAGCAAAACAAGCCAGCTGCTTCCAACACCATCCTATCCCCTCCCCAACGTGTGTCAACACAGGGAAATGACGTGTCTTCCTCAGGGAGATTGTGATTGGACGGTTAGTATGACTAGATTAAATAGTATGCCAGCGGGCATTTTCTTCTAGCCCAAACCTGCGACATTGTGTGATAGTCCTAAAAAGCACTATATGCACTATATACCACATAGATTAGTTAAACATAGAAGCCCAGTGTATAAAAACATACAACATTTAACTTATTTGCAGGACTACTGCCCCATAACAGTAAAAATAGAAAAGGTATAGAGAAAAGGACAATAGATATTAGCCATTTATATTATAGCCATTTATATCCAACCTCTGGGTTCCAGTGGCGGCTGGTGCTCAAAATTTTTGGGGGGGCGCAAACGAAGAAGAAAAAAAAATATAAGCCTCACTGTGCCCATCAAATGCAGCCACTGTTCCATCAATTCGCACCACTGTGCCATGCCATCAAACGCAGCCACTGTGTCATGCCATCAAACGTAGCCACTGTGCCATGCCATCAAACGTAGCCACTGTGCCATGCCATCAAACACAGTCACTGTGCCATCAATTGTCACCACTGTACCATGCCATCAATTGTCACCACTGTACCATGCCATCAAACACAGCCACTGTACCATGCCATCAAACACAGCCACTGTACCATGCCATCAAATGCAGCCACTGTACCATGCCATCAAATGCAGCCACTGTACCATGCCATCAAATGCAGCCACTGTACCATGCCATCAATTCTGGTCACTGTGCCATCAATTGTCACCACTGTGCCATGCCATCAAATGCAGCCACTGTACCATGCCATCAAATGCAGCCACTGTACCATGCCATCAATTGTGGTCACTGTGCCATCAATTGTCACCACTGTGCCATGCCATCAAATGCAGCCACTGTGCCATGCCATCAAATGCAGCCACTGTGCCATGCCATCAAATGCAGCCACTGTGCAATGCCATCAAATGCAGCCACTGTACCATGCCATCAAATGCAGCCACTGTGCCATGCCATCAAATGCAGCCACTGTGCCATGCCATCAATTGTGGTCACTGTGCCATCAATTGTCACCACTGTGCCATGCCATCAAATGCAGCCACTGTACCATGCCATCAAATGCAGCCACTGTACCATGCCATCAAATGCAGCCACTGTACCATGCCATCAAATGCAGCCACTGTACCATGCCATCAATTGTGGTCACTGTGCCATCAATTGTCACCACTGTGCCATGCCATCAAATGCAGCCACTGTACCATGCCATCAAATGCAGCCACTGTACCATGCCATCAAATGCAGCCACTGTACCATGCCATCAATTGTGGTCACTGTGCCATCAATTGTCACCACTGTGCCATGCCATCAATTGTGGCCACTGTGCCATCAATTGTCACCACTGTGCCATGCCATCAAATGCAGCCACTGTGCCATGCCATCAAATGCAGCCACTGTGCCATGCCATCAAATGCAGCCACTGTGCCATGCCATCAAATGCAGCCACTGTACCATGCCATCAAATGCAGCCACTGTGCCATGCCATCAATTGTGGTCACTGTGCCATCAATTGTCACCACTGTGCCATGCCATCAAATGCAGCCACTGTACCATGCCATCAAACACAGCCACTGTGCCAATTGTCCCCACTGTGTCACTGTCCAGTCATACATCCACCTCGGAGCTTTATATTATAACCTGCTGGGACTTGTAGTTCTCCATCGTCTCCTGGGGCTCAGGTGCATGCAATCCACCATCTTTGTCCAGTTTTTCTCACTGCTGGGACTTGTAGTCCCATAGATGGTGGATTGCATGCACCTGAGCCCCAGGAGAAGATGGGGAACTACAAGTCCCAGCAGGTTTATAATATAAGACTCCCATCCACCTAGGAGCCTTATATTATAACCTGCTGGGACTTGTAGCTCCCCATCTTCTCCTGGGGCTCAGGCTGCTGACGGCTGGCATTTCACCCAGATTATGCATTGCATTGAACATTAAAAATCATTTATTATGCCCAACTCCATGAAAATGTTAAAAAAAAATCCACCCTTGCAATGAGCCTACATCTGCACTGGGTTAATTGCTCATCATGTCTAGTGAACATTCGGCCGAAATCGCGGCACCCCCATCCCCCCCCCCCTGAGGGGGGATGGGGGTGCCGCGATTTCGGCCAAATGTGCACTAAAAAAAAAAATTCCAAATGTTCCAAAAAAATTTTTATAGTGAATATTCGGCCGAAATCGCGGCACCCCCATCCCCCCCCCGGGGGGGGGGGGGTGCCGCGATTTCGGCCGAATATTCACTAAAAAAAAATTGGAACACAGGTAATCTTTGCAGAAGGGGGGTGGACAGCTGCAGCTGCTGCCGCCGAACTTTGCAGAGAAAACAGTCCATTACAGAGGGGCAGAGGCAGGCGGCATAGCTCAGCTTACCTGTACTCGCACTGAGCGCCCCGAGTCCCGACGTCACTTCCTGTTCTTCCAGGGACGTCAGGACGGAACGAGCACAAATAGTGGATGCACCCGCCCAGCCATAACAATGCAGTCCATCGCGCCGGAAGCAAGTGGCGCGATGGACCGCGCCACAAAGGCATTTTTGGGCTGCCAATGTAGCGCCACGTCTGCAATCCCGTGATTGCACAGACGTGGCGCTACCCATACCGCGCTTTTCCCGGCGCCCGACGCCCGGACTCAGTGCACATAAGAACCTTTTTTGGAATTTTTTTTCCTTAAAGGGACATGTTTAAATAAAAAATTTTTTTTTTTTTTTTTTTTTTAGATTTTTTTTTTTACTGACTGGGGGAGGGGGGGCGGCGCCCGGGCGCCCCCTATGGGCGGGCCGCCACTGCTGGGTTCTGTGTACAATCAACTCTGTCGGATCCTGGACTGTCCAGCATCCGACAGAGCCCTAAGTGATCTAGTAACAACTTTGAGCCACACACTGATAAATTTATATTATATTGAGTTTACAAATTTAAAAAAAATATTAATATTAGTTTTATTGATAAATTAATATAAAATAAATACCTATATCTAAATCAAATAGTGAAATTAATATAAAATTTTATTAAAAATCATAAAAAATTATATATATTAAATCTTAGACCCTTATCAAAACCTATGTATGAATCATACATTGATAAAGAGTATTAATATTTAAAAGGTTTTGATATGGGTCTAAAATATAATATATATATATATATATATATATATATATATATATAATGTTTTATGATTTTTAATTTAATTTTTAATTTAATTTAATATTCATGTCATTATTTGATTTAGATGTAGGTAATTATTTTATATTATATATATATGTTTTATTGATAAATTAATATAAAATAAATACTTAAAAACGAATCAAAAAATGTATTTAATATAAAATTTGATTAGAATTCATTAAAAATGATATATATAAAATCTTGCAATTAAGTTAAATTTGTGTTTTTTTCATATACATACTATTTATTCTAGTCATGCTAACCATCCAATCACAATCCCCCTGAGGAAGACATGCAATTTTCCTGTGTCGAAATGCGCGGGGGAGGGGACAGAACGGTGTAGGAAGTAGCTGGTTCGTTTTACTGCAGAGGGACATACAACCTTATTGAATTTTCATTTGTCATAGAGTGGTGCGCTGCAAGCACCTATATTATGTGAGCAGCCTATATGACCATTTTCTAAATAAAGATCTTTAAAAAAGATAAAACACTATCTAGCCTTATCTTTTGTATATGGATGGAGGAAATACCACTGGACAGTCCAGGATCCCACAGAGTTCATTGTACACAGAACCCAGAGGTGGTTCATCAGTGTGATTGGACCAAACTTAACTGTGCAGTCACATGCCCTGAGGTGAGCAGATTCACACGGGGGTTGGTGAATACCAGTTTGCTGTCATGTTGAAGAGTTTGGAGCACCAGCACAATAATTAAATTATACAATATATTCTGAATGGACATTATAGATGATTTGGATATTATTGATTCACTTGAATGATTTATATTGTTTCATGATATATGCACCTTTAGCACTTTATGCACTATACACTAATACTAAAGAGCACTTTATGCACTAATACGTTAGAATTATATTATTTATTGCACAGTCCATATTGTGTTTTTTTTGTATTGTTAATTAAACAACTTTGGAAATTTTGTAACAGTGTATAGCGTTGCACTACTTAATTTTTTTTGGATAAAATACCCTCTCACTCCTTGAGAAGCGCTGTTAGTTGGCGCATTGTTCGGATGTGCGTTGGCTTGCTTGGAGAGTCAGGCCATGAGTCAGGCCATGTGAGAGAGCCAAGGTCCACCTCTTTTAGGTGCTGCCTACACAGGTTAATTTAACCCTTGCTGCAGTGGTGTATTTAGGTTTTGTGCTGCCATAGGCCTGACTAATTTAAATATGACCCACCCATTCCTGTCAATGCCACACCCCTTTATGTTTAAGACCCATCCTGAAATTTTGGAGTGGGCACACTAGTTCTTAGGGCCTGGGGGGGGGGGGCATTGGATTCCCTTAATTTGCATTGATTTCCTCTCACTTCCTGTTTGGCTATGTGGCAGTAAGTGAAGGGAAATCTGTGCAATGGGACAGGGATGGTAAAAAATAAACTGACAGGGGCATTAACCCTCCCTTACTCTTTTTTAAAATGGAAAAAAAAGTGTTGCCTATAGTTCTACTTTAAGTACAAATTTCTGATAATTTTATGGAGAGGAAGAAGATATAACCATGCCAATGGTGCAGCAGAAAACATATAGCACAGTGAGAAAGGTTTGTTGTCCAGGCTGATAGGACAGTCAAAATTAGAAGCAGTTTGCGTTACACTAAAAGTGTAGCGCAAGCCGGCGAGAACTCTTTCCGTGCTGACCCCCTGCAAAGTGCTGCCCTAGGCCTGGGCCTTGTTGGCCTAGGCCAAGATACAGCATTGTCTTGTTACAGCACTAAGAGGTGTTAAAGTAAAGAGACTCACATTTTCAATTGTATATGCATCATTGCTTTTTTACAGCAATAAATAGGGTTCATTTGGGTTTGGAATAGACTTGGAGGGCTTGTTAGGGGAAGGACGAGGGGACACTTCTGTAGGCAATTCAACAATTTCAGGTAGTTTGCCACTTAGCCACCCTCACCACCCCCTCACATTTCTGTTTTCCCATAACTATCACTGGAATAAACAGGTGGCAGCAAATGCCAAAACGTTGACTGTCAGAACAGGCAAAGATCCAGCCCAAATAGAAAGGTTCAGGAGACTGCTGCACCTTATAGTATTTTTTTAGGAAATAAGAATATATTATATAGTATAATAAAATAAGAATAGTTTTCAAATCATGTCCTGTAAGCACCCAAAATTTGGCTTTAAAATGAACCTGTATTTTCCCAATGCAGGCCAAAGAAACATAAGTTATGCATATATTCACTATTTCTTCCATTATTGCATTTACCGAAAATAAATGGAAATACCTAGTGATTTGGGTCTTGGGATTGGGATTTAGGTTATATGGGACAGCGCAGGTGATTGGTCCAGTAATGGACCAGTCAATTGGACCCCCACCCATTTGGGGATGGATGGCAGAGAGTGCAATCCATATAGGGAAGTCTGTAGCGATGACAGAGTACTATGCTTCAGATTGATTAAGCATCCTGTCTCCTGATTTCTGAGTGCTTCTTTTTGTGACAGCTGGGAGCAGCTTCAATTAGAGCGTAGCGGGATGTGGCTGAAGGCTATGATGGGTGAACACGATGAGCTTTTCAAGCAAGGTATTGTGTCCTATTTAGTTTTTGTGTGCAGGGTATATGGACAATGACAGCCAAAGGGTTTGCGCCCAAAGAGCATGTGTCATTTAAAGAGAATCACCACATGCCACTTTAGTTCTGGTAGGTATTTATTGACAAGGATTCCTGTTAGTCATAGTCAAAGTTACAGTGCTTTGAAAAAGTATTCATACTCCTTGAAATTTGTTACCAACCAAAAACGTAAATGTATTTTATTGGGATTTTATGTGATAGGCCAACACAAAGTGGAAGGAAAATGATAAATGGTTTTCAATTATTTTTACAAATAAATATGTAAAAAGTGTGGGGTGTCAATATTTTGTAGAACCACCTTTCGCTGCAATTACAGCTGCAAGTCTTTTTGGGGATGTCTCTACCAGCTTTGCACATCTAGAGAGTGATATTTTTGCCCATTCTTCTTCTCAAAATAGCTCAAGCTCTGTCAGATTGGATGGAGAGCATCTGTGAAGAGCAATTTTCAAGTCTTGCCACAGATTCTCAATTGTATTTAGGTCTGAACCTTGACTGGGCCATTCAAACACATGAATATGCTTTGATGTAAACCATTCCATTATAGCTCTGGCTGTATGTTTAGGGTCGTTGTCCTGCTGGAAGGAGAACTTCTGCCCCAGTCTCAAGTCTTTTGCAGACTCTGATGCCTTGTACACACGACCAGTTTTCACGACGAGAAAACTGCCATTTTTTATATTGGTTGTGAAAACTGGATGTGTGTATGCTCCCTAGCAAAAAAATTGAAACCAGCTCTCTTTTTTCTCGTAGTGTTTGCAATCAGTTTTTTTCTTGTCGCGAAAAACAGCCGTGTATATGCTTTTCCGAGTGGAAAAAACGTGCATGCTCAGAATCAATTATGAGACGGGTGCACTTGTTCTGGTAAAACTATTGTTCAGAGTGAAGATAGCACATTCGTCACGCTGTAACAGACTGAAAAGCGCAAATCGTCTCTCACCAAACTTTTACTAACATGAGGATCAGCAAAAGCAGCCTAAAGGGTGGCGACATTTGAAAGGAACTTCCCCTTTATAGTCCCATCATACGTGTTGTACATCACCGCACTTTGGTCGGACGTTTTTTTGCATGAAGGTGTGTATAGAAGTCAAGCTGAAGAGAAATCACATTGTGAAAAACTTTGTTTTTTTACCTGCCGAGAAAAATTGTTGTGTGTACGAGGCATAAATGGTTTTCTTATAAGATTGCCCTGTATTTGGCTTCATCCATCTTCCCATCAACTTTGACCAGCTTCAATGTTCCTGCTGAAGAAAAGCATCCCCACAACATGATGCTGCCACCATCATGTTTCACAGTGGGGATGGTGTGTTCCGGGTGATATGCATTGTTAGTCTTCCGCCACACATAGAATTCTGCTTTTAGGCCAAAAGGTTACATTTTGATCTCACCTGACCAGAGCACCTTCTTCCACATGTTTGCTGTGTCCCCCACATGGCTTCTCGCTAACTGCAAATTGGACTTCTTATGGCTTCCTTGCAACAATGGCTTTTTGCCACTCTTCCATAAAGGCCAGATTTGTGGAGTGCCTGACTAATTGTTGTCCTGTAGACAGATTCTCCCACCTGAGCTGTGGATGTCTGCAGCACCTCCAGAGTTACTATGGGCATCTTGGCTGCTTATATAATTAATGCTCTCCTTGCCTGGCCTGTCAGTTTAGGTGGACGGCTATGTCTTGGCAGGTTTGCAGTTTTGCCATACTCTTTCTATTTTCGGATGATGGATTGAACAGAGCCCTGTGAGATGTTCAAAGCTTGGGATATTTTTTTATAACCTAACCCTGCTTTTAACTGAGAACACCAATGTGAGCCGAATTCCAGTGCGGGGAAAAAAAAAGTCCCTGCACCTTTTTTGTGCAAATCCAATGTGAGTCCAGCCATACAACTGTATGGCTGAACTCGCATTGCACAGACATCGCATGTGTTCGGCACTGCAGTGCAGGTGCGAATCACATGCAATGTCTGTGTTCACCATAGTGTGACCTGGGCTTAATCATTTTCCTTCCACTTCACAATTATGTGCCACTTTGTATTGGTCTATCACATAAAATCCCAATAAAATACATTTACGTTTTTGGTTGTAACATGCCAAAATGTGAAAAATGTTA
Source organism: Rana temporaria (assembly GCF_905171775.1). Lineage (NCBI taxonomy): Eukaryota > Metazoa > Chordata > Amphibia > Anura > Ranidae > Rana > Rana temporaria. Next base: position 314,004,893 of record NC_053491.1, read on the forward strand.
AGGGGTATGAATTTTTTTTAAGGCACTGTATATGTGATGCACAGGATACTAGCCCTCTGTCATTAGCTAATTATACAGTATATGTTGGGTACTTCACCACTGAGACCACTGAGGTTTTGGTGTTTCAATTTATCTCGGTGTATTCCTACATATCCTGTTTTATTTTTACCTAGTATAACCGAAATTCAACAGGGATTGTTGGACCCCTAATAATGGCCACAGCAGGTGTGTAGACCCAAGATGCCTGGTGAAGATATCTTATTATTATAGTCTCAAAGAGATTTAAAAAAATGAAATATTATCTTTTGTGTGAATTGACCCTTCACATAAAAATATATTTCACCTGTCACTCAAAACAAACTTCATTTTTTTCTATTGAGCATGCATCAAAACCTATGAATACGACTTGTATTTTTTAAAACGTGCTGTCAAACTGTTTTCCTTTAGCTACTGGAAAGCAAATGAGCTTTTCAGCCCCTGCCAACTAAATGAAAATATCAAAAATCAATGACAGCTGCTGAATGCAAAGAACACTGGTTCGGCCTATTGTTTTGTATACTGTAACAAAAACATTGCAGGAAGCAAAATGATATTTATCTAGTTGGCTGAATAGGAATTTCAAAAATTGCTTTTATCAGTGCTCTTGTTTTTTGTTCACTGATGGCTATGTGTACAGTATTTGTGGTAATTTAAAAGTATTAAAATACCAAAAAAAAAGAAGCTACGGTAATTTGCAAAGACACAGCTAAGTGGAAAGCACCTAGAAAACAAGTATTTCATCACAGGTTCTTGTGGTAGAACATATCATACGTTTGATAGGTTGAGATAGTAGAGGTTATCTAGCTATTGTAAAACTACAAATCCAAGGACGCTTTGACATAAAATGCTTGGCAATATATGCTTGGGATTTTAGTTTCTACATGGCTGGAGATGCAAAAGTGTACTAAACCTGAACTAGGCTTTCCATGTACAAGCAAATCTCTCATCTACAAAGAGATGTGGTACATTCACAACACCAAATGATCCATGTTGACTTTTCTCCCTATTACATTTATTCCTAAAGGAGTTCACCTTTTCAACATGTAACATGTTCAGCACAAGTTACAGTGGGCATAGGCTTTTCTCCTCCGTAGCCACTATCACATGTTAAAATCGGCATGGCTGTGTAAGGGTTTGTATTATTCACAGGATGTGTATTATTTTCAGGGATCTGTGAAGGAATGAACTACAAAGCCCTGTACACATGGCCCGGATTCTCGTTAGGAAAAAACATTGTTTTTCCTGACAAGATTCCTGGCAAGAATCTCTTGCCGGCCGAGTGTACAACATGTACGATTAAAAAGAACCGCCGTTCTTTTGAATGGCACAAACGCGGTGACGCCATCAACTACGACGAGCATGTGCTCGTCACATTCAATGCCGTCGCAGCCATCTTGCTTCACCCTACCTATGCCTTGGAAGCTACCGCACATGCGTCAAAGTCATTTCGAGCATGCGTGGGTTTCCCTGGAGACAGGTAAGTATACACAGGAAAACACTGCCGAGAATCACAACCAGAAAATAGAGAGCAGGTTCTCAATTTTTCTCGTCTAGATTCTGGGCAGTTTTCTCAACGAGAATCCTCAAAGCCTCGTACAGACACAAGGTTTACTCAGCAAGAAAGCTCTGCCAGCAGTTTTCTTGCCGAGAAAACCGTGCGTGTGATCAAGGCTCAAGTCTAGTCTCGGCAGATGGTCTTCCCATTTCAATGGACTGTGAGAATTCTCATCAGCACATTCGTAGTCCATTCATACTTCATTCACACTCCCTCCAGCTTTCAAACTGAAAGCGTGCACATAGATGCATGCACATAGGCATGCGTACGGGGTGTGCCGTTGGTGCCTGGGCACACACTAAACCCCCTGTGCACATTAGCAGCATATAGTTACCAACGGTGCTGGAATTACAGAAACAATCTTTCTGTTTCAGGCATTTGTCCCCAGATCATGGCCATGTCACTATTGTGTTCAGACTCCTCTTACCTTATCACTCTGCACACGGTCCCTGGGAGTCCTCTCCCTCCTTCTGCCCCATATGTTCATATTAAAATCCAACACAGTGGTCTGCACAGACCCCTCCCCTAACCCCACCCCATCCACATTGTTCCTGCAGCAGGGTGCACACTTTGTGTGAATTATGGGCACCACTGAGCTTGGGATGCCTTCCGTACTTCTCTTTCCCTGAGCAGCTCTGCTTGTAAGAGAAGTGTGGAAGCATGTGTGTGTGTGTGTGTAGGTGTATATATATATATATATATATATATATATATATATATATAGCATACCTGTGGGCAGGGTTTATATTCTTCCCAGGATTAGACCGCAGAGCTCCCACTTGGAGAGAGCGCCACTGAGGCAGACAGGAAGTCTGTCTGAGGAATCAGGAGGACTCCGCCCTACAGACATGACGCCTCTGTATAAGTGTCAAGAGGACACCCATATTTCCTAGGAGAAGGAGGCTGCAGCTGGCAGCGTGAGTATACGCTCTGAGGAGCAGCTCAAAGACCTAAGCATGAGGTCTGAAGCAGCGGTGCTGCAAGAGGGTAAGCCAGGAGGCTGAAAGTTTGAACTATACAGTAATGGTGGAACCCCCTGCAAGGGAAATTGCTATTATTTTATTTGAACTTTCTTTTTTCCTTTAAATAAAAGAGGACTGCTAAGCCTTTAAAATGCAGTCTGAGCTAACACGTGTTCCTGAATTCGCATGCACCACTAGAGCTTAATCACCCCGATATCTTAAGGTATGGGCAAAAAGCTGAAAGAAGAGTGTGCAGGAGACTGACATTGCACCGCACCCATGATCCATTGATTGCAGATACAGTACTTTGCAGGCTCCTGTAGAAAAAAAAATGTGCAATTTTTTAATCGCAAAAGTATTTGCATTTATTTTGTTACAGGTGAACTTGAAAAGACTCATACAAATAATATTAAAAATAGAGAAAATTTTTTTTTGTAATATTCTGCAAATATGACAGACAACACTCTGAGGCCCCGTACACACGTCCGAGGAACTCAACGTGCCAAACACATCGAGTTCCTCGTCGAGTTCAGTGTTGAAGCCGCCGAGGATCTCGGCGGGCCGACTTTCCTCATTGAACAACGAGGAAATAGAGAACATGTTCTCTATTCGGCCCGAAGAGTTCCTCGTCGGCTTCCTCACTGAAAAGTGTACACACGACCGAGTTTCTCGGCAGAATCCAGCTCCGATCGAGTTTCTGGCTGAATTCTGCCGAGAAACTCGGTCGTGTGTACGGGGCCTGACAGTTTTGGATAAAGTAGATCACTTAGTGGTCATGAAGTAACGGTCAGAGGGAGGAACAACTGAGTGCAGCAGGGGACCAAAAAAATCGACACAACTAAAGTGTCTGTTTTCAAAGAAACCTCATCCTAGTGATAAATAAATCGGCCCGGGTTCGATTTCCCAAAGGTTTTATGAAACTACTTCTAAGTTTTGCGAACCCAAACTTTGTGGTGAATCTCATTGAAGTTTATAGGGAGCAAATTTGCTGTTCAGTTTTGGCCCTTTTGTGGGCAAATAGGCAAAATTTTGCTAAAAATGGGCATGGGGACATTTAACAAAGCAAAAACATGTTTAAGACATACCCTATAGAGCAGTGGTTCTCAACCTGGGGGTCAGGACCCCCCTGGGGGTTGAATGACGATTTGCCAGGGGTCACCAAATCCTGGGCTGTTCCTGAAGCGTGTGCTGCTCTCCCAACCTTTTTGCTGCCGCCCAGTTGAGCTGTCCCTGGAGCCTGTGGCCACCCAGCTGCGCTGTTCCTGGAGCATGTGGCTGCCCAGCTGCGCTGTTCCTGGAGCCTGTGCTGCTCTCCCAGGCTTTTCGCGGCCGCCCAGCTGGGCTGTTCCTGGAGCCCGCAGCCGCCCACTCAGTCTCTTCGCAGCCGCCCATTCAGTTCACGGCATGGCTTGGATACAGAGACTAGAGGTCAGTTGACTGGTGAGGAATGTGAAGTGGGAAGGACTGGAGGAGACCCTATCTCCTGATTTTGGCATGGGTGTCACTTCTATGAGTAACCACAAAGTCGGAGACACAGTGAGACTGGAGACAAAGTGAGTAACACTACCTGTGATTATATTTGCCATTAAAAGTCCCCACTACAGTTCTAAAAAAAATTTACTGTAAGGGGTCCCCACAACTTGGAAAATTTTATCAAGGGGTCACAGCACAAGAAAGGTTGAGAACCACTGCAATAGAGGATCTTTTTAATATGGCAACAAGGGTAACATGGAAACAACACCAATCCTTTAAATGACATGCTTTGGAAATGCCTTTAGGCTGCGTTTGGTATTATGGAATGGTATGGTTTTCAAGGACATCATTAGCCAAACCATATTCTGGCATCACATATTTCCTTCAAGCCAAACCCAACACAACATTTAAGCTGACTTTGGGGGCGATTTGACAGACATCTGTTCATGCACAGATGTCTATTGAAATCGCTACAGAAGTCGCCAAAAGTAGTCACACCGCCACTCTTACCTGACTGTGCAGGAACAACTTGGAGTTGGGGGTAGAGCTGGGAGGGAGAGCTGCTCTGCCTCTCCACAGTGCGCACCCACAGAGCGTGTCATAGGTTGCCAGGATGCCGGTGGTCCTGGCAACCAATAACTGGAAAAAAGATTGAGGGGTAGGGAGAAGCTGGCAGAAATCCTTACTGACTGCAGTGAGGATACTCCCGCTAATTGGAGCCCAGTGTCAGAAATTGGTCCGGCACTGGGCCCCCGGGACTCCAGCCCAGATTTGTGGGACCCCACATATCTGAGTTGGAGTCCCGGGTCCAGTGCCGGGAAAAAAGATTGAGGGGTAGGGAGAAGCTGGCAGAAATCCTTACTGACTGCAGTGAGGATACTCCCGCTAATTGGAGCCCAGTGTCAGAAATTGGTCCGGCACTGGGCCCCGGGACTCCAGCCCAGATTTGTGGGACCCCACAAATCTGAGCTGGAGTCCCAGGCCCAGTGCCGGACCAATTCCTGACACTGGGCTCCACTCAGCAGGAGTATCCTCACTGCAGTCAGTAAGGATTTTCTGCCAGCAATTGTTAACCCAGATTTGTGGGACCCCGGGACTTACTTCAGATCGCAAGACGATTGGTAGGTATACCTAATCATGTATTTTTGCATGCACATGATTGAATGATGAAAGTCAGCAGAGCTTCACCTTATTTACTAAGTTAAGGGAAAACTTCCCTGTAAAGTGAACAGCTTATATGCATTTGGAAAATTAACACCATTGGGGTAGATTCAGGTAGGGGCGCGCACTGCTACGGAGGCGCAGCGTACCGTTTTTACGCTACGACTCCGTAAATTACTTGAGCTACGCTTCATTCACAAAGCATTTGCTCCGTAATTTGCGGGGGCATTTCGTAAAAGCACGCGTAATTTAAATGATCCCGTAGGGGGCGCGGATCATTTAAATTAGGCGTTCCCGCGCCGAACGTACTGCACATGCTCTGTCGGGAAAATTTCCCGACGTGCATTGCGGTAAATGACGTCGCAAGGACGTCATTTGCTTTGACGTGAACGTAAATGGCGTCCAGCGCCATTCACGATTCACTTACGCAAACAACGTAAATTTCGAAAATCGCAACGCGGGAACGGCGGGAACGACGTGTATACTTACCATTGGCTGCGCCTCCTAATAGCAGGAGCAGCCTTACGCAGAAAGCGACGAACGCAAACGACGTAAAACTCGAACGCCGGGCGCGCGTACGTTTGTGAATCGGCGTGAGTATGCAATTTGCATACTCTACGCTGACCACTACGGGAACGCCACCTAGCGGCCAGCGTAAGAATGCAGCCTAAGATACGACGGCATAAGAGCCTTATGCCAGTCATATCTTAGGCTACAGTCGGCGTATCGAGCTTTCTGAATACAGAAAGTCGATACGCCGGCGCTACTTAGCAATTACGCTGCGTATCTATGGATACACAGGCGTAATTGCTTGCTGAATCCACCCCATTACGAGAAATATTTTATGCTCACGTTCTACAAAGGACACTTTGGCATTGCCTGATTGCACTGGCTTACAGGAGGGCTCTTCCTTGACCTAAAGTGCAAGTTCCTTTAGTAGCAAAGCAGGGCTTAGGGAAAGCTTGCAAAATGGGATGCTACAAAAACATGACAGCTCAATCTTTAGTGATGACAGATCACAATACTTTTAATGTTTGATCCTTAAATAAAGCACGGAATCTCATCTGTAAATTCTAATTTAAAATGTTTTTATATTACTTTTTTCCATCTCACACAAATTGTAGGATATAAACTTTCAAAGATCTGATCACTAATCAGACCTAATCACTTTAATCTATACAATGCCATTCAGTCCAGAAGTAGACTGATTGGTAGCTGTATGCAGGTACAGCACCACATACAGTACAAGTACAAGTTAAAAAAAAGCAATGGCCAGTATACTGTATATCTTACTTGCATCTTTTCCATACTATAATTTTGTTTGGTTTGCCACGTCTAAACATTACAATACTCCTATATTTTATCAAATAGAAATGTGACTTTGAATGATCCCTCCATTGCTGCAAGGGATGTGCTTTACACTTCATTTGTCTGCTCTTGTTTGTTAGCTTCACGATTGCCAGATCTGCATTCAGCATGCACAAACAATGTGCTTCTGGGTTTTCAGACAACAGAGGGTTAAAGTTATCATTATCGTTATCTTTAAAACAAGTAACTTATATGAAACAAACGCTGTTTTGTGAAACAGAATAGGGGACACGCATTGGCAAAGTTACTGGAGGTCATGGAAAACCCCTGAACTTACAATGCCTTTTTTTTGGTTTTCCCAATTGTTAGTCTTTATTCTTTTTAGTGGTTTAAAGATTTTTAGTTATTTAGGAAGGCAAATCGCAAAGTTTCAGTTCCAATTAAATAAACTTGTCGCAAACCCAGATAATTCAAGCTGATCATATGATTTAACAGTGCATCATCAAGGGCTACCTTTAACCACTTAAGCCCCCTTCACTCCGATATACGTCGGCAGAATGGCACGGCTGGGCACAGGCACACACCTGTATGTCGCCTTTAAGAGCTGGGCACAGGCATGCACCTGTACGTCGCCTTTAAGAGCCCAGCCGTGGGTCGCGAGCACGCCGCCGGCTGTGCGCTCGTGACCTGGTCCTGTTCTCCGTGACCCGCGGATCCGATTGCCGCCGGTGTCCCGCGATCGGGTCATAGAGAGGAAGAACAGGGAGAGGTGAGTGTAAACAAACCTTCCCCGTTCTTCCTAGTGTGGCTGTCAGTGATTGTCTGTTCCCTGTGTTGGGGAACGATGATTAGTGACGTCACACGCACAGCCACGCCCCCCATAGTAAGAACACTCCCTCAGAATACACTTAACCCCTACAGCACCCCCTCCTGGTTAACCCCTTGACTGCCAGTGTATTTTTCACAGTAATCAGTGCATATAGCACTTTTCGCTGTGAAAATGACAATGGTCCCAAAATAGTGTCAAAAGTGTCCGATGTGTCCGCTATAATGTCGCAGTCACGAAAAAAAACGCTGATCGCCCCCATTACTAGTAAAAAAAATATATATTAATAAAAATCCCATAAAATTATCCCCTATTTTGTAAACGCTATAAATTTTGCGCAAACCAATCAATAAACGCTTATTGCGATTTTTTTTTTTTTTTTACCAAAAATATGTAGAAGAATATGTATCGCCCTAAACTGAGGGAAAAAAACGTTTTTTTTTTATATATTTTTTGGGCATATTTATTATAGCAAAAAGTAAAAAACTATGGGCCAGATTCACAGCCGAGATACGACGGAGTATCTCAGATACTCCGTCGTATCTCTCAGAGTATCTATGCGACTGATTCATAGAATCAGTTACGCATAGATATCCCTAAGATCCGACAGGTGTAATTGTTTTACACTGTCGGATCTTAGGATGCAGTACCACGGCCGCCGCTGGGGGGAGTTTCCCGTCGCAAAGTTAGTCGTCGTTTTGGGTGCCTTAACTTTACACAGCACACGTATGTGCTGTATAAAGTATGGCCGTCGTTCCCGCGTCGAAATTCACGTCGTTTGCATAAGACGTCTGGGAATACGGAACTACGCTACGCACGTCGCCGTTCGAAAAAATGACGTCACTTCGCGCAAAGCACGGCGGGAATTTTGAAACGGAGCATGCGCAGTAGGTCCGGCGCGGGAGCGCGCCTAATTTAAATGGCACACGCCCATTTAAATTACGCGTGCTTACGCCGGAGGCCGCCGGCATAGGTTTTCATTGCAAGTGCTCTGTGAATCAGGCACTTGCGATGAAAACTTGCGGCGGTGTAACGTATCTACGATACGTTACGCCGCCGCACTTCTACCTGAATCTGGCCCATTGTTTTTTTTTTTTTTTTAATTGCCGCTTTTTTGTTTATATCGCAAAAAAATAAAACCGCAGAGGTGGTCAAATACCACAAAAAAAAGCTCTATTTGTGGGAAAAAAGGATGTCAATTTTGTTTGGGAGCCACGTCGCACGACCGCGCAATTGTCAGTTAAAGCGACGCAGTGCCGAATCGCAAAAAGAGCCAGGTCCTTTACCTGCATATTGGTCCGGGTCTTAAGTGGTTAATGAAAACTGCATGTTAAAACTTTCAGTAGAACTAGAGCTACTGGCAGCTAAACTGAATCCCAGATCTTGATTTGTTTTGGAAAAGTCAAGCTTGTGCTATATCTTCCCACCTCCTGAGTCACCCTATTGATGCCATATTGTGATACATGACTTGACTGGCAAATGGAGGGCAGCATCAACATTTTACTGCGCAGCACCACAAAACATGGTAATGCACAAATTAGGGTGCATTAGTGTGCCATTCATTTTTAATGTCACCCCAAACACATCCCTAAAGTGCACAAAGTTGTGCTGCATGCAAAATCAATTGGTTGCCTTACCACAACACACAGTAATTGCTGTAAGGTATCCAAAAAAATCAAACTGTTAGGACCCCGAAAAAGAAGAACAATGCTGTATACTGTAATTCCTTGCTCTCTGACCCTCCACATTACTATAGGACTGAACAGTGACACTGGGGTTGGAAGGTGCCACAGGGTGCATAAGGGAGATACTCTAATGCCGCGTACACACAATCATTTTTCAGCATGTCTAAAAAACTAAGTTTTCCCAACTTCATCAGACAACAGACCATCGTTTTTAAAAAATGATCTAGCAAAGCGCGGTGACGTACAACACCTAAGACGGCACTATAAAGGGGAAGTTCCATTCGCCTTTGGGCTGCTTTAGCTAATTCCGTGTTAGTAGAAGACGATTTGCGCTTTTTTGTCTGTTACAGCGTGATGAGCGCTCTCGTCTCATAACTTGCTTCTGAGCATGCGTGGGTTTTTTTATGTCGTTTTAGCCCACACACGATCATTTTTTACAACCCGAAAAACGACATTGTTTAAAGGGGTGGTTCCACCTAAAACTCATTTCTAGCAATATATTAGTAAGACCCGTTACACTGCGGGTAGGCTGGCTTCTTTTTTTTTTTCCCCGTACATACCGAGATCTCGGGGGTCTCGTCCCTAGGCGGTGGGCGTTCCTATTTGATTGACGTTCCTCGGACGGGCGCATACGTGACGTCACGACTTTCCGAAAGAAGCCGAACGTCGCCGCGCAGGCGCCGTATAGAGTCGGCTCTATACGGCACCTGCGCGGCGACGTTCGGCTTCTTTCGGAAAGTCGTGACGTCACGTATGCGCCCGTCCGAGGAACGTCAATCAAATAGGAACGCCCACCGCCTAGGGACGAGACCCCCGAGATCTCGGTATGTACGGGGAAAAAAAAAAAGAAGCCAGCCTACCCGCAGTGTAACGGGTCTTACTAATATATTGCTAGAAATGAGTTTTAGGTGGAACCACCCCTTTAAACAACGTTAAAAAATGCAGCATGTTCAAATTTTTTTTTTGTCGTTTTTCAAAACCTGAAAAATGATGTGAAGCCCACACACGGTCATTTTAAATTACATTTTTGAAAAACAACGTTTTTTTTCATGCCGAAAAATGATTTTGTGTACGCGGCATAAGAAGTGTTGAAAGTTGAAGACACTGATAAAGGCTACAATGCTGAAACAAAGGGGAGTTAATACACACAGGCCACCAGAAAGGATAATGCATTTAGTCTTCCAGGGACTTGATATCGATTTTGTTATTTTATGTTTTTTTTTTATATTTTTCTCTACCCCGGACGGTGACAGGGGTTGTGATGAACCACTTCCAGGGGTGTTTAAAACCTGTTAGTTTTTCATGTTTTTGCTGTAAATTGGATAGATTTCCATTTACTTCTTATCCTGAGGACAGAAAAGTGAGGAGAAATCCCCTCTTACATACTTTACATCTGAACTAGTCTCACCATTGTAAGAATTAAAAAAATAAAAAGGGAGTGTCGTTAAGCATGTAGGTGGGGTACAGTGCGGTGCACCGAGAATAACACACTCAGTCCCAGTGCAATAAAATAACTTGTGGGAAGGCAGCCCAACTGGGAACACGCGCAGTTCCAACAGCGTGTAGGCAGAGCAGAATGCAGACAAACCTACAGTGACTGTATAGAGGGGAAGAATGCAGCCTGGATGTCTTGTGTCTTGTGCCCATACAGGCAGGTGTCCAGAGAAGTTGTGAGCCTTGAGAATTCTTTCCTTGTCAGGAACCTTTCCCTGCTGCTAGTCCCTACCAGGTGGGGTACCTGGCCCTATGCTACCAACTCACAAATGCTCCCCAAAACTGGGAGCCAGGCCTTAAAAAGTCTCTGCTTGACCCAATATGGCCACCAGAGTTACATGGGGTGGCAGCATCCAAAGGGATAGCTTTCCCAGTGACAAAAGAAACCATAGAAGAACCCCATTCCTTCTGACTTCCTCTCCAACTGCAGTGCAACTATGGGAACCAACTGCAATGGAGAAAGTAGACTGCACCTGCTTACATGAGCCTCTGGCATTATTATAGTTTGTTCCAACCTCTGTTATCGTCATTTATAGTGGGCAGCTTTGCATGTAAAATTGGAGATAATATACAGGATGAAATATAAAAAAAATCTTACACTAAATGTTATAATAATGTGAATTAGCTACATATAGTTATATAGTGTTCCTTTAAGTTTGCTTCATCTCTATCACAGTTTGGTGCACATCTGACTTTTTAAGTAACTGTATTATTGCACCTTTAAAAAATTGATGATTATATTAGGCACAACTTGTGAAGGCTGCCTATACAGAGAGTACATTTCATGGTTGACTGCTTTTACTGTTCCCAGAGCCTTTTATTCTGAATTTGCTTAAATATTCTCTTTTTAATCCCATGAAGTGACCCTGATATTATTCATGTCTTAGTGAAAGTTGCTTAGATTAGTCTGCATGTACTGTACTTGCAATAAGTAATTATATTGCCTCTCTGGCTCCTTTTTCTAATGTAAACAATTTTAATTTGGATAGCCTTTCTTAATTTAGATCAGCTTCCCTTAGAAAATTAAATCAGCCTCAGAGTAAACATGTTACTTATTACATTCCTGTGGATAATTAATGATTGTATTATCACTGGGCTTTCTGTAGTTCTAATCATATCTTGTAATAATTGCCTCATAATTGCTTAACTAACACATGTAAATTTTCAATTCCCTTCCCGTGACATACAGACAACCTTTCTGCTGAAAATAGTAAGAGGCATGATGGTTAATATATTTTAAAACCTAGTCTGAAACTTATATACAGCTCAAAGTACTATGGGCCAGATTCAGATAGATCAGCGGATCTATAGATCCGCGTAATCTATCTGATTTAAGATCCGCCGCCGCAAGTTTTAGAGGCAAATGGGTAATTCACAAAACACTTACCTCCAAACTTGCGGCGGCGGGTCGTAATTCCTCCGGCGGAACTCAAATTCCGCGGCTAGGGGAAGTGTGCTATTTAAATCAGGCGCATCCCCGCGCCGATCGAATAGCGCATGCGCCGTCCAGAAATTTTCCCAGCGTGCATTGCTCCAAATGACGTCGCAACGACGTCATTGGTTTCGACACTTAAATAAAAAAACGTAAATGACGTCCATCCGTATTCGCGAACGACTTGCGCAAACGACGTAAAAAGTTTAAATTTCGGCGCGGGAACGACGGCCATACTTAACATTGGCTGCGCCTCATAGAAGTAGGGGTAACTATGCGCCGGGAAAACCCTTATGTAAACGTCGTAAAAACACTGCGTCGGGCCCACGTACGTTCGTGAATTGGCGTATCTCGCTGATTTACATAATCTCGGCGTAAATCAGCGAGAACGCCCCCAGCGGCCATTTTTAAATTGCAGTTAAGATCCGACGGTGTAACACAGTTACACCTGTCGGATCTTAGGCATATCTATGTGTAACTGGTTCTATGAATCAGTCGCATAGATACGACCGGCCTAACTCAGAGATACGACGGTGTATCAGGAGATATACCATCGTATCTCTTTGAGAATCTGGCCCTATATATGTAATAAAAAATATAGGTAGTACTCCCGCACTGTCACTCTTATTAAGTAAATAAATAATTATAAATCATCTGCTGCAAACACCTAGTGTTCCCACAACTATATAGTGTATACAAATATAAAAATGAATGGTGCTGCACTGCTTATAATGCTTTACAATAAATATGCGGTCTATATATAATATAGATAATAGTGCATAATACAAATTCAGTAGTGGTATGCAAATTCAACATTTGCAAACTAAAATAAAACCAATTCTTACAATAAGTAAATACAAATTCAATAATCCTATACGTATTGGAAAATGATCTATATTTCTTCAAAAATATAGTAAACAGTATATAAAGACAGTCTCTCATGTTCTTTCTTTACCGGTCACCTCTTGTGCTCAAAATAGCCCTGAGGAAGTCACGTGATGGTAACGTAACACATAGGACACGGTCTCGTAGGACATGCATTACGGCACCACCACGTGATTTCCTCAGGGCTGACTTCCTCAGCCCTGAAGAAGTCACGTGACGGTGATGTAACGCGTAGGGCATGAGCGGACAAGACTTAAGCAAAAGCATTTGTTCAATATTCATTGTTTTATGCTATTTCCAATTAGTTTTATTGTAAGTGTGGTTTTTAACTTTAATAAATTCATTGCTTTAAATGTTATCACACTATGGGAGGCTATTTCTGCATGTTCCTATACCCTGGGTGAGGTTAACCCTGGAATATATACAGATGAGTATCTTAAAGGAGAATGTAACCACCTAATAGATCTTAACAGAGGGAAATTCTACCAAGAGGGTCCCTAGTGGACAGGGATAATAGGAGGATCCACACATTGGAAGGATTTATGATATACACTGAGGCACAAGTAGGAAGAATGTGAGAGTTTTATGGGCACAATGGTGACAGAGTAACACCGTTAAGGGACACAGAAGTCTATTTTAAGCACAAGATACATATAGGATTATTGAATTTGTATTTAATTATTGTAAGAATTATTATTTTTTTTAGTTTGCATATGTTCAATTTGCACACCACTACTGGATTTGTTAAATGCACTATTATCTATATTATTTATTGACCACATATTTATTGTACAGCACCATAAGCAGCACAGCATTCATTTTTATATTTGTATACACTATATATGTAATGTTGGGCACCACTTGAAGGGGCCACTCAGGTACAGTAGTAGTGTGTGCCCCTTAAGTAAAACAATGGTTGAGAAGAATGGGTGTAGATCGCAAAGGACTGACTCTATCAGTCAGTGTTGTAGATTGGTAGGGTGTGGGCAGAGTGAAAGAATTTGTTTCCATGCCCTGTTTGGAAAAAGGTGGTGATGAGCCCTGTTAGGGCTTGGGCTTCTACCTCGTGTGCATCCTTACGGTCGACTCCTCGTGTAATGTACAAGAAATTAGGATAAAGGAGCACCCTGTGATCAAAGAGGTACATTGTATTTTATTGGAAGTTTCAGCAATAAAAAGAGGCCAACGCATTTGGTGGGACTAAAGACTCCCCCTTCATCAGGACTGCTAACAAAGAGTTGTGGGATGATCCTGTTGGAGGGTGCATTTGGCACATGGATCTGGACTGTTATGCCCTGTACACACGATTGGTTCATCGGATGAAGCTGACTTTCATCAGTCTTGCCTACACACCATCAGTTAAAAAGCTTATTGTGTCAGAACACGGTGACGTAAAACACAACGACGTGCTGAGAAAAATTAAGTTCAGTGTTCCCGAGCATGCGTCAACTTGATTCTGAGCATGCGTTGATTTTTAACTGATGGATTTCCCCACAGACGATCTGTTTTTTCTATCGTTTTTTTAACCATCAGATAATTTTAAAACAGTTTCTATGTTTTTACCACGATGGGAAAAAAAAACGATGGGGCCCACACACGATCGGTTCGTCTGATAAAAACGGTCCATCAGACCATTTTCATCAGACGAACCGATCGTGTTTACGCGGCATTAGAAGTCCTCAGTACTGGCTGTGTGTTCAGAGGCAGCAATCTCTGAACACACAGCGAGCACTGAGGACTTCTAACAGTCCAGATCCATGTGCCAAATGCACCCTCCAACAGGATCATCCCACAACCATTTCTTCTAGTAGCCCTGATGAAGGGGGAGTCTTAAGTCCCCCGAAAGGCGTTGGCCTCTTTTTATTGCTTAAAAGTCAATAACATATAAATGACTTACCTCTTTGATCACCGGGCGCGCCTTTATCCTCATTTCTTCTACTTTAGTTAAACAATGTCTCTTTCAGACCTCCCATCAGAATGGAACAGCAGCAACAAACTGTGCAGCCAATCACTTTCGTCTCATTTGATATAAAGAATTGGGGCAGAGAAAGTTACACTACTTGCTTTCATTTGCCCAGCTCTGACTGATGCAATATGCCATAGGGTTTGTTCCCTATTCTTCACTTCCTCATTTCATATACCATGTTGTACATTCCCTGTTCCACAACACTTAATTTCATATGCCATATTCCCGATTAAACACAGCCTTATTCCATGTGAAGTGCTGTATGTTCCTGCTTTCTACACAACATCATTCCATATGTTATGCTATATGTTCAGGATTCCACACTGCCTCATCACGTACGTTTCGTATTCTGCTCCAGCTCATACAATATACCATTCTTTATGTACCCAATTCCACACCATCTCATTCCATATGACATGCTGTAAATTCCCTGTTCTGCACTATTTTATCCAATATGCTATGCTGTACGTTCAACACCTCCTAATTCCATATTCCATGCTGTATATTTCCTGTTATTTCCCATTCATTATGCCAAGTTATATGTTCCCTATTTCACCCCATTCCTTATGCAAAGCTGTACATTCCCTATTCCACTCAGCCTCCTCCTATATGCTATGCTGTGTGTTTTCTATTCCAAAATACAGCAATCCATATGCCCTGCTTTACGTTCCCTATTTCACACCACCTCATTCCATATGCCATGCTTTACCTTTCCTATTCCGCTACGGCACATTGATTTTGCTATGCTTTTCCTTTTTGTCTTCCGCTCTACCTCATTCCATAGACCTTGTGTAGGAAATGTACGTGTTATTTCCCACACTCCATTATTCTGTATACTGTTCTGTCCCTATTCTACACCAAGCTTACAGCTCTAGTGTGTTTGAAAGTGTCTGTGTGTGTCAGAACTGGGGTGTCAGATGTTTGGCCAGGGTGCAGTTTCAACGCTTGCAATGGGCACTATTTACCATAGCTGTGCCCCTAATTGGGGGTGCATGGGTGTGATAAAGCAACCTTAAAAATGCTTTAGTCCCCAAACAGCCGCTGCCAACATATTTTTTTACATCCATATGCATTAAAAAGCATTTAATTTCAGCTAGTGGGACTATTTTTCTGCAATTGGGCCATGGAATACATTTCCTGACAAGACTTCTATAGGTCTTGCTTTCCCTGGGTCAGTTCTCGGCGGACTGATATATCCTCCATCTCTCACTTTCCTAAGATCAGATTTGTTTTTGCCTTTCCACAAATTAGTACGGAGAAGAGGAATCACTGAGTCTGAAGCCTCGTACACATGGCCGGGAATCTCGTCAGTTTCCCGATGAGATTTCTGGTAAGCTTTTCTTGCAAAGCTGAGTGTTCACCCTACACTACCCTTGTAAGCTACCGCGCATGCTTTGAAGTCTCATTGAGCATGCGCGGGCTTACCGGAGGACAGGTAAGCTTGTAGCCGCATACACACACACAGTTTTCTCATCGGGAAACAGGCCGACGGGAATCCCGACGAGAAAATAGAGAGCAGGTTCTCTATTTTTCTCGTTGAGATTCCCGGCAATTTTACCAACGAGAAAACATACACACGACCGGTTTTCTCAGCAAAAAGCTCTGCCAGTAGTTTTCTTGCTGAGAAAACCGGCCGTGTGTACGAGGCTTCACTCCCAACAGCCTGTGTTCTTTACTACAGCCTTTCTATCTGCCTAGCACAGCCTTTCTATCTGCCTAGAACCTATAACTATTTGCAGTGGTCTGTGTAAGAAGTTCCTAACTAGGATTGGGTGAATTTGAGAACTTCAGAGTCAGGTTTCCATCAGTGGACCTTAGAGGCACACAAACTTTGCTGCCCAGAGCAGCATCCTTTTGCTAGGATCATCTCTATAGAATATGTTCTTGATCTATTACATTAGACTACTGTGTAAATAAGCTTATATGAGACAAATGTTTTCTATTGGTAGTGACTTTGCAGCCTATGATAACAGACCTACTGTAGCTAATAATAATTTTAGCCTTGGGATTCCTTGAGAAACACAAGATGTATTTACCAGTTCATGAATGTATATTTCTTGGGGGTGGGAATAGGACATTGCTTTCCAAAGTGGGTTATACCACCCCTTGGGGGTGCTGAAACGATCCGGGGGCAGAAGTAGCCTTGGGTGCAATTGAGGTGCATTGAATAAAATCAGGGGGGCGGTGGAAGCATAAAGAAAAAAAAAAGTTTGTATATTCTTTTGTTGTGTAGCATAGAGTTAAAGTTGTAGTGATTACTTTATTTTCCAAAGAAACACACAAAATGCAAGTTATAACCGATCAGTGGTCACGTCCACCGACAAGACATAAAGTCCAACTCCAGGCAGAAAAAAAAATATTCTTTGCAGTGGGGCTGTGTCCACACTACAGGGGTTGAGTGCTTGTTTTGTCCAGGGGAGAGGAGAAACCCTTATACTTTGCTACCCCAGCAAATAGTGCTCCTCCACAATCCAATGGTGGACTGTTTCTGGTATCCTTGTGTCCAGAGCAGGGCTATGGAAGCTGCTCTGGGCTTCATGACTTTAGGACTCAGGTGTGCTAGAGTGTGGGGGTGCAAGAGCTGCAGGGACCTGTCTTGTGCAGAGAGGAGTGGAGGACTATGAGTACTTTCATCTTTCTTGTAGGATGTAGGTAGAAATGTATGTACATAAAAATGCAAATTTGTCACTGCATCGTTCTGTTTGTTCGCTTAAAGAATGTAGATTTCCAGGGGGACTCTGAGTAATTTTTTTTTTTTTGAAAAAGGGGCCCATAGGCCAAAAAAGTTTGGAACCTCTGGTATAGGAGTATGTATTGTTAAAAAATATGAAATAAAGCAATTTAAATGTTTAGTTGTATAGAATACAATTTATAAAACTTAAATTTATTGTGATACAATAGGATCATACAGTAATATATATACATAGAAATACATTTGTTTTAGCACAGGCATTGAAAAATGTGATTGCGATATATATATATATATATATATATATATATATATATATATATACACACACTATTTTACCAAATGTATTGGGACCCCTGCCTCCACTCTAAGGCCGCGTACACACGGTTGGACAAAACCGATGAGAATGGACAGAGGTTCAGTTTCATCGGTCCAAACCGACCGTGAGTATAGCCCATCGGTCTGTTTTCCTTCGGTCCAAAATTTTAAAACATGCTTCAAAATCGAACCGATGGACCGCTGCCCGATCAGTCTAAACCGATGGTTAGTACAGAAAGCATCGGTTCAAAACCCGTGCATGCTCAGAATCAAGTCGACGCAAGCATTGAACTTCGTTTTATTCAGCACGTCGTGTGTTTGACGTCACCGCATTCTGACCCGATCGGTTTTTGGAACGATGGTGTGTATGCACATCAGACCATCAGGCCACTTCAGCGGAGAACCGATGGAAATGGCCCATCGGACCATTCTCATCGGTTTGGAACGACCGTGTGTACGCGGCCTAATTCATCCCAAAGGTGTTCTATCGGGTAGAGGTGCAGGTCAATCAAGTTCCCCCACCCCAAACAAGCTCATCCATGTCTTAATGGACCTTGCTCTGTGCACTGGTCCAAATCATTTGGTGGAGGCGGGATTATGGTGAGGGGTTGTTTTTTAGGGGTCGGGCTTGGGCCCTTAGTTCCAGTGAAGGGAACTCTTAAGGCGTCAGCATACCAAGACATTTTGGACAATTCCATGCTCCCAACTTTGTGGGAACAGTTTTGTGGATGGCCCCTTCCTGTTCCAACATGGCTGCGTAGCAGTGCACAAAGCAAGGTTAATAAAGACATGGATGAGTGAGTTTGGGGTAGAGGAACTCGACTCGCCTGCACAGAGTCCTAGCCTCAACCCGCTAGAACACATTTGGGATGAATTAGAGCAGAGATTGCGAGCCAGGCCTTCTTGCACATCAGTGCTTGACCTCACAAATGCGCTTCTGCAAGAATGTTCAAATATTCCCATAAACACACTCCTAAACCTTGTGGGCAGCCTTCTTAGAAGTGTTGAAGCTGTTATAGCTGCAAAGGGTGGGCCAACTCAATATTGAACCCTACAGACCAAGACTGGGATACCATTAAATTCCATATACATGTGAAGGCAGGTGTCCCAATACTTTTGGTAATATTGTGTGTGTGTGTATAT
Organism: Rana temporaria; assembly: GCF_905171775.1. Classification (NCBI taxonomy): domain Eukaryota; kingdom Metazoa; phylum Chordata; class Amphibia; order Anura; family Ranidae; genus Rana; species Rana temporaria. The sequence continues at coordinate 314,023,829 of NC_053491.1, forward strand.
ATATATATATATATATATATATATATATATATATTTACACAGGCACTGGTCCAATCAGTGGTACTAAACAATGAGCCACAAAAATTATAATTTACAGTTCCCACTATATTTTGAAGAAGTCTGCAGCTTTTTTTTGCAAAAGTGTAATATTTTGGAAAAAATACCTTGCTGTTAGTCAGTCATAGTATTAGCCAATACTTATAAGGTTGTTGCAATCTTATCAAGTGTTAGCTTATGTTTTCTAGTGTTCATTAGTAAAAAAAAAATACTACCAGTAGTTTAATTTTGATTGGTTGTTTTAAGCATCACTGTCCCCTCACCTATCACCTATCTTTCCCTAAACCCTAGTCCCAAATTTTCCCTTTTGCTAGTGAAAACACTTTAACAAAATTTTTTTTTTTTTATTCACAGACATAAAAAAGACACCTCCAACATCAAATGGCGTTTGGAGCCCCAAGTACGGTGCACCATTCCAACAACATGTTCCATCCCTGGACTATCAACATAATGTATATATTCCTGGGACGCCGACGCTATTAGCCAACAAAGGTCACTATATGGATCACGAAGAGAAAAACAGTTTTTCCACCTTTGGAAAGAAAAGGAAAATCACGTCATGTTGTGACGTACACGATGATATGATCATCAACAATGACCTAAAATGAGCTGGGCTCAAAACAAAGACATTCCAAAGTGTAAGCCACAGAGCCAATGCCACCCTTCTAGAGCAGAGCTGGGACCTCAGCGGTTAATAAACTGTGTCATTACTATGCCAAGAACACCGTCTCAACTCACCTACCCGACGTCTGTTTGTGTGCGATAATTCTGAAAACACAAATGGTGACAGGTCCCGATCTATAAAGTGCAATGGGACAAGGAGATCTAAAATTAATCTGTAACACTTGAAATGAAAGTACACTTGGTGAGGTAATGAAGGCGCAAAAGAAACGTACACAGAGACAATGAAAATAAATGACAGTGAAGCAGTGTGTTGGGTAAATGGACAGGATGCAATTTCATTTGGTAAAACAGATTCAATGTGGGTGCGAATGAAAGTCGCCTGTGTGTAAAAAGCAATTTTCTCTATCTGCAGTCAAGCGAAAGACTTCCTTGAGGACTGGAGAGTGAATGAGAGGACATCCTTTCTGAAATGTCATTTTGAGTTCCAGCCTTTGGCAATTTCCATTTAGTGACAGTTCTGTCTTTCATTGTTAATATGTGAATGTATTCAGTGAATATATACATTATTATTATTTTTTTGTTGGGCTAGCGTGTGTGTTTGTGCAGAGCAAATGAAGGGTGTGTGGATATGTCCAAATCATATTTACATATAGTCTATAATCAACTAAAGGCATTCATTGTTGCTTCACATGGAACACAAAATAATTGCCAAACAAGTGTAAATATATGTATATGCTATTTTTAAACTAACACTTGTATTAAAGAAAACTACACTCACTGTGTGATGTTTAAAGTTACTGTGTAAAACAGATGACATTTGAAAGGCTTTTGAAAAGAGGTATGCGAGAGCTGCAGAAAGAGACGAACAAACTTAATGTCTCGGAGATCTGCATCACATTCCTGATCCAGCATGATAAGGTCACTCGTCTTTCCCCATTACAATCTGGAGATAATAATGGCTGATATCAGAGTGGTTTCCTGGAAATCTGTTTCATCTGACATGTTCTTCTTTAATTGAATGCATAAAAAGTCAGCAGTGTAACTGGACAGTTAAAGGGGCAGTCCACCAAAATGTTATATTTTAGTCACAGATAAAGCCTTTTGGGTTGCATCAGCTCCTGTCTCCCTATAAAGCCTCGTACACACGGCCGGAAATCTCGTCGGGAAAAAAACGTTGTTTTTCCCGACGAGATTCCTGTCAAGCTTTTATTGCAAAGCCGAGTTTACACACGGCACATTCAAAAGAACCGCCGTTCTTTTTAATGGCAAGAACACGGTGACGTCATCGACAAGACGAGCATGCGCTCGTCACATTCGCTGCCGTCGCCACCAACTTGCTTCACCCTACACTACCATTGTAAGCATCCGCTCATGCGTCAAAGTCTCATCGAGCATGCGCGGGCTTACAGGAGGACAGGCAAGCTTGTAGCTGCATACACACACACAGTTTTCTCGTCGGGAAACAGGCCAACGAGAATCCTGACAGGTTCTCTATTTTTCTCGTCGAGATTCCCGCCAGTTTTCTCGCCGAGAAAACATACACACGACCGGTTTTCTCGGCAAAGAGCTCTGCCAGCAGTTTTCTTGCTGGGAAAACCAGCCATGTGTATGATGCTTAAGTCACCAGTATATGTCTATTCTAGCATCTCCTGATGCAATGTGTATGATATAAAATAGAGTGATTTCCTCATAATGACTACCATAGGCGTGCGCACAGGGAGTGCCCAGGCACACCCTAATCACCCTTTACAGCACAGATTCCCCCTACTTCCCTGGCTCCCTCCTTCCCCCTGCAGTGCTACCAGCTTCCCTCCTCTCCCCCCAGCTGTTGCTGCAAGGATGTTTTAGGATGAGTGGAGGAAGGGACCGGTAAATATGTAATTGACTATGCCCTTCCCTTTCTGAATGAACATCATGAGTGAGATCAGTAGTGTGTGTTTGAGCTTTGGGGTGCACACCCTAATACCATAGACTGCGCACACCTATGATGACTACAGTTAGCAAGTGTGCAAAATGAAGAGACTCAATCACAGAGATTCCACCTGAAAGATTCAGAGATTTAGTTAATTAAGGGCTGGTTCATACCAGGAATCACACAGGAATGTGCTTGTTCTGTGCAGTGCGATTTCAGCCCATTCATTTTCAATGGGCTGAAATCGCACTGCACCATAAGTGGTTCATATGCTACTTTTGGAAACTCCATAAAAGCGGATCGCGTAGTACTTCTGCACATTGCGATCTGGGGTGGATAAATACACTGCATTTTGGACCTGCATTTGGGGTATCATTATCTTAATAGTGTCACCTGCTGTAGATCGCAACTGCAGTGCATTTTAAACGTGGAACGGGGGTTTCCCATACTGCATTCTGGTATGAACTGTCCCTTAAATACAACTCCACTGGTGCAGCGCTCCCCTATTTGACATCAACCTTCTATGCATAACACTGTATATATAAAAAAAACATATGGCATGGTCACTTTAATGTGATCAATATAAACAATAGGTAACACAGTCCTTCATAAATAATGTTTTGTGATTACTCTTCCATTTTCCAGTATCACCAATTTGATACTTCTAAAGCCTCATTGACATGGGTGATTACATGTGTGCCCTGTACAGGGCTGTGTCGTGCGGCCATGGGGATGCATTAGTATTGCGTACATTCCTGTGCCGTGTCCTGTCGAGAAATGGCCCCTATCGAAAAATGCCTGCCCGGAACTGCGCATGCGCAGAACGGACCCTTAGAACAGCGGAGTATACATCAGCTGTTGTCTCGCGTTATTTTGCAGATTTCTTTGGCCATCGATAAAAATTCTGCCCCCAGCACTGCCCATCACACCCCTTCAAGTAAATATCCGCCCCTCACCTACATGAACGTGCTTCGGCCATACGAGACAACAGCTGATCGTAAACTCAGTTTTTCTGCGGTTCCGTGCAGCACATGTGCAGTTCCCCCTGGGCACTATTCGATAGCCGGGCACTTCTCGACAGAACACCGGCAGTCCCATTGTTGTCTATTGGGACCCAGCAGCTGCAGAGACACAGTTGCTGCTCCCAATATGGCATCTAATCGGGTGCATGGCCCCAAATGCACCTGAGTTTGGGGACATGCACTCACACTCACACTCTACATGCCCATACAATAGGGTGACCAGACATCCCCAGTTTCAAGGGACAGTCCCCTGATTGAGGACACTGTCCCCGGACCAAGTCTGTCCCTGGTTTTGTCCCCAGATTGGATTTAATAGGGGGCAGGGGCAATTTCAAAGACAATCAGTGCAGAATTAAAATAAAAAAAATAGAATTCCCCCCCCCCCCCCCGCTCCGCCGTGCCTACTAGCATAGTGGGGTTGTATTTTTCCCATTATATGTGCCCCTTTCTGATGATCATGTGCTGGTCGGAGCGGAGGGAATATTTCTTCAGTTTCGGGTGCATGCCCATTTAGCTTCGCTCGCATGTTCTTCTGCCTTGGCTCAAATTCTTGCCAGCCACCTGCCTATCTCCTTGCCTTCCCTGGCGGAGTGATCTTCCTCTGCTCCCCATCCAGTAGTAGCCGGGGCCCGAAGAGTAAGACTTGAGAGGCTGTGAGGCGGGCGGCGACGGGCAAAGAGTCACTGATTGCTGCCATTACTAGTAAAGAAAAAATATGTCCCCGGATTTTAAAAATCTGGTCACCTTACCATACAAACAAAACACGGCCCTGCACGGGGAACGCATGTAATCGTCCTGTATGAATGAGGACTTAAACACCTACACTTTGTTATCCACTACCACCCAAGTGTGCTCTCACCTTGTATATGGGTGATTGGTATTAGGCATTGTTGTTTTGTGGATATTCATTCGGTATTAGCTTTTTTACACTGAGTTACACATAGAACTTTGATTCCAAAGAGTGAAGTGCTGCACCAGAGGAATTGTAGTTTATTTGATTACGTTGTAGTGGGTTAATTGCATTTTGATGCTGGCTGCCTATATAGATTAGCACATATTGGGCACGGATTAGCTACACCAGAGAAATACTATTTAGACAGGTGGATTAAATCCTCAGTATGCACAAAAAAATGAATGTCAGCTTTGGGTGGACTGACCCTTTGCTTGTGCATACAGGGCCTTTGCCATTAATGCCAGCCCCTGACCAATGACTAGCCCTTTCTCATGAGAGAAAATGGAATGTGCCACATGCTCCTCTATACTGTACTTGGAAGTATGGGGTATTTTCTATGCTCCTGGTGGCTGAAGGAATGGTGAGTATATGCTGCTTTTTCATGAGCTCTAGGCAAACCACAGGCTTGCTTTGAAGCAAAACCCTAGGCATACATCATAATATAAATATATATCCTGCCTTACTGTTTTAACTGCAAGTGCTCCTCATGTGCACATGCACAAATCAACATACCATCCACATCTTATGAACCAGTGCCCTCCCGAGCTTGCCTATTAGATGGATGGACATTGGCGAACATAATTGCCAAATTTCTGATTCCTTGATAATGCCCTTCCTTCCCCCTCCTGATGCCGCATACACACCATCACTTTATGTGATGGAAAAAAAACGAAATTTTCTGTGAAGTAAAAAACGATGTTTTTGAAACTTAAATTTTCAAAGACGAAGTTGCCTACACACCATCGTTTTTTCACAATGCTCTAGCAAAGCGAGGTTCCATTGAAGCTAGCTTCATAACTAGCTTCTGGGCATGCGCGGGTGTAAAAACTTTGTTTTAAACGTCGTTTTTTGCTACACACGGTCAATTTCTGTGAAGTAAAAAACGACGTTTTGAAAAACGACACATAAAAATTTTTTTTGCCATTTTTCACAAGACATACAACGACGTTTTCCCCCACACACGGTCATTTAAAGTGACTTTTATAAAAACGTTGTTTGTTTTCATCACATAAAGTGATGGTGTGTACGCGGCATCAGCCTCAGCCTGCTGTTTAGGCATTAAAGGAGGAGAATCACACCAGTGAAGCTGTTATGTGCTCACCTAGGAAAAAACTGACACAATATAGCCTTGACAGATGACAGAGCTGGTTCTTCCTCTTTTATTCCAAATCCTGATGTGAAGGAGACTATGGGAAGCTAAGCTGGTACCAGATATATACACATAGGGGGTTATTGACTGAAGTTGGCTAGTGCAAAATCTGTTGTAACTCTGCATAGAAACCAATCAGCCTACAGGTTTTATTGTCAAAGCCTAATTGAATAAACTGAAAGCGGAGCCCCGCCGTAAAAAAAATTATTAAAAGCCAGCAGCTACAAATACTGCAGCTGCTGACTTTTAATATTAGGACACTTACCTGTCCTGGAGTCCAGCGACATCGGCAGCAGAAGACGAGAAATCACTCGTCACTCTGCTGCCCCCACTTCCATCCTCGGTGAGGACACCAGGAAGTGAAGCATTGCGGCTTTACTGCCCGGTTCCCTACGGCGCATGCACGAGCCGTGCTTCACCGTGCTCACTGGTCCCCGTTGTGTTCTGGGAGACAAGTGTTTCCCAGAACACAGCGGGGGTGGACGTGTAGTGAGACACTACCTGCAGGTCCCCGCGGATTGGACCCCCCTCCCCCCTGAAAGGTGCTCCGTTTTAAGTTAGACTTTGATTGGCTGCCATGCACCGCTGCACCAGATTCTGAATGCACCAGTTTTAGTAAATGTTCCCAAATACTGTATGTTACATTATTTTTTATTAAAGCACAACAAAATTTAAGTTTTTTTTTTTTCCGAAATTCCACTTGATATGCCCAATGTTATGTGCCTATAAATATTTTACTCTTTGAATGAAAAACCCCCCACACAATTCTAAATAAAAATGCATACTTCCATTGGTTATAACCAATTATTACACTTCCTGAAGCAGTAAGAAGGAGAAAATTGTAGACCGCACTAAGTACACATGGGAAGTACTGTATACTTAAACTATATCTAAATCCAATAGCATAAATGTAATACACAGTGGGCTAGATTCAGGTAGCCGGGCGCATTGTTACGGCGGCGTAGCGTATCGTATTTACGCTACGCCGCCGTAAATCAGAGAGGCAAGTGCTGTATTCACAAAGCACTTGCCTCCTAAGTTACAGCGGCGTAGCGTAAATGGGGCCAGCGTAAGCGCGCCTAATTCAAATGAGGATGAGGGGGGCGTGTTTTATGTAAATGGGTGGTGACCCGACGTGATTGACGTTTTTTACGAACGGCGCATTGCGCCGTCCGTGTACATATCCCAGTGTGCATTGCTCCAAAGTAGGCCGCAAGGACGTATTGTTTTCGTCCAGCCCTTTTCCCGAACGACTTACACAAACGACGTAAAAAATTTTAAATTTGACGTGGGAACGACGTCCATACTTAACATTGCGTACGCCTCATAGAAGCAGGAGCAACGTTACGCCGGAAAAGCCTTACGCAAACGACGTAAAAAAAATTCCGCCGGGCGCACGTACTTTTTTGAATCGGCGTATCTAGGTCATTTGCATATTCTACACCGAAAACGACGGAAGCGCCACCTAGCAGCCAGCGTAAATATGCACCCTAAGATACTACGGCGTAAGAGACTTACGCCAGTCGGATCTTAGCCTAATTTCGGCGTATCTTGCTTTCTGAATACAGAAAGAAGATACGCCGGCACAGCTTTGAATTTACGCGGCGTATCTATAGATACGCCGGCGTAAATTCTTGCTGAATCCGGCCCCGTATATCAACTTACCAGTGCAAAGGTGTGGTAGAGGCCTTTTTCTTTCTTTAATTTGACCTGGTGATTCTGCCAGTAAAACACTTCAACCTTGTTCACACTTGTCACACAAACAAACTGTGCACATTACTGTAACAAAATAAATACATTTTGCAAAAATACATACACATTTAGCAAATAGCATCAAATACCGTATTTATTGGCATATAACACGCACTATTGTTTCGTGTGAAGTGGAGTGGAGATTGGAGCATCGCTGAAGAATGGATCACCGCAGGACATCGAGAATGGATTACAATGCTGGACAGACTGGATTACATCGCTGGAATGTTTTTTTTATTTTTAATAAATGACTTGTCTTAAACCGTCTCCTGTGATTTTAAAAATGTTCACACTTTTTCTTTGTGAAATGGTAGGGGTACAAAGTACCCCGTTACCAATTCACAAGGGGGGCGGGATATGGTGGTCTCCTTTGTTAAAGGGGGCTTCCAGATTCCAATAAACCCCATGCCCGCAGACCTCCACAACCACTGAGCAAGGGTTGTGGGGATGAAGCCCTTGTCCCCATCGACATGGGGAAATCCTCCCCATGTTGAGGGCATGTGGCCTGGTACGGTTCAGGAGGAGGGGGCGCTCTCTCGTCGGTTCCCCTTTATATCCATACCAGACCTGAAGGGACTGATATGGAATTTGGGGGGACCTCCATCCTTTTTTTGGTTCGGTGAACCCCTGACGTTTTTTCCAATGACTTTGATCTGTATTGCCGGGACCCAACAATTCATGAATGGCCGCGAGTAGTTTTAAATTACTTTTTTTCCTTTATGAATGACATTTTGTGCAGGGACAGTTCTAAACACGGGAAACATGCGCTATTTTATAGGCATACTATACACACCCCCCAGGTACAAAATGTAAAGGAATATTTCACTTTTATTGTTTCACTTCAAGCATTATTAAAATCACTGCTCCCGAAAAAACATCTGTTTTTAAAAAAAAAAATTGCATTGATACATGTCCCCTGGGGCAGGACCCAGGTACCCAAACACTTTTTATGACAATAACTTGCATATTTACCTTTAAAATTAACACTTTTGATTTCTCCCATAGACTTTTAACTCCCAAATTGTTCGCTGTTCGCCGAACGGGGGAACAGCCAATGTTCGAGTCGAACATGAAGCTCATCCCTAGCGGTGTGCATTGTAGACTTCCTGGCAGGATCCCAAACACACCTGTGCCAATTCCTAGTCACTGATTGTTTGGACATGCTTGAGGCCTTCAGCTGCCTTTGTATTATGCTGGGCTTCTGGTGTGCCTCTGCACCTTTAAGGCCGGGCTCAGTCTGGTATGGATTATAAGGGGAACCCCCACGCCACCCAAAAAACGGCGTGGGGTTCCCCCCCAAAAACCATACCAGACCCTTAACCCGGAAACACAGGCCAGCAGGTCAGGATAGGGGATGGACAAACGAGCACCCCCCTCCTGGACCATATTGGGCCACATGCTGGTGGGGACAAGGGCCTCTTCCCAACAACCCTGGCCGGTGGTTGTCGGGATCTGTGGGTGGGGGGGCATATCGGAATCTGGAAGCCCCTTTTAACAAGGGGCTCTCAGATCCTGACCCCCCACCCTATGTGAATGAGTATGTGGTAAATTGAACCCCTACCTATTCACCCAAAAAAAGACAAAGTCCTTAATTAAAGCAGCTCCAGAGTTTCTTCTCCCTCTGATTTATTCTCCCTCCAGTGATGTCTTTATCCTCCGGTTCTTCTCGCTGCGCTGATGTCTTCTTTATCTGGTTCTTCCTGACACTTTTTTGGGTGAATGGGTAGGGGTACAACTTACCCCTACTCATTCACATAGGATGGGGCATCCTTTTTAAAGGGACTTCCAGATTTCGATAAGCCCCCACCCGCAGACCTGGACAACCACCACCCAGGGTTGTCAGGAAGAGGCCCTTTCCTTTCCTGACCTGCCTGACCCCAAGCTGTTTTTCTTTTATTTTGGCATGGGGTTCCCCTTAAAATCCATACCATACCAGCCTATATTCAGTGCATTAGTGCATGTTTAATGCAGTATATTTCTGTGCGTTACTTGCCATTTAACACAGTATATTTCAGTGCGTTACTGCAAGTTTAACGGAGAATATTTCTGTGTGTTACTGCATGTTTTCTGCAGTATATTGCAGTGTATCTGTGTAGTGAGTCCTCATATTAAAGTGCACCAAGCACCACTTTCCATTGATTAAAGTGCAGCCAAGTACACATTTCCATATCTTTATTACATATCGTTAATAAGCCCCCCCCCCATCACGTCCGTGAGGACAACAAGGAGAGGCAAATGTTCTCATGGGACTGTGAGGGGGCCAGCAGCATATGTGTCCACAGACAAAGGTGGACATGGTCAGTCCTCAGGCAGGGCATCATTTCCTTTGTTTGGTGATGTTGCCCGTGCTATTCAGCCACAGCATGCAGAGGAAGTGGTGGACTGGTTTACTAAACCATCCTCATCCTCCTCATCCTCCTTTACCCAAGCAGAGACTAATGCGCATTCTGCTACAGCTGCCAGAGTGGCTAAACCTACCTTCTTGTCCACAACTATTCCTGCCATAGCCCCAGCATCAGGCACGGAGGAGTTAGCTGTGGTATTAGAAAACAGCGTTAGCCACTTGCTCCTTGACGATGCACAACCATTACTTGATTTGGATGTTGGTTCTGAGGTTGAGGAAGGCAGGAACATGAGCCTACAGACCATCACCAGCTATTTGGGTACCACATGCTTGACAAGGCATTTAACCTCCCACCACTTGGCAAGAACACCTGTAAGCCACACAAAAGGGGCGCAATACTGTTCCCTCTCCTTACTCATCTCAGTCTTCCCCCGCTATACCTCATGACCTCTTAGCCTCCACTGACAGGGATGATGGTATAGCGCAGGGTGTCCAAGATCCTTGCAGCGCATCTGCCAGTAGCACAATACCAGCTGTAGACTATAGCCGGAAAATGTCTCTACCAAATCTGCTGCAGTGAAAAAAAAAAACAAAAAAAACAGCCACTGCCACCCACATGCCCAGCCTCCCAATGTAAGCTTGTCAAAGCTGCTGGCTCTATAACTTCTTCCTTTCTGTCTGATGGATTCTACCCCCTTCTGTGAATTTGCAGAATGTGCTTTACCACAATATCAGGTCGCTGTTTGTTTTCACGTAAGGCCATTCCAGCTCTATACAATCACATGGAAGGCAATGTTGTGGCATCATTTGGCACGGCAGTCAGCTGCAAAGTCCGCGTTACTGCTGACACGTGGTCCAGCAAGCATGGTCAGGGATGATACATTTAGTTCATAGCACACTGGGTGACTCTACTTGCAACTTGAAAGGATGCAGGACAAGGCTCAGTGCTGCAGCTTGTTGTGCTGCCATGTCTCCATACAGCTAGTGGTGATGATGCAAGATTTTGTCAGCTCTATCCCCTCCTCCTCCTTAATTCCCTCCTCCTATGAACCACAAGTACCCCCTAAACGTTCAAGGGGCTATTCAATGAGTCAGACTAAAAGGTTCCATGCAGTGCTTCAGCTGGTGTGTCTAGGGGACAGGAACCACATCGGAGCAGAGATTATTGCAGCTCTGCAGGGCCAGTCTCAGAGGTCGTTCACGCTATCTGGAACTAAGAAGGGTGGTGTGCGATAATGACACAAACCTCTTGTCCGCCCTTAGACAGGAAAAGTTGACAGATGTGCTATGTCCGGCACATGTCCTCAATTTGGTGGTACAACGTTTATTAAATAGGTACCCAGTGTTGGAAGATCTGCTAAAGCAGGCCAGAGGAGTCTGTATTTCAGGCAGACATACACAGCCAGTGCTCGATTGACTAAAATTCAGCGGGAATTCCACCTGCTCGTAAACTGCCTGATTTGTGACATGCCCACCAGGCATACAAAATAGGGGATATATTTATGGCCTTTTTTAATTTATTTATTTATTTTTTATTTGTAATAGTGGTGATCAACAATTTGTGCGACATTGATGTGGACAAATTGGACCCTAAGTGACACTTTTTTAGTAACCACTGACATTATTACAGTGATTAGTGCTAAAAATATGCACTGACATTGTAGTAATGACATCCGGGGGAATCAAAGAGTTAAATGTGTTACCTCAGTGTGTTTTTAACTGTGTGGAGGGATGGGCTTATTGCAGGGACACTCTGATCCATGTTCCTGATTAGCAGGAACACTAGATCAGAGTGTCTATGCCTGACAGCATGGCGGTCTGCTTGTTTACATTGGCAGACTGCCATTCTGTCTCTGCGGAGAGTGATCACAGGTGCTTGGAAGACATCGCGTCCACTGGGCCCACTGATTTGTTCCCCCGGTGGCCAATCAGTGCACGATTGTGGCTCTGGCAGCGAGTGCGCACCCTCCAGTGGCCATTGACAAAATCACGTACAGGTACGTGATTTCGCGTAATCTGGAAGTGGTTAAAATAATACACTCCTATTTTCAATTCAAGATAAAAATTGTCTCATCTCTCCCTTTTATATTGTGACATGCTATCCCTCATCTCTGCTCCAGTTGTTGCAGTGTTGCAGTGTGTTCCTGCTTCAAGCCTGCTGGGAGCACTGACACGCATCCAGAACCTGCTATTCCTGAGTACCCCTTTAACCTCGGCTGGTCCTCTCTGCATTGCCTCTGTTCCTGACCTGATGCTCAACCTGACCCTTCGAGTTTGTGTTTCCTGCCACAAGTTCTGCTATTAACATCTGTTGGTGCTCGTGTTCCTCCTGTCCCTAGGCATCATCTGTTCTACCTTCAATGGGGCCTGGGCCTGGAGATACAAAAGTGGCCAACCTCGTCAATTCAGTTTCTTACTGTGCACATGACCCTAATCAAGCTTTTTACATACTGTACAGTAACTGTACTATATTTATGGCTACTTTCTCTAAAAAATTATGCTCTTATTTTTAATTATGGATAAAACCTGTTGCGTCTCCTACTCTCACATTGCAGCCTAACCAAGCTGCTTATATGCTCTCTAGCCACTATACACTATGTGTGGCTATGGTCCCTGAAATAGTACACTCCAGTTTTAATTTCAAAATAAAAACTGCCACATCTCTCTTTTTTACATTTTGGGCTAATCAATAAATATTTGTAGATATTGTCTCTAAAATAATACACACTAAAATTTAAGGGATGAAAGCTGCTTTATGTCTCCCTCTTACAATGCAGCCTTAACAAGCAGTTTATTTGCTCTCAAGTCACTATGCAATATGTGTGGCTTTTGTCTCTGAAAAAATACAGTCTAATGTTTATTTCTTATTTCTCCCTCTTATATTATGACCTTGTCAAGCTGCTTATATACTGTCCTGTGACTGTTCTCCAACATGCCATATAAAGTCATATATAAATCCTAAAGGCCAATCCCCCAGGCATGCAATTAACAAGATTAATGTTTTCCCATGTTGCCTTTGAAGTCACATTAAAAGAAAATCTTCTGGTATTTTTTTATATACTTTTTTGCATTGAAACATGTCCCCGATGGCAGTGCACAGCTCCCAATGCCATTTTTTGGACCATCCTTTGCGTATTGGCCTTGAAAATAATAGGAATTGATTTTCAAGATTTGCTCCCCTAAATATGCTTTAACCATGTTTGGTTTTAGAGTTTGTTAAATTCTCCTCTGAGCTAAACCCAGATACATTAGCTTATCCTTAGTGATAATTGTCAAAATGTGATCTCTATAGAGAGATTTCCTCTCTAAGGACAGGGAATTGAAATCTACCAAACAGGATACTGTAACGGAACCCCAAATGGGACAGGGGTTAAATCCATTCACGATATTCCATTCCATCCAAGACAGCTTATCGACACTCCAACAAACAGGACCCGATTCATCCCATTCCCAGAATAAGACGAGACACAGCTCTGTGCTTTCTGGTTTCAAATGCAAGAGTGCTTTAATGGTTTCTTCTCAACCTTTTATGCAGTTACAAGCAGGTGACCGTAATCAAAGGGACAATGAAATCTCCACCCCCCTTCACACCATGGGGCTTCAATCACATACTTTTACATAATGATATTCAGAGTTAATTATCCCCCAAACGTTGCGTCTCCGACAAGTACATTCCACACATAAACAGTATACATAATGAAAGATCTGGTAGCCAGGCTGACTCTCAGTTTCAATCCACAGAAGCAGTCTTAGTTAGCATCTCAACAGCCTCACACAATGGAAGGCCTTTCAAGAGCCAGGCTCATTTAACATGTCACTAGCCAGGACTAATCATAGAAATGAGTCACTATTGACTGGTTGGGTCACAATATTCTTTACAGACATTTAAAGAATATATGGTAGATTACTGTCCATGTTAAAACAATCCAATATATGTCTCTTTATTTCCTGGCTCAATCTGTGCCCAAAAGTGACTCCTGTTACATGGCTCCCTCCTTGTGGAACACTCCGGCAGACCCGGCTTGATCCTTTTCGGGTCAACTTGGGGATGTCCTGAACTAGGAGACCGGGATGACGTCTGTTTGCCGGGATAAACCATCAGCATTGCCATTTGGCTTACCAGCTGATGGTGAAGGTGAATAATGGAATTCAGTTCTGGAAAAGTCACTTGCTTTGCTCTCTCAATGGCTCCCAAAACCTGATGCTGATGCTCTTGGGAGAGATAAGGCACCACCTGGATGCAAATCCCATTTAATCATTTGACAATTTCAGCCTGTTTGTGCATTTCAATGTTCAAGCCACGGGACATCTCATAATACATGACGTAGTGTCGTTGCATCTCTGATTTCTCACTGGCCAACTTGTCACATTCCCATTTTAGACTGTGATATTGTGCCAGATCTACAGTACATGTCGGGGAAGGTAGTCTTACCCGGGTCTCAGCAGCAAGCGAGTTGGTTCCAGCAACGCGGGTTGGGGCACAGGTAGTCACTGTGTGGGGTTCAGCGGGACACATCGGGGCGTACGCAGAAACAAGGGGGGCCAAATCATTCCCCAGTAGTACATCTGCTGGCAAATCCTTCATCACCCCCACATTCACATGTCCCAAACCAACCCCCCAATCCAGGTGAACCCGGGCAACGGGTAGCCGGAAGACGGTGCCTCCCGCTACTCTTACGGCTACGGTGTCTCCGGTGTGCTGGCTCTCTGGGATGAGTTTCTTCTATAGCAGGGTCATCGTGGCCCCAGTATCATGTAGCCCATTGGCTACCTTTCCATTGACCCAGACAGTCTGCCTGTGTTGCTGCCTGTTGTCCTGGTTAGCTGCTTGTATCGGATCTGCCTTGTGCAGAACACCCCAATGTTCTTCCTCCTCAACGCAGTGGGCCGCATGCATGGATGTGTGGGGGTTCCCCCTTTCTGGCTGTCTCCATGACTGTGACTGCCTGGGTGGATTCAATGGACAGTCTAGCTTTCTGTGTCCTAGCTGTTTACACCCAAAACACCTGATGGGCTGTGAGTAGTCCTGGGAGTTGAACCTGGGCTTCTGAGGATAAGTGGCCGCTGGAGATGGTGTTGTAGGACGGTCCGACTGGGGTTTGTAGGCAATAGCCGGCGGGGGTGCCGCTGATCGATAATCCACCCGAGCTGTGGTCTTGACCACAGAGTTGTCCAGTTTGCGGGCGTCTGTGTATTCGTCCGCCAGGCGAGCTGCTTCAGACAAGGAGAAAGGGTTTCTGTCCCGGACCCATTCTCTGACGTCCTGGGACAGTTTGTCAAAGAAGTGCTCCAGCAGGAACACCTGCAGCACCTCTTCTCCGGATTCTGCTTGGCATCCATCGGCCCAGTGGGATGCTATGCGGTGTAGGCGGCATGCCCACTCGGTATATGAGTCTCCAGTCTGCTTGCTCATCTCTCGGAACCGCCTCCGGTATGCCTCTGGTGTGACGGCATACCTGGCCAAAAGTGCTTCTTTTACCAGTCCATAGTTCATAATATCCTTGTCTGGGATGGCCCGGTCCGGACAATTTCCCAGACAAAATGGTAACCCATTCCTCTGTGGGCACCCGGTGTAGGGCACATTGCCGTTCAAAATCAGCAAGGTACCCATCAATCTCCCCTTCAGTTTCAATGAAGTTCTTAAAAGCAGCAAAATGTATCTTTCTCCTTTCAGTTGGTGCTGCTGTGACTTCTGCTGCTGCAGAACGTCTTTGCCGTAGCCAATTTGCGTCCACAGCAGCTATAACTCTGTCTATGATCTCCGGTGGAGGGTTAGGACCATAGTGTACCAGTCTTAGTTTGACAGCCCGATCAAAACTTGCCTCCTCCGGGGTCCTGTCTGTTACGCTGGGCCTTTCCGTTAAGTTGGGTCTTTCCGCTCCATCCATTTGGACAAGTTCTGTGATCACGTCCATCTTCTTATGGTTGCTGGCTGGTCTGCCACGGTTCTCCAGTAGTCCTTGTAGCTGTCCTTTAAGTGATGGAATTAACCCGCTGCTAGCCACCAATTGTAACGGAACCCCAAATGGGACAGGGGTTAAATCTGTTCACGATATTCCATTCCATCCAAGACAGCTTATTGACACTCCAACCAACAGGACAATATCCATCCCATTCCCAGAATAAGACGAGACACAGCTCTGTGCTTTCTGGTTTCAAATGCAAGAGTGCTTTAATGGTTTCTTCGAAGGCTTTTTATGCAGTTACAAGCAGGTGACCGTAATCAAAGGGACAATGAAATCTCCAGCCCCCTTCACACCATGGGGCTTTAATCACATATTTTTACAAAATGATATTCAGAGTTAATTATCCCCCAGACGTTGCGTCTCCGACAAGTACATTCCACACATAAACAGTATACATAATGAAAGGTCTGGTAGCCAGACTGACTCTCAGTTTCAATCCACAGAAGCAGTCTTAGTTAGCATCTCAACAGCCTCACACAATGGAAGGCCTTTCAAGAGCCAGGCTCATTTAACATGTCACTAGCCAGGGCTAATCATATAAATGAGTCACTATTGACTGGTTGGGTCACAATATTCTTTACAGACATTTAAAGAATATATGGTAGATTACTGTCCATGTTAAAACAATCCAATATATGTCTCTTTATTTCCTGGCTCAATCTGTGCCCAAAAGTGACTCCTGTTACAAGTGCTGTCTCGCGGTCCGATCCAATGGTGACAATCAGAACACCATATTTCCAAGATACAGGACTAAATATATAAGGATCCCGCCATCAATGTTGGAATTCCACTCCTCCAATGCAGAGGGGCGATGAAACATTGCAGTACAGACACTCATGGTTCAGATCTGAAGTTTCAAAGGCACCAGGACTGTCTCAAGTCTACCTTGATGAGTTATGGCGAGTTCAAGAAAGGAAGAGGCCGCAGTGGTGGTGGGGGAAGGGTCGGGGCTTCTGGGCCGTTGTGGGTGGGTACCGGATCATTGAAGGAGGACATAAGTTCAAGAATGAACTTCAAGGGGGACTGTGGTGGGAAGTCAAATTTCATATTTATACCAGGGGAACCAGTGTAAAGATAATGTATATGTTTTACTGGACTGGTTCAATTTTGTGATATGACAAAATTAAGCACTCAGCTGGGCTTTAAAAAATGACTTCTCCCTGATAATTACATTAGCCAAATTGTCCTTTTGTTATGAAGGGAAGCTAGACAGGATGAAAGGCTCCATCACAGCAGGGGCCCTTAACATACTAGTGTAATAAATGGTCATCAAAGGATTGCTTGACACATCAAACAGAGGTTTTTGGCATACTAGATACATTGCTTTAAGGCTTGAAAATGCGACCAATCCGATACTGATTGGTACCCGGGACCAATGAATATCTGAGCTTGAGATTCAACCAATCTGGTTGTAAGGCAATTTTACACCAATAGCATCCTAAGGATTTTGAAGCCTGGAGGGGAGGTAGAGGAGGCCAGGGGACCTTAAAGGTCAGAGAGAAAGCTATCAGAGCCCTCTTGCCCTGGAGAAGTGGACCTAGCAGCATGGTGATGTATTCTCTCTCCTTCCCCCTCTCTCTCCCTCTCTCTCTGTCTCTTGGTGATGTGATGTAATCTCTCTCCTCTCTCCCTCTCTCTCTCTCTCTCTTTCTCTCTCTCTCTCCCCCTCTCTCTCTCCCTCTCTCTGTCTCTCTCTACAACGTATCATTACTTATTGTTGAATCCTCTATAGCCATATTCTTATTAATATCATGTATGTTGTATCAGTATTCAGTAGTGTCCTCTCTGTTTTAACAAGTGATATAATTTATGTGATGGTTGTAAATATTGGATTAATACAAGTGTCTTCTCTGTATCAATAAATGTAATCCCTTTTCTCTTTTTCCCACCCCTATCGTTTGCTTTAATTTTTATATAGACAAAAAGGTTTTTATAGCTTATTTTAATTATTTACGTGCGATATTAATATTTCTATGACACTTGAGGACTGAGGTTTAGAACCACTGGTATAAGCAACCATTTTTATTGAATGAAACTGATTCATTCATTGTCTTTTGTTGAGATTTGCTGTGATTGGTCAAAGCTAATCACATGGTATAGATTGTACCTGTCTGTACCATGTGATCACTGTGCCCAATCACAGCTAGCAACACAATTGTAGCCATCCATTGTTTTCAAATGGCATGTGATCTGCTGTGATCAGAGGTGTGTTTTGCAAGGATGTCATAAGATGTCCACCCAGAACGATGAAGGCAATGGTATGCAGCAACCAGGAGTAACAGCTAAAGCTATTTTACTGTGGACAAAACAATAAAATGTGATATAACATTAGTAGAGTTGAGCGGACACCTGGATGTTCGGGTTCGGGTCCGAACCCGAACTTTAAAAAAAAAGTTCGGGTTCGGGAACCTGAACCCGAACCCGAACTCCGAACCCCATTGTAGTCAATGGGACACAGACTTTTAGAAAAAAAAATGTGCAGAGGTCCCCGCAAATTCAATAACCAGACCCTTTAGGTCTGGTATGGATATTCAGGGGAACCCCGCCGTCAATTTAAAACAAAAATGACGTGCGGTTCCCCCTAAATATCCATAACCAGACCCGTTATCCGAGCACGTTGACCTGGCCGGCCGCAGAAAAGAGGGGGGGGGACAGAGTGCGCCCCCCCTCTCCTGAAACGCACCAGGCCACATGCCCTCAACATGGGGAGGATGTCCCCATGTTGATGGGGACAAGGGTCTCATCCCCACAACCCTTGCCCGGTGGTTGTGGGGGTATGCGGGCGGGAGGTTTATCAGAATCTGGAAGACCCCTTTAACAAAGGGGACCCCCAGATCCTGACCCCCCCCTGTGTGAAATGGTAATGGGGTACACTGTACCTCTACCATTTCACGAAGGAAGTGTAAAGTCTTTTAAAAAAACACACTGAACCCAAAGAATAAAGTCCTTTATTAAAAAAAAAAAACATCCAGCGGTGAGAAATCCACTCGTTCCCAGCTTCCTGCGTTGTCCTGATCCTGCGACGGCTGCGGGTGATCTCCCGCGATGATAAGATCCTGCGTCGGGTGATCTCCGCTCCAGCGCTGAGAATATCCATTCATCCAGCGCAGCAGCATTCCGGACCTCCTCTCACCGCTGGGCACAGCCCAGCGAATGAGCGGCTGAAGCTGTGACATTTCTTATATAGAGGAGGCAGAGCCACCCGTCACGTGACCCCGCCCCCTCTGACGTACCCTCTGCTACGTCACTGGGTAAGCCCGAGAAGAGGAAAGGTCTTTCCTCTTCTTGGGCTTACCGAGTGACGTCGCAGGATCAGGACAATGCAGGAAGCCGGGAACGAGTGGATTTCTCACCGCTGGATGTTTTTTTTTTTTAATAAAGGACTTTATTCTTTGGTGTCAGTGGGGCAGATTCATGTACAATGGTGCAGATTTGCACCGGCGTGGTGCATCATTTTTAGACTACACCGGTCCAGCGCGGAGAGGCAGTTAGGTGATTCAAGAAACTTTTTTTGTCTACGATGCCCCAGCGGGGCGGATTTTAGACGGCATAAGGCGGGGTAAGGCCAACTGGGAGTCACCCTATGCTAATGAAGTGCCGACCGTGGCGCAGGGGTCACGCCGGGGCGCATCTTAGACCGCACATGCTCAGTGACATCCAGGGGTAAATGTCCCAATCTGCACATGCTCAGAACTGCGCCCCGGCGTGATCCCTGAGCTACGCCGACCCACTACCAAAGCCCAGTCCATGAATCAGCCCAGACTTCCGCCCTGCAGGTGCAAATGTACTGAAGCTTTTTTTTTTCTAAGCTAGGTCGTTTGCATTGTGGTGGGGCAGTTATGGCTGATGAGGAATCCTCAGGTGGGCGGATGACCAATTTCAGCCCAGAGGAGAGGGCTGTAATTATTGAGGGCCTCTCCCAACATGGGGACCGCCTCTATGTGTTGTCCAGCAAGTGTTGTTGCTCAGTTCGTTTGTAACGCTGCTGCTTTAGCTGCTCTCCAGCTGACCTCTGCAAGTTTGGTGCAAAGTTACCCCTGCTTTTATGAGGTGTAACTTTGCACCGGAAATTTCAGCTCCGCTCACCGGGAGTAGCCTGCGCCGGTCAAGCTTAAGTTGATGAATCGGCCCAAAAACCTCATTTGCATATTTAAAACAAAAAACCATGGCCACGCCAGATCGGACCAGCGTAAATCTGGACCAACGCCGCGCCGGCGTGGAAAGGTTACACCGAGGCGATGAAGTCTATTTGGAGGCGTAATATGGTTCTCTGGGTAAGGCGCAGCGATCCGCCGGCGCAAATCTGCACTTACGCCGTGCATCTACCAAAAAAATGGTGTAAGTGCTTTATGAATCTGCCCCAGTGTGTTTTTTTACAAGACTTTACACTTCCTTCGTGAAATGGTAGAGGTACAGTGTACCCCATTACCATTTCACACGGGGGGGGGCAGGATCTGGGGGTCCCCTTTGTTAAAGGGGTCTTCCAGATTCTGATAAACCTCCCGCCCGCATACCCCCACAACCACCGGGCAAGGGTTGTGGGGATGAGACCCTTGTCCCCATCAACATGGGGACATCCTCCCCATGTTGAGGGCATGTGGCCTGGTGCGGTTCAGGAGAGGGGGGGCCGCACTCTGTCCCCCCTCTTTTCTGCGGCCGGCCAGGTCAACATGCTCGGATAACGGGTCTGGTTATGGATATTTAGGGGGAACTGCATGTCATTTTTGTTTTAAATTAACGGCGGGGTTCCCCTGAATATCCATACCAGACCTGAAGGGTCTGGTTATGGATATTTAGGGGGAACTGCACGTCATTTTTGTTTTAAATTGACGGAAGGGGTTCCCCTGAATATCCATACCAGACCTAAAGGGTCTGGTTATTGAATTTGCGGGGACCTCCGCATATTTTTTTTTTCCCGAACTCCGATCCCGGACCCAAACTTTTTTCAATTATTCGGGTTCAGGTCCGGGTTCGGGAAAAACCCAAAGTCCGTACCGAACCCGAACTTTACAGTTCGGGTTCGCTCAACCCTAAACATTAGTTGCCATAGGTTACTGCATTTTGCCTGATATACTATAATTCCGGCCAGCATTTATGTCTCAGTAAACAGCTTTGTTGATAACATTAATTCTAATCTCAAAGTCATCAGAAAAATAGCTGACAGCAAAAAAATTTAGCGCAAAGGAAAAACTAGTACAATTGTCAAGCCTTTGAAGGGTATAAATTAATTCCACAGTCTTATTTTTCATGTGAAACCTTTACAGGGAATTCTAGCACCAGATGAAGGAGGAGATGGCAGAGGCATATTCAAATTCAAAAGTTAGTTTAATGCACTTTATTAGCATGTATTATCTTGTCATTTCCCAAGTGTCAAACCTTTGTGAAGAAAAACAGTAAATACTGTGGGTGGTCTTGCATAATATGTCAGTGACTGCAGATCTGCTTTTCTGAATAGTCCTCAAACAGTGCTAATAATATATATTCTGATTTTCACAGTTTTTCTGCTAGAATGTAACTAATTATTTTAATTAAGTCTACAATTCCCGGACACCAACAATGCAATTCATCATTCATTACCACCCCGCCTTACTGTCTCTATAATTTGCTTTATAGTTGTATGGGTGAGCCGAGACTCTCATGATAATGTGCAAACTTTCTGAAATGTGAAAAAGGGGCACTTTATAATACAAAGTATGTAGGCAAAAGACAAACCCCTGTCATGCCCCCTTGTTGTTTCCCACCAACTATAATGCATTTATACTATGGTTGTTATATTTAAATGTATGCCTATGTTCAGTGATATATTGACATCGTAGGGTAGTGTGTGCTGCTGCAACTTGTTTACCTTCTGCATTTCCGATGTCCTTCTGTTTGGCCCTTTTGTTTACTGCTAGTTAGTTTAGTCCTAGGTGGACATAAGTTCCTATTGGAGACCAGTGGCCGCTGGAGAAGTTTTAGGATGGGGGGGCGCAAGACCCCGCTCCTCCACATGTGGTCCCTCCCACTTCTCATAAGCCACACCCCTTGTAGAATCCACCCACTCCGTCCCCTGTATTCCACTTGCTTCCACTCATAGTGTCAGGAGTATACATCTTAGTATCACAGAACAGAATATATAGCCCCAGCATCACAAATCATGGTTTATAGCGCAGCCTTACAGATCGGCGCAAACAAACTAAAAAATTACACTGTTAGTAATGAAGGACTCTAAATGGGCACGAGATTACCAGATACTGTGGACATACTGCACAAGATTACCAGAGACTGCGGACATACTGCACAAGATTACCAGAGACTGCGGACATACTGCACAAGATTACCAGAGACTGCGGACATACTGCACAAGATTACCAGAGACTGCAGACATACTGCACAAGATTACCAGAGACTGCAGACATACTGCACAAGATTACCAGAGACTGCGGACATACTGAACAAGATTACCAGAGACTGCGGACATACTGCACAAGATAACCAGAGACTGCGGACATACTGCACGAGATGACCAGAGACTGCGAACATACTGAACGAGATTACCAGAGACTGCGGACATACTGCACGAGATTACCAGAGACTGCGGACATACTGCACGAGATGACCAGAGACTGCGGACATACTGAACGAGATTACCAGAGACTGCGGACATACTGCACAAGATTACCAGAGACTGCGGACATACTGCACGATATTACCAGAGAGTGCAGACATACTGCACGAGATTACCAGAGACTGCAGACATACTGCATGAGATTACCAGAGACTGCAGACATACTGCATTACTTGTCCTGCGACTTGGGACTTTAACGTTGCATGACAAGTCGTACCCCACGATTTCCAATGAGTACCGTTCATATCTGTGCGACTTCAAGTCACAGCGACTTCAAAGTAGTCCCTGCACTACTTTGGTCCCCCTTTGATGCAACTTGAGGTCCATAGACCCCCAGAATACACAGGCATTGCTTTAAGTCGCATCAAAATTGCGGCAGAATTGTGCAACTTTCATACTGCGTTAGCCTGAAAGTCGCAAGATTCTGCCACAATTTTTTGCTGTGATTTTGCAGCGACTTGAAGAAATGCCTGTGTATTCTGGAGGTCTATGAACCTCAAGTCACATCAAAGTGGGACAAAAGTAATGCAGGGACTACTTCGAAGTCGCTGTGACTTGAAGTTGCACAGATATGAACGGTTCTCATCGGATCCGACTTATAATGCAACTTTCCAGTCCCAAGTCGCAGGACAATTTGCAATTTTTTTAATAAGCGGGGGGAGTATGATTGGTGTTGACGGACGATATTTTCCCTGCACATTGAGTATAATTTTTTTTTTTAATAACTGGGTGGTCTGGTGGGGTAGTGTTGACAGCCGCTATTTGTGCTGTAATTTTTTTTTACATATAAAAGAAATGTTCCGGACGCTATTTGCGCCCAATGTTAAATAAGCGGGGTGGGGGGGGGGTTGGGGGGCGGGGGGGTTAACAATGGTTGGCCCCTATTTCCCCCGATGAAATATATAAAAAAAAAAACATTTAAATAAAGAACCAAAAAAAAGGGGGGTTTAGCGGTACCGGATATTAAAGGATACTATGACGCAGTGGTAATAACAAGGGTGGTGGAGTGGGCCAGAGCCAACAAAGAAAAAAGGTGGGTAAGTTTAGAAAATGAATTAGCACAGGCGAGGTTGGACAAGATAATTTGGAACCCTCCCCAATTTAGGACACTAGATAAAAACGCACACGAAATAACAAAAAATGCACTTAAAATATGGGATAAGGTATATAAAAAAACTCAGAAAGAATATAATTCACCTTTTATAGCACTAAAAAATAACGATTATTTTGCACCAGGTAAAACACAAGTGGGGGGTAATTGGATTAAACAGGACACTGTACAACTAAGGGATATAATGAAGGATGGTCACATAATAACACTACAAGAGTTAAAATTTAAAAATAATTTAATGGAAATCAATGAATGGAGGTACCAGCAGCTTAAACATTTTATTCAGGATCTCCCAGGACCACTGAGAACGGGAGACCAGTTAACAGAATTAGAAAAAATATGTTCCACGGAAAGATCAAAAGGAACTACCTCAAAGTTATATAGGATTCTATTGAAGATGGATGGGCTGAACATACCCCCATTCATTAGAAAATGGGAAAGGGAACTGGGAACACAGCAGGATGGGGGCACAATAGATAAAATGTTGGCTCTGACACACTCTTCAGCGGTAGATAGCCGTACTGCGGAGATGTGTTTTAAATGCATATCCGGATGGTACATGACTCCGGATAAGCTAAAAAAGTATAAAGAAGAACAGACAGGAGAGTGCTGGAGGGGATGTAAAACATCAGGAAATATGGCACACCTCTGGTGGGGATGCCCTAAGATTAAGAGGTATTGGGAACAAATTTTGGCCTGTGTGGAAGAGATCACGGGAAAAAGATCAAGATGGACCCATGGGTCATCCTATTCCACGCGGGGGACGAAGGTATAAAGAGTTACAGGAAAATGCTTGTACCGCATCTACTCAATGCCGCTAAGAGACTTATTCCAAGGAAGTGGCAAGAGGTGGAGTGCCCCTTAATCTGGGAGTGGATAGATGCGGTTGAAGAAACATACAAAATGAAAGAACTAAAAGAGGCTATAGAGGGCAACAACATCCTACAAATCACGAAATGGGATAAATGGAGGACTTTTAAGAAATCGTGGAGTTACGCAGAAAAATTAAGGGTAGATACTTAAAAAGATATACCAGAAGAAAATTAGAGAGAACTAGAGATATAAGAGATTGTTTAAGGTGAGATAGGGGGGGATGGGAGGGAAGGACTAGGGGGGGGATAATTGAAATCACAATTACTTTGCGCCTCTTAAGTATGAGGAATGATATTAAATAAATAATTATAATATATACTTATATAAAAAAAAAAAAAAGAGGGAAGAAAAAAAAAGTAAATTTCCACACAAAAGAAGCGACACTTATGATGCAAAACCAATATAGAGATGCAATGGGCTGGTACGCAGAACATGAGCATATAATGCACACTCTATGAGGTTGAGTCTGAAGTGGAAAAAAATAAAAAAATAAAAAAAAAAAAAAAATAAGGGGGGGGGGGGGAAGTTGGTTGGCCCCTATTACCGCCGATTAAATATAAAAAAAAACATTTGAATACGTGGGGGGGGGGGGGCATTCCGGCCGCTATTTCCGCCGAATAATACTGTATAATAATAAGCGCGGGGGGGGGCGGGGTCCGTTCCGCTCACTTTTTTCACCCAATATTTTTAATAAATAAACTTTCAATAAGCGGGGAGGGTCCGTTGTGTCGCTGCCGCTGCCACCGTATACAATACAAGATGCACTGCACAGAGGGGAATGTAAGGCATGTGCCATACTGCACTGTGGCTGGCGTCCCGGACACAGTGCACCTTAGGACCTTTTTTGAATTTTTTTCCCCTTAAATGGACATGTTTAAATGAAAATGTATATTTTTTTTTACTGACTGGGGGAGGGGGGCAGCGCCCCTATGGACGGGCCGCCACTGCACTGCAGGGAGGGGAATGTAAGGCATGCGGCATAACTCAGCTGCTTACCTGCTCCAGGCGCATTGAGTACGAGAGTCCCGACGTCACTTCCTGTTCTTCCAGTGACGTCGGAACTAGCATAGAGACGGGCGGGTGCACACAGAAAGTGTGTGCACCCGCCCAGCCATAACAGTACATTCCATCGCGCCGGAAGCAAGTGGCGCGATGGACCGCTCCACAAAGGCATTTTTTGGCTGCCAATGTAGCGCCACGTCTGCAATCCCGTGATTGCACAGACGTGGCGCTACCCATACTGCACTGTGGCCGGCGTCCCGCACACAGTGCACATAGGACCTTTTTTGGATTTTTTTTCTCTTAAAGGGACATGTTTAAATATATTTTTTTTAACTGACTGGGGGAGGGGGGGCGGTGCCCGGGCACCCCCTATGGACGGGCCGCCACTGTGAGACACAAGACCTTGAAAAGTAATTGCCTTCTTACACTTCAAATCATTGGAAAAATCATTCTCTGTACTGCACATTTCTAAAGTAAAACGGTGTTGCATTAAACATCTGTGTCTTATTGAAGAGTTAGGGTGCCTTCTCATTCTGCCAAATAAGCAAGTGGCCCTACTTTCTGCAAAAATTGTGTCTAAGGAGGACAGTCATTATATATACTGGCATTTGGAACAGATCATCAAAGTTACATAGAAAATTAAGAATTGTTAAAGTGGTTCTATAGGCTCATGGTTTTTAACCCAATGCATCCAATGCATTATGGTAAAAAACCTTCTGGGTGCAGCCCCCCTTGTACTTACCTGAGCCTCATCTCAATCCAGCTATGTGCATGAGAGCAGCGGTTCTCCCAGGCCTCTCTCTCCTCAGTGGCTCACACAGCAGCGGTAGCCATTGGCTCCTGCTGCTGTCAATTGTAGCAGGTGAGACAATGATAGAGTGGGAGGCATTGTATGAACAGACACAGAGAACCTGGCTCGGGAGTGAGCCTGTTTGCGTGCCCCTATAGCTTGCTATTGAGGGGACTTGGCAGGAGGGAGGAGCCATGACCACCATCTGTGCAAAACCATTGCACAGAGCAGATAAAAATAACATGTTTGCATATTTTTTTTTTATCTTGCCTTTAGAATCACTTTAAACCAAAATAATACTTTTTCTTTCACACTAGCTTTTTAAAAATAAAAAACACAATAATTTAGATGCTGGATGCAAGGTTAAGGGTCCTTTCACAGGGGCATTCCGTATGTCCATTTTTTCTCCATCTGTTGGCGGATGAAAAATGGACATACAGTACATGTATGTCTATGGGATAGCGGACGTTAGCGGATGAGCATCTGCTGACATCCGCCTCCATTAAGTTCCGTTTTTTGAGGTAGATGAAAAACAGATGTTAGCAGACAATATCTGTTACATCCGATCCACTGAAATCCATTTTTAAACCCTTTTACCCCACTTTAAACACACTGGCCCAGATTCAAGAAGCTATTGCGCCCGCGCAACCATAGGTTGCGCGGCGCAATAGCTGTTTTGCTCCCACGTAGCGAATGCCCCTGATTCAGGAACATCGCTACGCGGACTGCAGCCTAGGATATGACAGGCATAAGCCTCCTTATGCCTTCATATCTCAGGCTGCATTCTTGCATTGGCCGCTAGGGGGCGCGGCCATTGTGATCGGCGTATAGTATGCAAATTGCATACTACCACCGATTCACAAAAGTTGCGCGGGCCCTGCGCACGCAAGGTACGGAGTTTCCGTATGGCGACTTTAGCGTGAGGCCCCATACACACCATAGAATCTATCCGCAGATAAATCCCATCAAATGGGTTTCTGCGGATAGATCCTATGGTGTGTACACGCCAACGGATATTTATCCGCGGATAAATCTCCCCTGGGATGGATTTCCAGCAGATGGATATTTGCTGACATGCTCAACAAATCCATCTGCTGGAATCCATTCCAACGGATGGATCCGCTCGTCTGTACAGACTTACCGGATCCATCCGTCTAAAGGGATTCCCCGCACGCGTCGTAATGATTTGACGCATGCGTGGAATTCCTTATATGACAGCGTCGCGCCCGTCGCCGCGTCATAATAGCGGCGACGGCGCGACACGTCATCGGCAGAGGATTTCAGCGCGGATTTCAATGCGATGGTGTGTACACGCCATCGCATAGAAATCCTCTGAAATCCTCGAGAGGATTTATCCGCGGATACGGTCTGCTGGACCGTATCTGCGGATAAATCCTCTCGTGTGTATGGGGCCTAAGGCTGCCCCTTCTCATAGTAGGGGCAGCCAATGCTAAAGTATAGCCGCCCTTCCCGCTCGTGAAATTTAAATTTCACGTCGTTTACGTAAGTGATTCGTGAATGGCGCTGGACGCCATTCACGTTCACTTAGAAGCAAATGACGTCCTTGCGACGTCATTTGCCGCAATGCACGTCGGGAAAGTTTCCCGACGGAGCATGCGCTGTTCGCTCGGCACGGGAGCGCGCCTAATTTTAATGATTCCCGCCCCCGGCGGGATCATTTACATTAGGCGCCCTTACGCAGGGCTAATTAGCATAGCGCCCGGTGCAATTTACGGAGCTACTGCTCCGTGAATCGCGGGCAAATCCAAATATTTGCGTGGGCGCAGAGCAAAATCTTTGCCCTTTGCCCATGCAAATATTGCGCGGCTCTACCTGAATCTGGGCCACTGTATATAGCTGGTTGCTAAGGAGGGGGCCATCTTTTCCCTGAGCCATCTTTTCCCCAAGCCGGCTTCTTCCCAAGCCGTCTTCTCCCACTGCTGTCTTCTCCCACTGCTGTCTTCTCCCAATGCTGTCTTCTCCCAATGCTGTCTTCTCCCGCTGCTGTCTTCTCCCGCTGCTGTCTTCTCCCGCTGCTGTCTTCTCCCACTGCTGTCTCCTCCCACTGCTGTTATGGCCGCGGCTCCGGAGCTAGGCCAAAGCCGCGGCCTTTCCTAACATTGTGGTCGCGGCTCTGGAGGTAGACCGGAGCCGCGGCCATAACGTTAGAAAAGGCTGCGGCTTCGGCCTAGCTTCGAAACCGCGGCCATAACATTAGCAAAGGCCGTGGCTTTGGCCTAGCTCCGGAGCCGTGGCAATCCGCGGATCACAGTGTGTGCCGATCCGAAGGGGGTGACCCGTTCGGATCATGGATCACCTGTGATCCGTTGCACCCCTAATCCTGGTACAAACCAGGGGCGGACTGACAACTCATGGGGCCCCTGGGCAATAGAAGATTATGGGGCCCCTGGGCTTACAGATGACCACCACGCCAGGAGGTAGTGCAGAGGCGGGCAGCTAAAATCTTGGGATATTCACATTAAAAGCATGTCATTTTCGGACATATCAGGGACAGATCTAAAAAAAACACAGATTTTTACATACTGTCCCTGGTTTTACTGAGCCTGGCAACCCGGATGGGGCCCCCTAGTGGCATGGGGCCCTCGGGCAGTGCCCGAGTGACTCAATGGTCAGTCCGCCCCTGGTACAAACTGAATACAGACACCATAACCAGGCACGTTTGTTCCTTTCTCTTGTAAGTAAAGTACGGGTAAAGAGGTTCAAACATTTTTGGTCCTAAAAATGTTGCTTTCTCGTGACTAGCATTATCAGTAATTTTCAGAGATGTATTTTGAGAAGTGCAAAAAAAGAAAAATTACAGATAGAAATAAAATAACAACTGATGAAATAAAATACAAATTCATGAGAAATAGATGTTCAAACCACAAATTGTCTTAACATATATCCTGGGAGATATTGTGGATAAATATTACTGTCCCATTTTAAGTAATGCAAGATTTATTTTCTCAGTCACCCTGTGTCAGGATGGCACAGGGTAAATTAGACATAAGAGGTGCATGGGGAGCTGAAACAAAGGTTTCCCAAACTTTCCAAGGGATTCTGGGTTCCACGGGCCCTCCCGTTCTGCAACGGATTCCCTGCAAGATCACTTTTATCAGCGACGGGAGAGGTGACCCCTCCCGCCGTGCTGCGGTAGTCTCTGCCACTTACCATAGCCATTGGTAGCGGTGGAGACAATCCGATCCTATCCCCTTGGCCTGGAGCCGAGTGAGGGAAAGATGGCCCCCACTCGGCTCCATAACATTTGATGGCGGAAGCAACGTCAAATGTCACTTCCGCCCAATGATCTTAAAGATCAAATGTATTTATTTTTGAACAAAAATTTTTTTTGGGGGTTTATTGCATTAAAGTGTAAATGTGAGATCTGAGGTCTTTTTGACCCCAGATCTCATATTAAAGAGGTCCTGTCATGTTTTTTTTCTATTACAAGGGATCTTTACATTCCTTGTAATAAAAGTGACCCAATTTAATTTTTTTAAAGGAAAGTGCAAAAATAATAAGAATAAAAAAAGTAAAGTGCCCCGCTCGTGTGCCGGTATATAAAAACAGTGTTCAAACTACACACGTGAGGTATCGCCACGATCGTGAGTGAGTGAGAGCAATAATTTTAGTACTATATCTTCTCTGTAACTAAAAACTGATAGAAATTTCATTTTTTTTATTCACAAAAATTGCACTTGTAAGACCGCTGCGCAAATATGGTGTGACATAAAGTATTGCAACAAATGCCATTTTATTCTCTAAAAAATAAGATCGAGCTTCCTGAGTCATAGCCCGGCGACCTGGGGTCACCTGGGGTATGTAGCTGAAATCCTACCGCATCACTGGTCCAAATGTGGGTCTTTTATGACCTATGGTTCCGAACATACGGGGCTCCTTGTGCAGCCTGTCAGAAGCTACATACAGAGCAGCCAGTTTAAGTACAAACTGGCACAATTTGTTTGCAGTAGACTGAGAGGATGAGCTTTCAGTGCCTCTCCTCACTTCTTGTCAGAAACACTGAGCTCAATGGACAGATTGGAGTCTTGGACCAATGGTAAAGTACCATTATCCCAAGCTGTCCAATAAAAATGCTGCAGTGTTTAACAACCAACACCCACTCTACTTACGAAAAGATGTTTGCATTAGCACAAAACAAGCACCAAAAATTTTATAATTTGTGGAAGAACTGGGTAGAATGGTATGACATGTCTAGGAAACGTACATGTCCTTTTTTTCCGCACTGCACCATAGTAGATTCTTTGACTGTACTATAACTGTTTGACTCGGTTACTTAGTCAAGTTTTCTTGTACTTTCTTACGGTATCTCTCTTTTATTTCTGAAATTGCACTAGTCCTGACCGAATGACATTCATGCTTTTCTTATGTATTTGCTCTGATAAGGTAAATGAAAAAACGCGGAGGGCTACGCTGTCTCCTACCCCGCAACACAGTTTGTTCCCAGCAGGGGTATGCGGGGGTAGGAAATAGGGCCCGCAGATTGAATTACGTTTTACCTAATGTGCAAGTTAAGACAAGTAGAAGCATGTTTGCTAATGCAGCCTTATGGTACCTTTGTGGTACTGATATGTCTCAATTTCAGAACATGTTACAGCTCTTCTGTCCTTATTGTTTTAGTTTTTTTGTAATATATGTTTTAATTTGTATGTAAAAATCCTTCAATAAAAACTATTGAAATTAAAAAATGCTGCAGTGGAGGCACGCCTCTCGCTGCAGTGTCATAGAAGGGGCATGT
Source organism: Rana temporaria (assembly GCF_905171775.1). NCBI lineage: Eukaryota > Metazoa > Chordata > Amphibia > Anura > Ranidae > Rana > Rana temporaria. Next base: position 314,054,747 of record NC_053491.1, read on the forward strand.
GTCTAAAAGACACATGCTCCCTTCCAGCCAGCCCTCTTAACTAGAAGGAAAAAACATGGGCTTATGGAAATACGATTTACCCACAATACCATGTTTTTCTCACACAGCTAAGAAGGAGAATGAGAATCTGCTGCTGTTGAAAAGGTACTGTTTTAATCAAGCTAAATCATATAGGTACTGTATATGCTATATGTTATAACAATAATTTATTCTTTATCTGTTTACTGTGAAATTACTGGATGGAAGTTATAACTTCAAACTTCAGTAATACAGTAAAACCTTGGTTTGAGAGTAACTTAGTTTGAGAGCATTTTGCAAGACAAGCAATATGTTTTAATAAATTTTGCTTTGATATACAAGCGATGTCTTGATATAAGAGTAGTGTCATGTCGCAACTGAGTAAAAAAGAGAAGAGAGGAGCCTCAAGTGTAGTAATATGGTTACATTTAATGAAGGTACACCATTTAGCAACTTATTGCTACACTTAAGCCCTGTACACACGATCGGTTTGTCTAAAGAAAACGGACCAATGGACTGCTTTCATCGGACAAACCGATCGTGTGTGGGCCCCATCGGTTTGTTTTTCATCTGTGAAAAAAAAAGAACATGTTTTAAAATTTTCCTATAGATAAAAAACTGATAGAAAAAAACGATTGTGAAATGAGTGAAATTCTGCGCCAAATAAGTAAATAATCAAAATAATTAAATATAAAAATAAAATAAAAAAGCTGCTCCTCTTAAACAATACTGAATTGTAATGGTTGAAGGGATAGATAGAGGGCGCTAAACCACAAGCAGTAGATAGTGATTTAAAATATACTATAACACAATAGTGAATTCAATAACAATCACATGTGCTACATACAAAATCAGTAAATTTACAGATGACTCTGTAACATACGTGAACCCCAAATCAATGTAAAAATGTCTCTGTGTCATAAATAAAATGACAAAAATAGTCCCAATACTGTGCATAAATAGACAATGAAATCTTCTTATTTTGCTGTGATCTTGCTAAAGTGAAGAAAGTATAGAGTGCCACCACCACACTTTTATCTTCTTTACACCCAAGGTGTGTTGAAAATTAATTGCTCTTACCAGAACGAGTTGACTACTTTAATTAAAAAGATAGTCACACAGACTTGAGCAGGATTGTGCCTGCACACATGATGATATGAAAAAGATATGTGAGCCTCATCTCCAGGCGTTCCAATTGGGGTATATATGCAAAAAAAACAGGAGAATCCAATAGCGTAATATTGCTTTTAATTAAAATATCAATAAAAAACAGGGACAAGCCAAATGGCCTCTTACTGTAAAGGTGCCTACCCGGCACTGGGGCTGCAGATGTTTTCCCCACAGTATTGGGACTATTTTTGTCATTTTATTTATAACACAGAGACATTTTTACATTGATTTGGGGTTCACGTATGTTACAGAGTCATCTGTAAATTTACTGATTTTGTATGTAGCACATGTGATTGTTATTGAATTCACTATTGTGTTCTAGTATATTTTAAATCACTATCTACTGCTTGTGGTTTAGCGCCCTCTATCTATCCCTTTTAGAAAAAAACGATCGTCTGTGTGGAACTCCATCGGAGAAAAATCCACGCATGCTCAGCATCAAGTCGACGCACACTCGGAAGCATTGAACATCATTTTTCTCAGCACGTCGTAGTGTTTTACGTCACCGCGTTGGACACGGTCAGATTTTTGACTGATGGTGTGTAGGCAAGACTGATGAAATTCAGCTTCATCGGATTTCCAACGAAAATTAGATTCCATCAGACATCTGATCGTGTGTACAGGGCATTAGAGGTGACTCTCTTCTCTTTTATACCCTGTAAAAAAAATGCTTTGATATACAAGTGTTTTGGATTACAAGCATGTTTCTGGAACAAATTATGCTTGCAATCCAAGGTTTTACTGTATGTCTTTTAAGCCACCTTCTTGAGTACAGTTTTTGAAAATATAGTAAATTACCTTAAAAACAATATATAACAATTATTTGTATATTACTTATGGTAACCCCTTGCCACCCAGGCCAATTTTGACACTTCTCTCCTACATGTACAATTCATAATTTTTTTGCTAGAAAATTACTCAGAACCCCCCAAACATTATATATATATATATATATATATATATATATATATATATATATATATATATATATACATGTTTAGCAGAGACTCTAGAGAATAAGACGGTGGTCGTTGCAACTTTTTATATCACACAGTATTTGCGCACCAATTTTTCAAACACTTTTTTTAAAATAAAAAACAAAAAAACAATAAGGTTAGCCTGATTTTTTTGTATGATGTGAAATATGATATTACGCAGAGTAAATAGATACCTGACATGTCACTCTGTAAAATTACACACACTTGTGGAATGGCGCTAAACTTCATATCCATAGGCAATACTGTAAAATCTTTTACAGGTTACCTGTTTAGAGCTACAGAGGAAATCTAGTGCTAGAATTATTGCTCTTGCTCTAATGATTGCACTGTATATAACCTGTGTGTATCTGTCTCTGATACTAGCCAGTGCCTCACCAGCCACTGACCTTGCCGCACGTCCCTGCATGTTTTGTTTCCAACTGGACTACTGATTACAGTACAGCAGGGTAGGACCATACAGGCAGGACAGTGTTATGAGTGAGAATTAGGGATAAGCTGAACACCCCCCCGTTCGGTTCGCACCAGAACCTTCGAATGGACCGAGCGTTTGCGCGAACATTTAGAACCCCATTGACGTCTATGGGACTCAAACGATCTAATTCAAAAGTGTTCATTTTAAAGCCTAATATGCAAGTTATTGTCGTAAAACGACTTTGAGAACCCGGGTCTTGCCCCAGGGAACATGTATCAATGGAAAAAAAGTTTTAAAAACTGTCGTTTTTTTCAGGAGCAGTGATTTTAATGATGCTTAAATAAAAAATAAAAAAATGAAAAATTCCTTTCAATATTGTACCTGCTGGGTGTCTATAGTATGCCTGTGAAAACTTCTTTGAGAACCCGGGTCTTGCCCCAGGGAACATGGGTATCAAGGGAAAAAAAGTTTTAAAAACGGTCGTTTTTTTCAGGACTCCTGAAAAAACTTCCGTTTTTAAAACTTTTATTCCATTTATACATGTTCCCTCGGGCAAGACCCGGGTTCTCAAAGACGTTTTCACAGGCATACTATAGACACCCAGCAGGTACAATATTTAAAGGAATTTTTCATTATTTTATTTAAGCATAATTAAAATCACTGCTCCTGAAAAAACAACAGTTTTTAAAACTTTTTTCCATTGATACATGGGAAATAGCCTATCTTTAGGAGTGACTAGGCAGAAAAGTGTTAACAACTTCAAAGCCGAACCGCCTCGCCCAGGGTGCGGTCCCACTGACTATATCCTCTCAGCCTGCACCAAGCAGTTCAGTTCATAGAAAGCAGTACAAACTTTAAAGAAAAAGAGGGGTGGGTGCTGTGTCCATCCATGAACGCAGAGAAAAAGATTTTACGGTGAGTATAAAATCCTATTTTCTCTTTTGTTCATGGATGGACACAGCCTTAATCTTGACATAGTGGGACGTCCCAAAGCAGTGTCAAAATGAGAGGTGGGAACAGCATAAAAATAAACTTCACCCCAAAACGGAGCACCTCAACTGAGGAGTTGTAACTCTAAACAGCCGCCTTTGCTGCCGAAGAAGCATCTGAAGATGCACTCACATCAACTTGTAAAGTTTAGTGAAAGTGTGACCGGGCGACCAGGTCGCCGCTTTACTCACCTGGCAAACAGACGCTTAATGTCAGAAAGCCCAAGAGGCACCATTGCCCTGGTCGAATGCATCGTGACAGGGAGGCGCCCAACCCTTTATGGCGTAGCCTGATCAGGATCTGTCGGATCCACCTCGAAATGGCGGCCGATGAGACCGCTGGGCCCTTCCTTCTAAGGGATGCCACGCCGTCTTCTTAGGATTCGACGGATGAGGACACAAGGATGGTAGTACAATATCTTCCTTGAGATGGAAGGTCGACCTGACCTTTAGGAAGAAAAAAGGCTGCGGATGCAGCACCACCTTATCCTTGTGGAAGATCAGATAGGGAGCCTTTCATGACAAGGCTGCCAGCTCAGAATCTTAACTGACCTAACCAAAAGGACCACTTTCTAAAAAAGTGTCAACAAGGGAACTTCCCTAATGTTTTCAAACATTGGTTTCTGAGGCACCTAGAGGTCATGCCGTTAAAGTTATTGACTGTAAAGCAGGATGACCTATGGGACCTTGCGACAGCAGGTCCTCTCGTAGCGGTAGACTCCAAGGTGCGTCTGCTATTCAAATCCCCACGGAGGTAGTGGGGGAAGGGCCGGAGGGGCCACATGCCGTACCCCCTGCAGCGACTGTAAAGCACGATGCAGTGTGGGACCTTGTGACAGCAGGTCCTCTCTCAGCAGTAGATGCCAAGGGACGTCTGCTACTAGCCGCACTAGATCGGCGTACCAAGGACGCCGAGGCGAAACCCGGAGCAATTAGGATCATAGGAATCCCCTCTGCCTCCACTCTTCTTGTTCCTCCTTGATGGTTAACATATGCCACCGCTGTGGCATTGTCCGACTGGATCCTGACTGGACGCCCTCGTAGCCTCTAAGACCATGTGGAGAGGCACAGCCTGATTGCCCGAAGTTCCAGGACATTTATCGGCAAATGGGAATCCTCTGGAGACCAGCGACCCTGGGTCGACTAAACCCCCCAGACTCCCCCCCAACCGGTAAGGCTGGCGTCCATCGTGATGACTATCCAGTGATAAGGAAGGAACGACCTCCTGCACAGAAGTGCCGGTGAGGTCAGCCACCAAACTAGGGAGGTCCTGACCAGGTGGCTCACCCGGATTTGATAATCCAGGGATGATGGGCACTTGTCCCATCTGGACAGAATTTCCTTCTGTAGCACTCACGTGTGAGATTGCGCATATGGTACCGCCTCGAAGGAGGTCACCATGAGGCCCAGGACTCGCATGCAAAAGCGGAGTGACGACCATTTCTGGGATGTCAACTGCCGCACCGCAACCCGAAGGGTCTGCCACTTTTCCAGGGAAGAAAACCTTTGCCTCTGAGGAGTCCAGAATCAATCCCAGATATACCAGGCGTTGAGTCAGTCCCTTACTGACTTCTGAATGTTCAATAGCCACCCAAAGTGTCTGAGGGTCTGACAGGTTATAGACACGCTCACCGGCCCTCAGAAGCAGGTCATCCAAGTAGCCCATGATAGCGATGCCACGTTGTCTTTGTAGGGCGAGAATTGGGGCAAGCACCTTGGTGAACACCCTTGGTGGCGATGCCAGGCCAAAGGGGAGAGCCACAAATTGAAAGTGGTCTTCCCCGATCGCAAAGCGCAGAAGTCTCTGATGCTTTATGCATATGGGGACATGTAAATAAGCATCCCTGATGTCCAAGGATGCCATAGAGTCCCCTGGCTGGAGGGCAGTGACGACAGAGCGAACCGATTCCATCTGGAATCCTTGTACCTTCACAAAGCAATTGAGGGCCCTGAGGTCCAGAATTGGGCGAACGCCCTCCTTCTTTGGTACTATGAACAGATTGGAGTAAAACCCCTGAAACCGATCCTGTACTGGGACAGGAATAACCACCCCGCGTTTCAGCAGGTCTTGAACTGCCCCGAATAGGGCTTCCCGACGAGTCGGTTGTTGCTGGCGGTTGGAGGGAAAAAAATCTGTTTGGTGGGCTAGATAGAAGTTCTATCTTGTACCCTGAAGACACTACTTTGTAAACCCACCGGTCGGGGGACCTGAGATGTCCACCAGGTCGCGAATTCGCGAAGACGTCCCCCCACCCGAGAGATGGGTGGGGGCAAACCTTCATGCAGATGTAGCTTTGTCTGCAGGTTTTTTGGGTTTGGGAAACCAGGGACGTCTCAGTCCTTGAGCAGGCGCTTTAATCGGCCTGTGGTCTTTTACCCGCCATACTGGGCAGACGGAAAAAACGCTTGTGTGCAGTAAAGAAGGGCCCTTGCCTACGGCGTGGCTCCTTCCCCTTTTTGGACTGTGGGAGCGGTGTGTCTCAGTCCTTGAGCAGGCGCTTTAATTGGCCTGTGGTCTTTTACCCGCCGTACTGGGTGGATGAAAAAAAGGCTTGTGTGCGGTAAAGAAGGGCCCTTGCCTACGGCATGGCTCCTTCCCCTTTTTGGACTGTGGGAGCGGTGTGCTCTTACCTCCTGTAGCATCCTTAATAATGTCATCCAGGGAGGTTCCAAAAAGTCTGTCGCCCTTAAAGGGCAAGATTATCAGGGCTTTCTTGGAAGATTGGTAGACGGACCAAATCATAACCAAAGTAGACGGCTTAACGCCACCGCCTGGCCAGCAGAGGAATAGTGTCCAAGGCTGATTCACAAATACATTTTAGGCCTTGTACTAGTAGGTCAGCTAGGGCTACCTCATTCGAGGAAGCCTGATGCTTGTAACCCATTGAGCAGCATCTTTGCCCCTTCCGTGAGTGTCTGAGACCAGGGCCCCAACTATGGTTGGGCATACCGTCAAACATACAGGTTGCGGGTGATCTCCTCAGCCTTCTCGTCCGCAGGGTCTTTGAAGGCGGGAGCCCACTCCACTAGTTTGGTGGAGCTTGTTTAATCTGGACACAGGAGGTTCCACTATTGGGGGCGAGGTCCATCTTTTCAAGAAACTCTCTTCACAAAGGTTCTTGGTGCGCATCTTCAGATACCTCAGGGCCAGGGTCATGAGCGCTAGCTGGACCCAGCAACGCATCTGAGTTGTCCCCAGCAGATGGCAGGGGGAGGGGGCGCTTTCTATCCCCCATTCTCCCACGCGCTGCTTCCACCTTGGCTATGAAGGCATCTAGGATAAATCGTGTGCAGGGGCATCAATTGCCAGCTCAGGTGTCCAGAGGAAACCTTGCCCAGCAGCTAGCTCAGAGAGCCTAGGAGGAGGGGGGGGAGGTGAGAAGGGGGGATAAGGCCCTTTACTCACCTCTCCAAGGATGCCCAGTTCTGTCTTCTTGCTAATGCAAGGTAGTAGCTACTTACCCTTCCTGTGGGTTTATGCTGGAAGCATCCTGGACAGTGCATCTACCGCATGGTAACGGAGGTGTCTGTCGGCCAGGCTACTGCGACTCGGCCCTGCAGACCGGTCCTTATGCAAGCCCTGGAGCGTATAGCTCACCGGCCACCCATAGAGCGACGGGCATGTCGTGGAAGACCTAGCGCGCAGCTATGGTCGGCACACGCTCGATGACCGAAACTGGGAAGAATACAAGGATCTGGGATCCAGCCTGTCGCCCAGTCGGCAGTTAATCGAAGATCCACCACTCCTGGCTGCAGCAGAGACGAGGGGTTCCCCCCCAGAGGACTCACCACCCAGGAACCGTAGTAGATGGTTTAGCTAGCAGAGCTGCTGCCTGCAGAATGTGTCTGTCGATCTGTGCTCTCCAAAGCTGGGATCGAAGGCTGTTTGTGGGGCTACGATTTTTGTCAGTCTTTCAGACTGCTCAGTCGCAGCGTGTATCTGTTCATCTGCCGTTTTTAAAATGGTCTGATCCATGGTACAATGGCTGCTGATCTGACACTAGAGGCCAACAGGGCAGAAAACCACCGTGCAGCAGAGTAATGCAGCAGTCAGCACAAATCAGCAGAAATCACCAGAAAAAATGCGGCTACAAGAAGATGGCCACCAGTGAGAAAAGAAATACAACATGGACACCAACATGGGCACCGACAGCATGGAACAGAACACACAGGAAAGCAGAATCTCTTATGCGGTTTTATACATTGTGCAAGTAAAGAAATACAGCATGGACACACCAAACATGGCCGCCGACAGCATGGAGCAGGACACACAGGTAAGCAGAATCTCTTATGCAGCTTTATACACTGATTTAGTGACTTATGGTTCCCCAAGTGAAGCTCCCCAGAGGAACCCCTGCCCAGCAGCTAGCTCAGAGAGCCTAAGGAGGAGGGGGGGAGGAAGGGGAGAAGGGGGATAAGGCCCTTTACTCACCTCTCCAAGGATGCCCAGCTCTGTCTTCTTGCTAAAGCAAGGTAGTAGCTACTTACCCTTCCTGTGGGTTTATGCTGGAAGCATCCTGGACAGCACATCTACCGCATGGTAACGGAGGTGGCTGTCGGCCAGACTACTGCGACTCGGCCGAGTAGACCGGTCCGATGCAAGCCCTGAAGAATATAGCTGACCGTCCACCCGTAGAGCGACGGGCATGTCGTGGACGACCCAGCGTGTAGCTATGGTGGCCACACGCTCGATGGCCGAAAACTGGGAAGAATACAAGGATCTGGGATCCAGCCTGTCGCCCTGTCAGCAGTTGATCGAAGATCGCAGGAAAAACTTACATAAATAAATTTAAAAAATCCAAAAAAATTAATCCAAACTAAAAGCCTCCAAGCCCTGGGCCTGACGGGTGCCATGTCTTCTCCTAGACTAGGCAGAAAAAAACTGAACTGCTTGGTGCAGGCTGAGAGGATATAGTCGTGGGACCGCACCCTGGTCACTCCTGCCTAGTCACTCCTAAAGATAGGCTATTTCCCACTATGTCAAGATTAAGGCTGTGTCCATCCACGAACGAAAGAGAAATGTGATTTGATCTTCATCTAAGTCACAACAATAGACAATCACAGTCTGCTTAAACTAATAACACACAAAGAATTAAATGTTACCATGTTTTTATTGAACACACCATGTTAACATTCACAGTGCAGGTGGAAAAAGTATGTGAACCCCCAGACTAATGACATCTCCAAGAGCTAATTGGAGTGAGGTGTCAGCCAACTTGAGTCCAATCAATGAGATGAGATTGGAGGTGTTGGTTACAGCTGCCCTGCCCTATAAAAAACACACACCAGTTCTGGGTTTGCTTTTCACAAGAAGCATTGCCTGATGTGAATGATGCCTCGCACAAAAAAGCTCTCAGAAGACCTATGATTAAGAATTGTTGACTTGCATAAAGCTGGAAAGGTTTATAAAGGTATCTTCAAAAGCCTTTGCTGTTCATCAGACCACAGTAAGACAAATTGTCTATAGATGGAGAAAGTTCAGCACTGCTGCTACTATCCCTAGGAGAGGCCATCCTGTAAAGAGCACAGCACAGACTGCTCAATGAGGTGAAGAAGAATCCTAGAGTGTCAGCTAAAGACTTACAAAAGTCTCTGGCATATGCTAACATCCCTGTTAGTGAATCTACGAAACGTAAAACACTAAACAAGAATGGATTTCATGGGAGGATACCACAGAGGAAGCCACTGCTGTCCAAAAAAAACATTGCTGCACGTTTACAGTTTTCACAAGAGCACCTGGATGTTCCACAGCAGTACTGGCAAAATATGAAACCAAAGTTGAGTTGTTTGGAAGAAACACACAACACTATGTGTGGAGAAAAAGAGGCACAGCACACCAACATCAAAACATCATCCCAACTGTGAAGTATGGTGGTGGGGGCATCATGGTTTGGGGCTGCTTTGCTGCATCAGGGTCTGGACGGATTGCTAGCATCGACGGAAAAATGTATTCCCAAGTTTATTAAGACATTTTGCAGGAGAACTTAAGGCCATTTGTCCACCAGCTGAAGCTCAACAGAAGATGGGTGTTGCAACAGGACAACGACCCAAAGCATAGAAGTGAATCAAAAACAGAATGGCTTAAACAGAAGAAAATACGCCTTCTGGAGTGACCCAGTCAGAGTTCTGACCTCAACCCGATTGAGATGCTGTGGCATGACCTCAAGAAAGTGATTCAGACCAGACATTCCAAGAATATTGCTGAACTGAAACAGTTCTGTAAAGAGGAATGGTCAAGAATTACTCCTGACCGTTGTGCACGTCTGATCTGCAACTACAGGAAATGTTTGGTTGAAGTTATTGCTGCCAAATGAGGTTCAACCAGTTATTAAATCTAGGGATGTCCCGATACCGATACTAGTATCGGTACAGATACCAAGCATTTCCCGAGTACTTGTACTCGGGGGGAAATGCTCCGATGCTTCACCCGATACCTGGGCAGTCAGGTATCGGGTGGTGGGGGGAGTTACAAGTCTTCTCCCACCGTGTTGTCTTCTCCACCCGTGTTGTCTTCTCCCCCCGTGTTGTCTTCTCCCCCCGTGTTGTCTTGTCCCCCTGTGATGTCTTCTCCCCCTCCGCGCTGCTCTCCCCCGTGATGTCTTCTCCCCCCATGATGTCTTCTCCCCCTCTGTGCCGCTCTCCCCCCAAGATGTCTTCTCCCCCTCTGTGCCGCTCTCCCCCCGTGCAGTCTTCTCCCCCTCCGTGCCGCTCTCCCCCTGTGATGTCTTTTCCCCGTCCGTGCCGCTCTCCCCCCGTGATGTCTTCTCCCCCTCCGTGCCGCTCTCCCCCCGTGATGTATTTTCCCCGTTCGTGCCGCTCTCCCCCTGTAATGTCTTCTCCCCCTCTGTGCCGCTCTCCCCCCGTGATGTCTTTTCCCTGTCCATGCCGCTCTCCCCCCGCGATGTCTTCTCCCCCTCCGTGCCACCACTCTCCCCCGTGGCGTCTTCTCCCCGTCCGTGCCGCTCTCCCCCTGTGATGTCTTCTCCCCCTCCATGCTGCTCGCCCTCCGTGCCACTCTGCCCCCTCAATTTGTCAGGATGGAGAGCGAAGGTAGGAGCCGCTAAACCCGGCTCCTACCTTTTCCGAATGGACAGAGTCAGTGATCACTGACTCTGTCCATTCACATAACTGAGCATCGTAACCTGTGTTTACAATGCTTCAGTTTATGAATGGAGATGAGCTTCTCTCCATTCATTTCAGCTGAGGCTGCAGAGAAAGGGACTGGGGAATATGTGTCCTTAGTCCCTTTTTCTGTCTTAAAGGGGAGATGTCAGAGGTCTGTTAAGACCCCTGATATCTCACCAAAGCTCTCCCAACAGGGCTAATAAAAAAAAAGAAAAAAATAATTAAAAAAAGAAAATGTAAATAATAATAATAATAAACAAATAAAAAACACTGTCAAACCACTACCCCTCCCCCCTCTAAAAAAAAAATCACTGTAAAAAAAAATTGTAAAAAAAAAAATTGTGTAAAAAAAAAAGAAATACTGTCACATGACATTAAAAAAAAGTATCGGTATTCGGTATCGGCGAGTACTTGAAAAAAGTATCGGTACTTGTACTCGGTCTCAAAAAAGTGGTATAGGGACAACCCTAATTAAATCCAAGGGTTCACATACTTTTTCCACCTTCACTGTGAATGTTTACATGGTGTGTTCAATAAAAACATGGTAACAATTAATTATTTGTGTGTTATTAGTTTAAGAAGACTGTGATTGTCTATTGTTGTGACTTAGATGAAGATCAGATCACATTTTATGACCAATTTGTGCAGAAATCCATAACATTCCAAAAGGGTTCACATACTTTTTATTGCAACTGTATATGGTCATAATATATACATGTCATAATTTGCATTAACTATTATCATGCCAAAGATTTATACATTATATTCAAGGATAGACATTTGAATATTTCAAAAGTTTATCAAAAGAGAAGTTATTTAAAACCAGAGGGCCAGATTCACGTACTTGCGATGCGGCGTAACGTATGTCATTTACGTTACACCGCCGCAAGTTTTAAGCGTAAGTGCTTGATTCACAAAGCACTTGCCTGTAAACTTGCGGCGGCGTAACGTAAATCCGTCCGGCGCAAGCCCGCCTAATTCAAATGGGGCGTGTACCATTTAAATTAGGCGCGTTCCCGCGCTGAACGTTATGCGCATGCTCCGTTAGGAAATTTCCGGCCGTGCTTTGCGCAAAATTACGGCGCCCCAATGTGTTTTTTGAACGGCGACGTGCATTACGTCCTTTCGTATTCCCGGACGTCTTACGCAAAAAACAAACAAATTTAAAATTCGACGCGGGAACGACGGCCATACTTTAACATGGGCTGTCTAATATTACACCACCTAAATAGCAAGTGCAACTTTACGACGGGAAAAACCGACTAGCGACGACGTAAGAGAATGCGACGAACGCGCGTACCTTCGTGGATCGACGTAAACAGCTAATTTGCATACCCGATGTGGAAAACGACGCAAACTCCACCAAGCGGTCGCCAAAGTATTGCATCCTAAGATCCGAAGGCGTACGAAGCCGTACGCCTGTCGGATCTTAGCCAAATGCCGTCGTATCTTTGTTTGTGAATTACAAATAAAGATACGACGCAGCAAATTTGAAAGTAAGCCGGAGTATCAGCAGATACTCCGGCGTACTTTTTCTGTGAATCTGGCCTAGAGTGCTTAGTGATAAGCAATATTTTCAGCACAGAGATGACTTCTTGTGCAGTAGAATTAGATTATCAACTGCTGTCTCCAGTGTCAACTCACAGCCTGCACTGCAAAATTGCATGCATCTTAAAATAGATTTACATTTTAACTGGATGACATTCCCAGTAAATTATTGTATTTTTTTTTTTCTTACAGAAAATAAAAATGTCACCTTTTGTATCCCTTTTTGCATTTTAGAGCTGATGATCGCTTCCAGTCTCTTTCTCGACAGTTCCTGACTACTTTCAGGGTTGACCAGTGGCAACTGCATGTCATTTCTCAGGACAAATGAAATTGGCAAACATTCCTGCCCACAGTCTCATATAGTCTATACAAAATTGCATGTTAGAGTGAAAATACAGTAGCACTACTGGGAGACGAAGGACAGAATGTGTTGTCACCATACAATAGAAAGGAAGTCTGAACAAGGACCTTCATGGCAGGATCACAAGGTATTTTTTTTATTAAAAACAATAGATTAAAAATGATTGGAATGACTTTTAAAATAGTATTACCTTTTTCAAAAGTACTGTATATGATATTTTTGTGAATTGGGTTTCCTTAACTTCAAATAACTTTGAATAATAATAAGCACTTCTTGGGGCAATATAAATATGAGCTTTGCAGTAACATGGTAGAATCAATGATGCCAAATGAGGTTAACAACAATTAATTAAACAGAACATAAAACAGATGATTATCACACCATGGAACTGGGCTGTGTTCGGAAGTCTGCTACTGACATATTTGTGAAAATGTGTCAGTGATAATTATGTTATTCAGCCAGTCGGGATGGAAAGTGTCACCCACAGCCATCCAGTCTACCAATGGTGCCACAACTCCCATCAAGTGTTGTTTTTTCATGCTAATTGTATGTGCAATCATAAGAACTGAGTGTTACCTCCTGTATACTTACATTGCCAGCTGGATTTTATATAATTTATTAGGAATTGAAGTTCATCTTATTTTGAAAAAATATCAAGTTAAAATGAAAAAAAAAAAAAACAATTATGGCACAGTGTTTATTTGACTGAAGTATAACCACTTGCTCTCCTGAAGATTTACCCCCCTTCATGACCAGGCCATTTTTTGCTTTTTGGCACTGCATTACTTTAACGAAAAAGTTTAAAGATGAATCTATTTTATGAACTTATCCTGGTAGTATATTATAGTATATTATATTGTGGAAAAGGGACCCAGGATGACAACAAGGAGTAAATGGGTGCTAAAAAAGTATCAGTTTTATTGGTAAAAAAAATATGCTATATTAAAAACAATCATAACAATAGAAAAGCATGATCATACAGAAATACAGCTGCTTGGTTGTTGCACTATGCAACATTTTTTACAGACAAGTGTCAAAACACAGAAAAGAGGCAACAAAAAAAATCATACATGTTTCTTAAGGGATATAACAGGGAAATCAATTCCTATTGTTATATATGTATATCCTTCTTCAGGGGTTGAGTAAAAGCTTGCTGATGTATTTCTATAAGAAAAAATGTATGTGTATATGTATATATATATATATATATACACAGTACAGACCAAAAGTTTGGACACACCTTCTCATTCAAAGAGTTTCTTTATTTTCATGACTATGAAAATTGTAGATTCACACTGAAGGCATCAAAACTATGAATTAACACATGTGGAATTATACATAACAAAAAAGTGTGAAACAACTGAAAATATATTTCATATTCTAGGTTCTTCAAAGTAGCCACCTTTTGCAGCAGACACATCTCTAGAACAGTTAAGAGGAGACTGTGTGAATCAGGCCTTCGTGGTAGAATATCTGCTAGGAAACCACTGCTAAAGAAAGGCAACAAGCAGAAGAGACTTGTTTGGGCTAAAGAACACAAGGAATGGACATAAGACCAGTGGAAATCTGTGCTTTGGTCTGATGAGTCCAAACTTGAGATCTTTGGTTGGCCCCATGTCTTTGTGCGACGCAGAAAAGGTGAACGGATGGACTGTTGGGGATTTAATCAAAATTGAAGGCATACTGAACCAGCATGGCTAACACAGCATCTTGCAGCGGCATGCTATTCCATCCGGTTTGCGTTTAGTTGGACCATCATTTATTTGTCAACAGGACAATGACCCCAAACACACCTCCAGGCTGTGTAAGGGCTATTTGACCAAGAAGGAGAGTGATGGGGTGCTGCGCCAGGTGACTACCTCTTGAAGCTCATCAAGAGAATGCCAAGAGTGTGCCAAGCAGTAATCAAAGCAAAAGGTGGCTACTTTGAAGAACCTAGAATATGAAATATATTTTCAGTTGTTTCACACTTTTTTGTTATGTCTAATTCCACATGTGTTAATTCATAGTTTTGATGCCTTCAGTGTGAATCTACAATTTTCATAGTCATAAAAATAAAGAAAACTCTTTGAATGAGAAGGTGTGTCCAAACTTTTGGTCTGTACTTAATATATAAATAAAATAAATTAAATTTTAGAGCTGATAGAACCATTAATTAACCATTAATTTCATACATTTTTAGCACCCATGTACACCTTGTTGTCACCCTGGGTCAAGTTCTTATCCATACTATCCCCTTGGGGAATTTCTTTTCCACAATATTTATTTGGGACGTGATTGAAGCTACCAGGATGAGTTCATAAAATAGATTCATGTTTAAACTTTTTCCCAAATTTTTGGCTAGTATGATACCCGTCTAGTCCCTAACATTTTGAATCTATTTTTTGAACAACTTTATTTACTAAAATTCATTTGAATTTAATATTTAGATTTTTCTATTGACCATTATCAGAGATGGCAGAACTGTATAGCCAATCTTGGGATGACTTTGTGGCCAAACTCCAAAAAGACTATGGCCAGAATGAGTCCCTTGAGTCTGAATTAGGCTTTTTGGGCCAGATTCACAAAAGAGATACGACGGCGTATCACCTGATACGCCGTCGTATCTCTGAGAGTATCTATGCGGCTGATTCATAGAATCAGTTACGCATAGATAGCCCTAAGATCCGACAGGTGTAATTGACTTACACCGTCGGATCTTAGGATGCAATACTTTGGCCGCCGCTGGGTGGAGTTTGCGTCGTTTTCCAGCGTCGGGTATGCAAATTAGGTTTTACGCCGATCCACGAAGGTATGCGCGTTCGTTACGTCATCGCTAGTCGTTTTTTCCGTCGCAAAGTTAGGCCTGCTTTTTCATGGCTTAACTTTAGACGAGCCATGTTAAAGTATGGCCGTCGTTCCTGGGTCGAATTTCACATTTTTTTTTTGCGTAAGATGTCCGGGAATACGAAAGTACGTTACGCACGTCGCCATTCAAAAAACACGTTGGGGCGCCGTAATTTCACGCAATGTACGTCAGGGAAATTTCCTAACGGAGCATGCGCAGAACGTTCGGCGCTGGAACGCGCCTAATTTAAATGGTACACGCCCCATTTGAATTAGGCGGGCTTGCGCCGGACGTCTTTACGTTACTCCGCCGCAAGTTTATACTCAAGTGCTTTGTGAATCAAGCACTTACGAGGAAAACTTGCGGCGGTGTAACTTAAAGACGATACGTTACGCCGCCGCAGTTCTCTATGAATCTGGCCCTTTGTTCACAAGCCTTACTAGATGGCTCGAGAAGAAATCGCTGATATACTGGCACATTAAAACGTTTGAAGAGTACATCAAGACAAGCTAAATCCTTTAGGACTTTGTGTCCAAATTCATATTGAACTTTTTAATAAGACAATTTTGTCAAAAAAGGGAATTTAATTCCTCAGAGATAGACAAGCCTTCCAAGAAGGCAAGGCCTACAAATGGTCTAGTAAAATAGGTGCCAGGGGTCCCCAATACAATCACAAACAACAGCCTGGACACTCTGATATATCTGATACATCATCAGTATTGACAAACGTCTCCAATATTTCCTCTAAGCAACATAGACGCACTAGAAAGCCAAAAGGACTCCAAGAAGGCGATCACCCTACATTCAACACTAAAAAATGCCCACCCAAATCAACGTCCGCCCCGGGCACCCTACTGCCGACACCTGTGGTCGGTGTCGGCAGTACAGCACCCACGTCGACCGAGATCACTCCCGAAATTCCCCCATTGTTTGTCACACCCAAGATCCCTGTAATCTTTTTTCCTAAAAACCAGGGAAACTCCAATGTACCAATAACCACAATTCCACCTTAAAATCAACACTTTCTTCCTCACAACTTCATAATACACATTCACATCACTACACGGCTAAGATATATTGCCTTTCTTATGCCTAGTGTTCTTCATGTCCTTTAGAACCCTGAAGTTTTTCATCTGATATTTGATAGTGGTGATAACTACATAACTGACTTTAAAGTGTAGCAAAACTATTTGGTGCATACTACTGTATACTGCATGTTTTTCTACCCATGTCTTCAATTTAATTGTTATCTAGTTAATATCATACCAATGTATTTATCCTAATAAATCTCTTTAGTGTGACAATAGGGAGGAAAAAAAGTTTAGACTCTCTGTGTATGCAATTCTGCAGATTATAACTGCATATATTCACATTTTCTGTATTGTATCTGTTGCCTTGTAATGGTTTATTTATTTTTTATTAATCCATTTATTTAATATTGCAGAATATCGCTCAGATTTTGGGACTAGTTGATGCAACATGATTTTTTTTTTATCTAGATACCTAGATTTTCCTGTCCCTTGTTGGCCGTTTTTCCTGCGCTCCCATTTGTTGCAGTGGCGGGTCGGATCTCTCTGACACAGGGGGGCCTCTGTGTGGGATTCCATCCTGACTGGAGGCATTCCGTCTTGGGCCACGGCGCTTTAGCGCATGCTCTGGACCTTTTTTGGCCTGGCGCATGCGCCTTGGTCTCTTCCATCTACCGCAGTAAGGCTCCATTCACACCTAGGCGTTTTTACGCCTGTAGCGTGACACGCACAAACGCCAGAGGGACGAAAAGTAATGAAAGGCAATGGGGATGGTTCACATCTGAACGCCTAAACGCCTGTAGCCTGTAGCCTGTAGCTCAAAAAAGTTCCGGACCCTTTTTTGTCGCTCCTAGCGCGCGATATGCGCGTATTTGAGCGTTTTTTTTTTACATTGAAGTCAATGTAAAACGCCTGATACGCGCGTATTGCCCGTAAACACGCGCTTGTACAAGCGTTTTGACGCCTGTGTTGCTGAAATCCGGAAGAGGTATATTCACCCAGGAAGAGGAATCAAAAATTCCTAGGAGAGCAACAAGTGATGTCAGGGATGATCATTTTTCTTATTGGCTAATATGGAAAAAGACAAAGTACAAAAACGTCGAACGCCACTGTGCGAAAACGCGCGCATACGCGCGCAAACACGCATATACGCGCGACAAAAACGTCGGTAAAAATCGCCTGTAAAAACGCCTGTACGCCCTACGCCTAGGTGTGAATGCAGCCTTAGCCGTGGCCTTTTTATTGTGTCAGCGGACCCTGTCGACGTCCGACATTGTCGCGCATGATGACGCGGCAACGCCGGATGCCGAATGGAACCGAGGAGCCCTTTGATAGAGGCGGGATATCCTGACAGAAGTTTATGCAAGAAAAGTCAAGCTGACTTTTTTCCGGCAGGTGTGGATACTACATTTTGATAATGATGGGAGGCTCTCCTAGTCCACCTAGTCCTAGTGCATTCTGAATTAGATGTCTCCACCCGTCATCAGGTATTTAAGGTTGGCATGTGCAGCAGTTCATTGTTGCACAGCCAGGATGGTTGTCTCCATTTAATTTTTACCTGTGAAGGACACTTTACTAAGGTGAGGATTATCTCTAATACCATGGATATACTCTTTATTGACTCTGACCTGAGACCCTAGGGTGAAACTTTAGGTACCCCAGGTGTCTCTTTAAATAGTTCAGTTGCAGTAAATTCCGTTATGTTTAATACAGTTTATTACATCCACTTTTACATATATTTCCTTTTTTGTTAGGTTCCTGTTCTCTGCCTGTTTGGTCCCCTGTGAGCCCTGACTTGCTACTACACACTAGGGGCTCTGGATTCCAGCCAACCAATAGCCCTTTATCTCCAACTTGGAGATATAGGAGGCTTTTTCTTTTCCACAAGTATATCAAACTTGACGGATTCCAGGGTAAACCTGACTTCATGCCCTTCAGTGACTGCTGAGCGCTCTGCGACTTTGCAGTGTTTGGACGCCATCCAGTCGCATTGACTTTGTGCACTGTCAATCTTTCCCAAAAAGTATGAGATCTGTTAGTATGTCTCTTTTCTGCATTCTATATGTTTGTATCTCTGAAATTAATTGTTCTATCAGCTCTAAAATTGAGTTTATTTTATATATATGTAAGATTGGGGCATCAGACTCCAATGGTAGATGCGTTTTTCAGTGAGTACGCCAGTCCAATACTGAGTTTTTAAGGGCCTGGTAGCCCATTTTTATTTAAAAACTTCAAAGTTCACAGATACAAAAACTGCCCTAGCAGGGGGGTTTCATCATTCCTGTATCTTGCAAAAAATCAACAGTCGCACACAGCGTCTGATTCGCACACAGCGACTTATCTGCACACAGCGTTTGATTCGCACACATCGACTTATCCGCACACAGCATTTGATTCGCACACAGCGACTTGTCCGCACACAGCGTTTGATTCGCACACAGCGATTTATCCTCTTGAAGCACACAGCTTCTAGCTGCAACCCATGCAGCCTCTCTCTTCTCTCAGAGGTATGGGAGCTCACCTGGCTCCCAGGAACAGACCTCCTGTCTGTAGGGTGGGGCCCTAAATGCTGTTCAGGTCAGACTTAAAAAGCCCAAGCCACAGCTGACCAATTAACGTGTGTTTCTCTCCAGAAATTGGCGTAAAGCAGCCATTTCTCACCCAGCACAGGGTCCCATCCTCACAATATATATATATATATATATATATATATATATTGTGACAGGAAGTCAGGTAAAATCTGTGGGTGTTGTCACAGATGGGAGATACATTTCTGCCTTGTTTAGACAATACACCAATTATTATCGGGTGTCGGCTGCAGAAGTAGCCAGAAAGGTTTAAGGGCGTTGGAAAACTTCAGCTGTTCAGAATGAGGCAATTAAGGCAATTAAGGCCTCTATAAGTAATCCAGAAGATTACTACTGATTGCTGCCTCCTGAGGCTTTTTGAGTGAAGGAGAGCAGTAAACAGAAATAAATAACATTTACTTCTTGTTGTCATCCTGGGTCTAGTTCTTTTCCATCCTTTCCCCTTGGGGCATTTCTTTTCCACTGCATTACTTTAAAGGGTTTGTAAAGGAAACATTTTTTTTATCTTAATAGCTTCCTTTACCTTAATGCAGTGCTGTTTTCATGTCCTCAATGTTCGTTTTTGCTCTCAAGTTGCTGTAATTCTTCTCTGATCTCCACACTTCCTGGTTGTCTGTTTCCTGATGACCACAGTGCTGGGACCTTTCTCTCTGTGGTCACTAACTTCAAGGAGGTGTGATTACTGTGTGTCTAGTTTCTAGTTTTGTTTTCCAAACCATCACTGCTCTATGGCTCTGTAAGGCAGAGAGGCAGGAAACAACATGCAAAAACGAAACTTGAAACTACAGGTACATTATATGATAGATTTTTATCTATTTTTAATCCTTTTTAAAAGGAATCAGTTAACTATTATGTCTCTATACCCTGTAAACAGTAATTTCAGAAAAAAAACATTTTTTTTTACAATCCCTTTAACTGACAATTGCACGATCATGCTGTGCTATAAATTACATTTTTGTGAAAAAAATATAATTGTTGAACTTTCTTCTATAAAACATACCCCACGACAAAAAAAAAATCTATTAATACATTCCCTATTAAAATGTATTATGCTACATGTCTTTGGTAAAAAAAAAAAAACAATATTAGCCAGATTCAGGTAGAGCCACCTATCTTTAGGTCAGCGTAGCGCATCCCATTTGCACTATGCCAATGTAAGATAGTGAGGCAAGAACTGTGGGCCAGATTCAGAGAGAATTACGCTACGGCGGCATAACGTATCCCATTTACGTTACACCGCCGCAGGTTTACAGCATAAGTGCCTGATTCACAAAGCTCTTACCTGTAAACTTGCGGTGGTGTAACGTAAATCCGCTCGGCGCAAGCCCGCCTAATTTAAATGGGGCGGTGGTAAAAATCCCCTGATGCTTGCAAAGCAAAGCCGACATCCTCCTGTCTCGGTGACGCACCAATTTCTGGGGTTGTGTCAGTGGACACCACAGTCCCATACACTTCCCCAGGAACTCCCTCTTCCGTTAGTTGAGAGCAGAGGCTTGTGGCACTCTGCTCTGTTGTCAGCTCTTCCGCTGTGTTGCTGTGAGGGGAGACCACAGTCCCATCCCCCGATGTCAGCTCAAGTTGCAGTTGTGTGCAGCAGCCTGCCCTGCTGCCAGTGATTCAGCTGGGAGTAAACACTTTACCACCACAGCTTGTTGCTGGGGAGAGGGGCCAATTCCCCCGGCTCCCTGGAACTCCACTTTCATGGTGACTGGCATCTGTACCTCTCCCCTCTCTTCAGTTGGTGCTGATGTGACTTCTGCTGCAGCACCTCTTTGCTGTAGCCAAGTGGCATCCACAGCCGCTATAACCCGGTCTATGATCTCCGGTGGAGGATTAGGTCCATACTGTGCCAGTCCACGTCTAACAGCCCGGTCAAAAAACTCTTCATCGGGTGTCCTGTCTGTTATGCTGGGCCTTTCAGCTCTATCCATTTGAACAAGCTCTGTAATAATGTCCCTTCTCTTACAATTGCAGGCCGATCTGCCCCGGCTCTCCAGTAAGTCCTTGAGGGAAGAGAGCTTCAGCCGTTCATACAGCGTCTCCATTGTCCTGTGTCCTTGTAGCCGTCCTTCTGTCCTTCAGCACTTTTTCAGCATGATGAAGGAAAGTTTAGGAGAGTCTTATTCATGGCACGCTTGTCTTCAAAAAAATGACTTGGTTGTCGTTACTTCTTCAGGTGGTGGTTTGGTGGGCCTTCCGGACATTAATGTATGAATACAAAAGGAGAACGTCAGTGTACAGTTATTGGAGGAATGTTAGACAGGAGCAGTGGGGTGGCTTTTATGACTATAAAGCCGTAGGTAGACTAGGGGAGGTAGAATTACTTTAAGACATGAAAACCTGGATGTCCAGGGATACTTTGGTCAAATGGGTGTACAATATGGCACTGGCGGGCAGGAATGCTCACGCGCCTTAAAAACAAAATGATATGACTGATGTCCTAGTTACATTATCCTGAGAAGATGTATGATAGCAGCCAAAAATAAAAACTTAGAGAGCATAATATTAAAGGAGGAAAGGAAGAGAGGTGAGTAATGAAAAAGAATAAGGAAAATAGAAAAAAAATAATAAACATAACAAATAAAAACTACAGATTCAATGCTGCTCCAACCAAGATCTCCAGTTTACATTCCACTTTGGATTGTTAAAGAGAATTGAATCGGTATCCAAAAAAACTAATACCAAGTTGCCCTGTAAACTTTAGCTGACAGCGAGAAAAAAATAAAAATAAAATATTGTTCCGTTAAAAACTACGCCTCTCTCATACTGGTAATCAACAGGTGAACATGACCATGGTCACTTAAAAATTTCCAAGTCGGGTTGAAAAACATAAAAAATAAAAATATTAAAAAGGAGAGACTAAACAATGGTTGCCAAAACACTTTTAGAATTTAGTCACACCCGACTGTACTTATTACTAAAAAGTAAGAGGCTTTTCCTCAAACCAAAGAATAATAAAAAATAATATATAGTTCTCTAACAAAAGGGCAATTAAAAAAACAATGCATTATTTATTTTTTCTTCCAGGTCTATGCACTACTCCCCCCTTCAGGTGGACAAAGTTCAAACCTTTTGGAACTTTTCTCACCTGAATGAAATGAGAGAGAAAAAAATAATAATAATGAAAAAAACTTTAAAAAAATGAAAAGTAAAAAATTATAACCATAACACTTCAGGGAGAAAAATGAGAGAAAAAAATAAATAAAACAAATAAAATAAAATAAAATAAAACTGACAAAAATAAAAAATGAGAAATTAGAAAATTGATTAAAAAAAATGAATACAAATTTAAATAAAACCGAGAGAGAAAAAATGAATAAAAAATAACTTTTACAAAAATTAAAAAAAAATGTATAAAAATGAAAAGTAAAAAATTATAATGGATAAAAAATGAATAAAAAAAATTACTAAAAAAACAAAAAAAATATATAATTTCTGAAGATGTATGGGGGTGTCAGGTTTTGACATCAAGCCTTTTCTCTGGGGTAACAGGGGTACGTCCTTGTGTCTCAGCTATATCTATTCCCAGGACCGGGGAAGATGTACAGTAGACTCCCTGAGGTAATGTACCCCACTGAGTACAGTTCAACCCGTAGGCAGAATATAGGGCATCATTGGACATTTGATACCAGCACCAATACCCTTGCCCCAAGTATTTTACATAAGGTTGGGACAATTCCTCGGCATCCAGGAGACACGACCCTTCCTTGTGCCAGCATTGTTGTCTCATGATCCTATCCTGTTTCCCTTGACATAACACCACCCCTTCCTTTCTCCAGCACCCACCAGTATCAATCATTTGAGGTTGTTCAGACTCAGAAACCACCAGATCATGATGGACTCGGGGGTGTAACACGGTAGTGCCCGATAGGATAGTACCCAAATTAACTGTGGTATAAGCACAATGTTCAATCCGGGCAACCGGAATCAGGGATGAGACTGTGCAAATCAGGTTTTGACAGCCATGGAATTGAGTCATCCACTAATCCATATGACTCATAGCAAATTTGGACACTACCCTACCTGCTTGTTTTCTCAAATTTTGTGGAAATTGTCCTGCTGAAGCAATCATTACTCTGAGGTCCTGGGACAGTTCTGATTGTAGCTGGGTGCAAGATAAAGCAAGTTGTATGTCTTCCTGTACCTTGGATAATCCCGCTATCAGTCCGGTGAACTTCTGTTTCATTATCTCAGACAATGAGGCAGTAGCATCAATATGAGCATGTTGTAGATTTTTAAGTATATGATTCACATCTA
This sequence comes from Rana temporaria, assembly GCF_905171775.1. Lineage (NCBI taxonomy): Eukaryota > Metazoa > Chordata > Amphibia > Anura > Ranidae > Rana > Rana temporaria. Next base: position 314,078,068 of record NC_053491.1, read on the forward strand.
GCTGCACCTCAACCCCTTCCCCAACCTGCTGTGCCAACCTTCCTAGCTTGTTTCTGAGTACCTCTAAATCCCATGTGTTTAGGCTACTCAGGACAACACCTCCCGCTCCTAAGGCAGTATCTATTAGGTCTCTCTTTGCTCTAATGGGGGAATATTCTCCCCCCCCCCTATATGTCCAGCCAGGCGCTACCCTTTCCACACCTAGGTGTCCAAAAAAAAATATTTTATCCAGGAATCCTACCCCACCTCCACCTAAAATGTTCTCTTAGCCAGCTCCATGTCTGATAATTCCCAGCAGTTATTATATTTGTTCCACCCCCTCCCCTTAGCTTATAAACCCCTTGAGACGGGCCTTTTTATTCACGCCTTGCACAAACTGTTGGCACCATTTAAATCCTGTTGCCCAAAGTTTAACTACCTAACTTTTAATTCCTCCCCGAATCACAACGGAAGTTTCAGTAAGTGCAAAGGGGATGTCAGGTTTGCTATAAAACCTTTCTTCAGGGCAACTCGGGGTGTAACCCGGGGTTCATCTATATCCATCCCAAGGACTACAGAATAGGTACAATAGACTCCCCGAGGTAGTGTACCCAGCTGAGTACAGTTCAACCTAGTGCTGATAATAGTACATCATTAGACATGTGATACCAGCATCAGTACCCCGGCATTCGGTATTGAGTCTAACAGCACATATACCATTGAAACAGGGCCGGCGCTACCACTAGGCGAAGTAAGCAGCCGCTTGGAGCGCACTACCACCTAGGGCGCAAGCGCCAGCTGCGAGTGGGACAGATCAGCAGGGGGATCGGAGCACACTGAGAGCTCCAGAGAGAGAGATGAGCTGGGCGTATCACAGCCAGCTCTGACATCTATCCCCTCCCCTTGCTGCCCACACAGCCAGTTAGAGGAGAGGAGCTGCTTTTACTCCTCCCCTCCTCTCCTTGTGTCTGCCCCGCCCACTCTCCCCGGCATACAGGGGATGTGGGCGTGAATTTTTAAGCACAGCAAACAGAAGGGAAAGATGGAGGAGTGTGATATCCATCCAGTGAGTGAGTACACTGTACACTGATGTAGGGGTGGCCTTCATTCCCTTCTCTCTCTCTCTCTCTCTCTCTCTTCACCTTTCTTTCTTTCTCTCTACCTATTATCTATCTATCTGTCAGATTATCTATCTATCTATCTATCTATCTATCTATCTATCTATCTATCTATCTATCTGATTATCTGTCTATCTGATTATCTATCTATCTGATTATCTATCTATCTATCTATCTGATTATCTATCTATCTATCTATCTATCTATCTATCTATCTATCTATCTGATTATCTATCTATCTATCTGATTATCTATCTATCTATCTATCTATCTGATTATCTATCTATCTATCTATCTATCTGATTATCTATCTATCTGATTATCTATCTATCTGATTATCTATCTATCTATCTATCTATCTATCTATCTATCTATCTATCTATCTATCTATCTATCTAATTATCTATCTGATTATCTATCTATCTGATTATCTATCTATCTGATTATCTATCTATCTATCTATCTATCTATCTATCTATCTATCTATCTATCTATCTATCTATCTATCTATCTATCTATCTATCTATCTATCTATCTATCTATCTATCTATCTGTCAGATTATCTATCTATCTATCTATCTATCTATCTATCTAATTATCTATCTATCTATCTATCTATCTAATTATCTATCTATCTATCTATCTATCTATCTATCTATCTATCTATCTGATTATCTATCTATCTGATTATCTATCTATCTGATTATCTATCTATCTGATTATCTATCTATCTATCTATCTATCTATCTATCTATCTATCTATCTATCTATCTATCTATCTATCTATCTATCTATCTATCTATCTATCTATCTATCTATCTGTCAGATTATCTATCTATCTATCTATCTATCTATCTTTCTTTCTTTCTTTCTTTCTCCTCCCTTTCTTTCTTTCTCTTTCTTTCTTTCTCCTCCCTCCCTTTCTTTCTTTCTCCTCCCTTTTTCTCCTCCCTTTCTTTCTTTCTTTCTTTCTTTTCTTTCTTTCTCCTCCCTTTCTTTCTTTCTTTCTCCTCCCTTTCTTTCTTATTTTCTTTCTTTCTTTTCTCTTTCTTTCTCATCCCTTTCTTTCTTTCTTTCTCCTCCCTTTCTTTCTTTCTTTCTTTCTTTCTTTCTTTCTTTCTTTCTTTCTTTCTTTCTTTCTTTCTTTCTCCTCCCTTCTTTCTTATTTTCTTTCTTTCTTTCTCCTCCCTTTCTTTCTTTCTTTCTTTCTTTCTTTCTTTTCTCTTTCTTTATTTCCTCTTTCTTTCTTTCTTTCTTTCTTTCTTTCTATCTATCTATCTTTCTTTCTTTCTCTCTCTTTCTCCTTTTTCTTTCTTTCTTTCTTTCTTTCTTTCTTTCTTTCTTTCTTTCGTTCTTTCCTCTTTCTTTCTTTCTCCTCCCTTTCTTTCTTTCTTTTTTTCTTTCTTTCTCCCTCCTTTTCTTCTTTCCTTCTTTCTTTCTTTCTTTCTTTCTCTCTTTCTTCTCCTTTTCTTTCTTTCTTTCTTTTTTTTTTCTTTCTTTCTTTCTTTCTTTCTTTCTTTCTTTCTTTCTTTCTCCTCCCTTTCTTTCTTTCTTTCTTTCTTTCTTTCTTTCTCCTCCCTTTCCTTTTTTCTTTCTTTCTTTCTTTCTTTCTTTCTTTTCTCTTTCTTTCTTTCTCCTTTCTTTCTTTCTTTCTTTCTTTCTTTCTTTCTTTCTTTCTTTCTTTCTTTCTCCTCTCTTTCTTTCTTTCTTTCTTTCTTTCTTTCTCCTTTCTTTCTTTCTTTCTTTCTTTCTTTCTTTCTCCTCTCTTTCTTTCTTTCTTTCTTTCTCCTTTCTTTCTTTCTTTCTTTCTTTCTCCTCCCTTTCTTTCTTTCTTTCTTTCTTTCTTTCTTTCTTTCTTTCTTTCTTTCTTTCTTTCTTTCTTTCTTTCTTTCTTTCTTTCTTTCTTTCTTTCTCCTCCCTTTCTTTCTTTCTCCTCCCTTTCTTTCTATCTATCTTTCTTTCTCTTTCTCCTTTTTCTTTCTTTCTTTCTTTCTTTCTTTCTTTCTTTCTCCTCCCTTTTTCTCCTCCCTTTCTTTCTTTCTTTCTTTCTTTTCTTTCTTTCTCCTCCCTTTCTTTCTTTCTTTCTCCTCCCTTTCTTTCTTATTTTCTTTCTTTCTTTTCTCTTTCTTTCTCATCCCTTTCTTTCTTTCTTTCTTTCTCCTCCCTTTCTTTCTTTCTTTCTTTCTTTCTTTCTTTCTTTCTTTCTTTCTCCTCCTTTCTTTCTCCTCCCTTCTTTCTTATTTTCTTTCTTTCTTTCTCCTCCCTTTCTTTCTTTCTTTCTTTCTTTCTTTCTTTCTTTCTTTTCTCTTTCTTTATTTCCTCTTTCTTTCTTTCTTTTCTCTTTCTTTCTTTCTTTCTTTCTTTCTTTCTTTCTTTCTTTCTATCTATCTATCTTTCTTTCTTTCTCTCTCTTTCTCCTTTTTCTTTCTTTCTTTCTTTCTTTCTTTCTTTCTTTCTTTCTTTCTTTCTCCTCCCTTTCTTTCTCTTTCTTTCTTTCTTTCTTTCTTTTCTTTCTTTCTTTCTCCTCCCTTTCTTTCTCCTCCCTTTCTTTCTTTCTGTCTTTCTTTCTTTCTTTCTTTCTTTCTTTCTTTCTTTCTTTCTTTCTTTCTTTCTTTCTCCTCCCTTTCTTTCTTTCTTTCTTTCTTTCTTTCTTTCTCCTCCCTTTCCTTTTTTCTTTCTTTCTTTTCTCTTTCTTTCTTTCTTTTCTCTTTCTTTCTTTCTCCTTTCTTTCTTTCTTTCTTTCTTTCTTTCTTTCTTTCTTTCTTTCTCCTCTCTTTCTTTCTTTCTTTCTTTCTTTCTCCTTTCTTTCTTTCTTTCTTTCTTTCTTTCTTTCTTTCTTTCTTTCTCCTCTCTTTCTTTCTTTCTTTCTTTCTCCTTTCTTTCTTTCTTTCTTTCTTTCTCCTCTCTTTCTTTCTTTCTTTCTTTCTTTCTTTCTTTCTTTCTTTCTTTCTTTCTTTCTTTCTTTCTTTCTTTCTTTCTCCTCCCTTTCTTTCTTTCTCCTCCCTTTCTTTCTATCTATCTTTCTTTCTCTTTCTCCTTTTTCTTTCTTTCTTTCTTTCTTTCTTTCTCCTCCCTTTCTTTCTTTTCTTTCTTTCTCCTCCCTTTCTTTCTTTTCTTTCTTTCTCCTCCCTTTCTTTCTTTCTTTCTTTCTTTCTTTCTTTCTTTCTCCTCCCTTTCTTTCTTTCTTTCTTTCTTTCTTTCTTTCTTTCTTTCTTTCTTTCTTTCTTTCTTTCTTCTCCCTTTCTCTCTTTCTTTCTTTCTTTCTTTCTTTCTTTCTTTCTCCTCCCTTTCTTTCTTTCTCCTCCCTTCCTTTCTTTCTCCTCCCTTTCTTTCTTTCTCCTCCCTTTCTTTCTTTCTCCTCCCTTTCTTTCTTTCTCCTCCCTTTCTTTCTTTCTTTCTTTCTTTCTTCTCCCTTTCTCTCTTTCTCTCTTTCTCTTTCTTTCTTTCTTTCTTTCTTTCTTTCTTTCTTTCTTTCTTTCTCCTCCCTTCCTTTCTTTCTTTCTCCTCCCTTCCTTTCTTTCTTTCTCCTCCCTTCCTTTCTTTCTTTCTCCTCCCTTTCTTTCTTTCTTTCTCCTCCCTTTCTTTCTTTCTCCTCCCTTCCTTTCTTTCTCCTCCCTTTCTTTCTTTCTCCTCCCTTTCTTTCTTTCTCCTCCCTTTCTTTCTTTCTCCTCCCTTTCTTTCTTTCTTTCTTTCTTTCTTCTCCCTTTCTCTCTTTCTCTCTTTCTCTTTCTTTCTTTCTTTCTTTCTTTCTTTCTTTCTTTCTTTCTTTCTCCTCCCTTCCTTTCTTTCTTTCTCCTCCCTTCCTTTCTTTCTTTCTCCTCCCTTCCTTTCTTTCTTTCTCCTCCCTTTCTTTCTTTCTTTCTCCTCCCTTTCTTTCTTTCTCCTCCCTTTCTTTCTTTCTCCTCCCTTTCTTTCTTTCTCCTCCCTTTCTTTCTTTCTTTCTTTCTTTCTTCTCCCTTTCTCTCTTTCTCTCTTTCTCTTTCTTTCTTTCTTTCTTTCTTTCTTTCTTTCTTTCTTTCTTTCTTTCTCCTCCCTTCCTTTCTTTCTTTCTCCTCCCTTCCTTTCTTTCTTTCTCCTCCCTTCCTTTCTTTCTTTCTCCTCCCTTTCTTTCTTTCTTTCTCCTCCCTTTCTTTCTTTCTCCTCCCTTTCTTTCTTTCTCCTCCCTTTCTTTCTTTCTTTTTTTTTCAAAATTATCTATCTATCGGTGAAGAGGGGGGGGGGGGGGCGCCACAGGCTTTGCTCGCACAGGGCGCCTGAACAACTAAGGCCAGCCCTGGGCGCAACCACAGCCCCTGTTCTGTGTGAGCTCGGCTCTCCTCTCCTAATCGCTCGTTGTGCGCCGCCACCACTAATCCCTCATGTGTCCCGCTGAGCGCCCTGCTGCACTGTTACATCTTCTAGACCGGTCACACAGCGCTGCTCCGGGACTCCTTTGCTCTAGCCTGTCCCTCTGGTGCAGCGCTGTGTGTCTGTGTGTGCAGCGGAGGGGCGGGGCTCAATGGAGATGGGAGCCCGGAGCATTGAGAGGAGCAGCTGACCTCCGTGGAGCGGGAGGATGGCGCTGGCCTGGTCTCGGCGGGGACACTGTGGAGCGGGAGGATGGCGCTAGCCTGGCCCCTGAGCAGAGACTGGATGATGGTCGATGACGATGAAGCTAAAAAAAACAGCCGAGGTAGGAGGAGGACGGATCCCTTCTGAACTACATTACACTGTCTGTGGAGTGCCGAGTGGGGGTTCTGTCTGTGTGGTGTGTGTGAGAGTCAGGTGGGCCAGTCACAGTGTATGTGTCAGGTAAGGGGGGGTCAGTGTCAGGTAAGGGGGGTCAGTGTATGTGTCAGGTAAGGGGGGTCAGTGTGTCAGGTGAGGGGGGGTCAGTGTGTCAGGTGAGGGGGGGTCAGTGTGTCAGGTGAGGGGGGTCAGTGTATGTGTCAGGTAAGGGGGGTGTCAGATAGGTCACATGTGTTGCAAGGGCAGAGTAAAGTGATGTCAGGGGCACAGCGGGGAGGGGGGGGGGGCGCAAAATTAGGATTCGCCTAGGGTGTCAAAGATCCTTGCACCGGCCCTGCATTGAAACAATGACAAAACCCACAAAAACTCCATCCCTGTGACTTGATTTCAGTGACCATGCCCCACTACCACCTGGTAGGTCCAAGGAACACCCTAGTTCCATGACTAACACCCCATCGGTATCCTCTAGGACAAAGAAACAAAACTCGCCTATGTCCTAAATTATACCTAGGTGTTTCCTCCCCCGCAATGATCTCCCCATCCAGAACACAGAGTGAAATACCTTCCCAACATTCCTCATTCACCACTGTGTATTGACCTGGAATGCAAAAGACATTGTGGTCACGCTTCTGACAGGGGAAATATCAACCTGCTCTCAGCTTCCGTACCCTCTGCTCACATGTGGGTCACTTAGCCACAAATGCACCAAGATAGAATCCCCAGTCAGTAAGCTCATTGATGCCAACAGATCTACAGACTGAGTCTGCACTTCCGTATATGGGATCATACAGCACCTCACCTCTCACAATCCAAACCAGTACAGCCCATCCCGGCATTTGACTACCACTTTGGATTAGTGTAAGCGACGAGTTTTGTCAAAGTCTTACTGAGTGGCAATGCTAACTCCTCAGGCTACCGCCCATCATACAGAGATTTGTACAATCAGCCTGATACTGGTCAATAACTCCGCCTGCCCCTGCATGTACGCCAGAGCCAATGACATATTTTTGTCCTATACTCTATCACACTCTCTTCCAACCTCTTGGTTGATGTAACTTTGTTGCATGTTGTCACAACTGTCACCAATCTCTCTGAGCAACAAAGCCGTGCTTATTGTCTGAAGCCATGGCTGCGGGTTTGTTCCTCAGGAGAACGCCGTCCATTCTATTACTAACACCCATCCCAGCTCCTATTCCCCCTATAAACTGCTGAATACACCCCTCCTCTGTTGGATTACTCCTCAGAAATAAGCGTCCTGCGTGAACCTCATTCTGTGTCCGCACATCTCTGGGAGAAAGCCACTGGTCACTTGACAATCACTTGATTCAGTGTATACTCAGCACATACAGGGTAATAGTCTTATCAACTACTGTGATATGCTGTAGCGCCATGTGATGAAGGCATACTGTACCCTGTTAGCCAGCGTTTATTCCCGTTATTTAACAGGGCATGTATGTATGTATGTATGTAGTTACTGGCATTACTCGTGCAGGGATTCAACCTCTCAGGTGAGACATCAACTAGGTGTACCTCTCCCATGTCCAGTAACTGAAAGCTTCCTTATAGGACTGCTAAGCTTGAGACGCTGGTTCTACGAGGAAGTTTTCACCCCATTGATGTGTCACCTGGCACCCTCTTGTTTGGCCAACAGACACCTTATTATGCATAGGTGCCAGTCTCCTGGGTACCTGCACCACATACATTTATGTCCTACTAGTCACCCATTCCAACATTTCTTTCAATTCCTGTCTGGACTCACAACCCTCAGAACAGGATGGACTCCAGGGTGTACCCAGTAGAGTCTGATAGGATAGTACCCAAATTGACCGTGATATATGCACAAAGTTCCGTCCATGCCCAAAGTTCCGTCCCTGCCCTTAGGGATGAGAATAGAACGAGTTGGATTTTCCTAACCCTTCCCTGATATGTAGCCCAGGGCCTCCCAATGTGTTCCTGATTTTCTCCAGCTCTATAGTGATTACGGTACCCAATGACCCACCTCCCACTCCAAAGACAGTCGCAATTGAGCCTCTCTTTAGTATGGGAAATAGTCCAGATACCCGGATTGAAAACCACCTTCCACCAGGTACACCCGATCCCTCATAGAGGCTGCACACTTTCTCCCTCCTCTATCAATTCAGTAATTAGACTATGTTATCCTTCACCCCTATAAAACAAACTGCCTTCACCATTCAGACAGGACTCCCATGAAAGACAGGTGTCTAGTGCCACCCCAGCGGCACTGATATTCTTGGCATGCAAGTCACAGACCACCAGTTAAGGTACACAAGTAATCTAGGACAGAAAGGACACATATGGATATTAACTGAGGAGAATACAGCATGCCCACATATATATCGGAAGTGAGGGCCCCTGGAACAGCCAAGAGCTGGTATCACCCCATACAATCTTCCTGCACTCCTTTTCTCCAGACTCAACCCAAAAACTATACAATACGAGGCCAGACCTGTGCACTTTCAACTCGTATGCCACCAGGCAGGCCCTCGTACTACATGTCTGCCGGTAACTCTAAAAGAAATTGGAAAACAAGAATTGCATAATGTGTATCCAGCTCAAGGGAACGGGTGCTACCAGACACAACTGACCAATAGACTAAGAAAAACCCCTTGCCGCACTGAGGCGCCGGGATCACTGAACAGTAGGGGATACACGAGCCGACCAGTGTGCCTGGACTCACACAGTTATTCATTAGGCAATTGGTAACAAATAACCACCACAACTGACGAAAATGAACTCTAGGAGAAAATAGTGTCGCATGGTGACACGGAAGGAAACCGTTGTGAACTTCATTTGGGGACATACAGATAGCTAGGGACATTAGCATACCTTAGCCTGAGGCAATGCAACCTTGTACAGCCAGGCTTAACAGCGGGGGGGAGTTTAAGCAGTCCTAAAACACCAGTCTGGCCAAAGTAGCATCAGGCTTCTATCTTTTAGATCTATGGAACTACACGTGTCAGCATGGCTGATCTTCGGTAATAAGAAAACAGATATGCCACGGACCAGTTCCAGCGGACAGATCCGGTCGTGTGTAGGCCCGAGCGGACAATTGTCCCGCGGATCGGACACTTTCCAGCGGATAAAAATTTCTTAGCATGCTAAGAAATCTGTCCGCTGGTAACCTGTCCGTCGGACGTAGTCGGTCGTCTGTACTCACCGGGCACATCTGACCGACCAACCGCCATCCCTTGCATGCGTCGTACTGATTCGACGCATTTGTGGAAGCTTTGAACTTCCAGGGCCGCCCACGTCACCGCGTCATCGTCGCGGCGATGGCGCAGCCACGCCCAGCGTATTGTTTACGCGCGGATTTCTGTCTGATGGTGTGTACAACCATCAGACAGAAATCTGGCAGCGGACCATTTTCAGCGGATAGATCCGCTGCGACCGCTGCCGGATTTCTGTCTGATGGTTGTACCACCATCAGACAGAAATCCGTGCGTATTGTTACAAACAATACGCGGGGCGTGGCCGCGCCGTCGCCGCGACGATGACACGGCGACGTGGGCGGCCCTGGAAGTTCAAAGCTTCCACGCATGTGTCCAATCAGTACGACGCATGCGAGGGATGGCGGTCGGTCGGATGTGTCCGGTGAGTCTGTACAGACGACCAAATATGTCCGACGGACAGGTTTCCAGCGGACAGATTTCTTAGCATGCTAAGAAATTTTTATCCGCTGGAAAGTGTCCGATCCGCGGGACAATTGTCCGCTCGGGCCTACACACGACCGGATCTGTCCGCTGGAACTGGTCCGGCAGACCAGTTTCAGCGGATCGATTTGGTCGTGTGTACGGGGCCTTAGAGTGCCAATTATCCCTTGCAGTCTTACTCAACTTTTCATAAAAAACTAATACGCGGACCTCAGTTAGTTGGTTCTGCTATTCAGTGGATCAGAACATGTAACCCCCACTAGGTGGTCCAAAAACATAGCCAAATGGACCGACCACTAGACGTTCCAACTAGATAATGGTCATGAAAACCTAAACCTTGTGAAACCCGACCGACTGACCAACATAAAGATTTCCTCTTATTCTGAAATCCTGAAAACCCAGTTATCGATTCTGAGGGATAAAACACAAAATAAAAGTTAGTAATAAACATTCAATTTTTTCTTAACCTGGAAACAAAAAACAATGGTTATATACCTGTAACAAGACATTAGCATATGAAACACAAATATACATTACTATATATTACATAAACCGTGCACTTTCTTTTAAAATAACAAAAATTGTTGAGCTCAACTTTTCATTCATTAATATGTATTACTATAATACATATTAATGCCATATGGATTTTTGATTTATGGTATACCAATAATTCCCCCCAAAAAAATGTATTCACCATGGTGAGAGAAAAAAAATATTAGCAACTCGTAATAAACCTTTTAACGGTACCATTTATTAACCAATCATAATACTTCATCACAACATTTTCGCAGAACCTTCTGTAAAGAAAAACAAACAAATTTTAATAAATGCCCTTTTCGATTCACCATTACAGATGTTTCCTTGGCTCAGGTCATTTGCAAGTCAATATGATCTCTTTTACACTCTCACAGACCTGGAAAGAAGGGGGGTCATTTGGGCTGTCAGCACTGAGTCAGCAGCTGAGAACACACATCACACACTCTCAATTTAACTTGTGTCAAGGAAAGAGAGGGGGGGGTGGTTGCTCTTTGAACTATAGAACACCATTCATAATTTTTAAACTTTAATCAACACAAAACAAATCATAATGCCACCACACACAACCTCACAATCAATGGATCTCACACATTTCCGCACAACACACTTAGCTAGGTCAAATATGACCTCTAGACCTTACACAGATCTGCATGTTCTATATCCTACTTAAACCCATAACCTCTGTTCATCACTTCTCTGGGGATGTGGATTCCCACCATTTCAGTGGCTATTAAAAATACTCACCTCATCAGTTCTGTTATCCTACCATCCTTGCCCTCCAAGCATCTCTCATTTCTCTTCAAAATACCGTTTCCTGTCCAGCGATTCCCATCATCTATATATTTCACAACCCAAGGTCCATATTTATCTATAATTTCTTCCCTCGGAGTCAAGTGGTAAGGTTCCCCACAGTCAGACTTCCTTTTTGAAGCGATTTGATTTCCCATCCTTTTACGAACGAAGGACCTTGAGCTGATCCCGCAAACCTTATAGGTCGCTTATTCGAAAGCTAGCTACACTTTGACATGATTGGGTTGGTGGGTACCTCCCCCGTCCCCTTTACCGATTATTTTTCACTACTTGCCAGAACAATCCATGTACTGATTATAGTCCTTCAAAAAATTAGCCCAGAGATTTTCCAAACCAAATGGTTCAACCTCCCCGCGGACTTTCCAAAGTATTCTCAAATAAATGCTTACTGTACCACAGAGCTTCCAAGGCGTTAAGCTTGATTAGACCCTATGATGGCTTGTAGTACAGGAGGCAATTTTAACTGACGAACACCTAATTACACTATGATTTTTTTTTTAGCAGTTACAATATAGCCAGTGGGCCAGATTCAGATAGATTAGCGGATCTTTAGATCCGCGTAATCTATCTGTTTTTCGATCCGCCGGTCCAATTTTGCGAGGCTAGGGCATGATTCACCAAGCACTTACCTCGAAAATTGCACCGTCGGATCGTAACTCCCCCCGGCGGAATTCAAATTCCACAGCTAGGGGTAGTGTACAATTTAAATCAGGCGCGTTCCCGCGCCGATTTAACTGCGCATGCGTCGCAGGCGAAATTTGCCAGTGCGCATGCTCCAAATGACGTCGCTAGGACGTCAATGTTTTCGGCAGCTACGTCAATTGTGGCCATCCGTATCCCCGATCGACTTACGCAAACGACGTAAAAATTTGAATCTCGGCACGGGAACGACGGCCATACTTAACATTAGCTACCCCTCATATAGCAGGGGTACTATCCGCCGGAAAAAGCCGAACGCAAACGATGTAAAAAAAAGCGACGGGCGGGCGTTCGGTCTTGAATCGCGGTTCTCCTCATTTGCATATCTGACGCGTAAAAAACTGCGACGACACCTAGCGGCCGGCGGTAGATTGCAGCCTAAGATCCGACTGGTGTAAGTCACTTACACCAGTCGGATCTAAGGGAGATCTATGCGGAACTGATTCTTATGAATCAGTCGCATAGATCCGACCGTGGGATCTCAGAGATACGACGGCGGATCAGGAGATCCGCCGTCGTATCCCCTTAATGAATCTGCCCCAGTGTTTCCAGATTTAATTACACCACTTACACTCCCCAGTTATTAGTTTAAACAGAGGAATGGATTCACATACATCCAGATAATTCAGTGTGATTTAGTCTCCGTTTCCACTGATGCAATTTGCCATGCGACTTTGGACCCAAAGTCGCATTACAACTCGCAGCCCATTGATTTCAATAGCACCCATTCCAATCTATGTGGCTCAATGTTGCAGCGACCGATAAAGGTACCTGCACCATTTTGATGCGACTTCTGGATCAAAAACGCATTCAAAGCCACACCACAGTCGCACTAAAGCTGCATTTCAAAATCGCACCCTGAATCAGGCTACATTGGAGTTGCACCAGTGGAAACGCAGCCCAAACGCATAGGTGCTAACGAAACTAAAAATTAACATTCGTGAGATGGATAGGGGAGCTTTGCTCAACAAGAAAAAGCTTCATCAAGCACCTACCACGGATCTGGCCTTTATCACAGAATACAGCAACCAATACCAACAATTGGAAAAGATCTTCAAAAAGTATTGGCCCATTTTGAAAGAGGACAGTACTTTAGCAGCGTTATTGCCATCACGACCCAGATTAATTTACCGTAGAGCACCAACTCTACGAACACACCTTGTCCACAATGTACTTGATCCTCCCAGGGAAGTGAATATTTGTTCAGAACTTGAAGGATTCTACAGATGCCAGAGATGCCTACCGTGCAAAACAAATAAACCCCAACCTCGGAGAAAAACAACATTTAAGTCCCATGTCTATAATAGAGAGTTCCAGATAAAAGAACTTATTACTTGTAATAGCACCCATGTGACCTACGTCATAGAGTGCCCCTGCCGACTCCAGTACGTGGGCCGTACCACCAGACCCTTACGTGTAAGAATACGTGAGCACATCTAAAACATACATAATGGATTCCCAAAACATAGTCTCTCTAGACATTTTGAGGAAAAACATCATAAGGATCCATCTTGCCTCAAGTTCTATGGGGTTGACATTATCAAAGACCACTGGCGGGGGGGGCAACAAAAAGATCCAGGTCTCACAAAATGAGACCCGTTGGATACACAGGTTGGGGTCTCTAGCCCCTAGAGGCCTCAACCTGGATATTGATTTGAACTGCTTTATTTCAAATTTTTTATTTTTAGACCATATATACCCTTCCAAAATACATCTATGGGTTGATGTTTTTTAACCTAACCCATATTTGGGGACTCCTACTATTTGACTCCCAGCTACTGTTCCAGATCAACACTTGTATTGACCACTTCTACCTTTCTTCAAGGCATTATATTGCATTTTTAGGTTGCCCTATGTCACGTACCTGATGGTGATGAGCCCGAATTGCAGAGGTCGGCCTCCCTTACAGCTCCTACTCGTGCCCCCCTGATAGGATAACAGAAGGCACAGGAGTAAGGAGGGGCACGGGTGCCTGGCAGGATCAACAGGAAGAGGCAGTGGGTCAGTCTAGTAGAAGCTTTCTTGCAGGAACTGGAATACCGGAACTGGATCAGCTCAGCAGAGAGGATAGGTCCAATAGACTGGATCAGCTTAGCAGACTTGGAAACCCACACCAGACAGGATCAGCTCAGCAGAGAGGATAGGTCCAATAGACTGGATCAGCTTAGCAGACCGGATCAGCTCAGCAACTGGACTGGAACTAGGACAAACTGGAATCGTTCAGCTGGACTGGAACTAGGACAAACTGGAATCGTTCAGCTGGACTGGAACTAGGACAAACTGGAATCTTTCAGCAGACTGGAGCTGACTGGATCAGCACAGAAGGTCAGACAAGCCAGGTCAGATATCGGGGCGGACAGCGAGGTACAGAGGTGCAGGCAGAAGGGTAGTCAGAACAGGCCAAGGATCAGGTGCAGGCTGATGGCTGGAATAGTCACAGGTAAGCCGGGGTCTTTCACAGGTAAGTCTCAGATCAGGTTTCAGGTACTCAACGCTGTAGAGCAGACAGCAGGGATGGTGTGTGAGGGGCCGGCTTAAATACCCCGCCTGGCTCCAATAGGCGTGTGCACGCATGCGTGATCGCAGCCGCGATCGGGAACCGCAAAATCTAAGTCGCCTGTTTCTGGCAGGATCTTCATTACACCCTACATGGTAAGGGGTAATGGCTCCAGTGGATTCCCTACTCTCTAATATATGATCCACCATAAGGTATACTTTTTATAACATATCACGCTATGTGGACCTCCCTTTTTTTGCATTTCTGAGTGACATCATCATTGCTGCCCGGGCTATACCCCCAATGGTTTACATCTCTGAGGAGCTGCACTGCACAGGATTCAACATAAAGTACTGCACCACAGGAGTGATCGAGGTACTATCACCAACCGCAGTTTGCCCCCTGGGCCCCCTGATGAGTGGGGACCCAAACGGGGGAGCACAAAAGTCACTGCTCATTGGATTGCGAGGGATCGACACAACAAGTCACCATTTATACTCTGCTATACTTTGCATTCAGGGACTGTATCTGGTATCTGAACTCTGATTCTACCATCTCCAGCAGGAATGGTGTAACCCCCATGGCACATTGAGTTGTCATACGTGCGGATTTTTGGCACAGGAGATCCTTATTCCTGTCTTTACTGGACAATCTCTGATTCCCTATTTATAATTATTTGTCTGTATTAATTTGGTGGCCTATTTCTTTAATAATAAGTAGTGATACTTGCACAGGGCTTACTGTGCCAGACACTTTTTATTGGTTGGCCTGCACAGGGTCCTGACCTCACACTTGTTTTATTTATTATATACTGTTTTTTTTTATTACCATTTATACTCACACTTCTAATAGGAGTCACTGGAGGCCGTATATATATTTAATTTTTTTTTAAATCCAACAAAGTTTTATTTAGTTTGCAGAGGTACAAAGTATACAAGGTCCCCTTAACATTGCGGGGACAAAACAGCAACATAGATTAAGACATCCCGTACTCGGTAAGTATTCATATGCAGGAGGTAGGGCCCCCTCCCCCCAAACCTTTTCAAACATCACCATCCCGCAAAGTAGCACCGTCCCCTTCTCACCCCACATTGATGCCCAAAAGTCTATCCATCACAAGGTCTACCGGGGCTAGACCTGGCACATCCAACCACTTTGCCCATAATTTCTCAAATTTGTGGGTATTACCCCTGTGTTGATACACCACTTTCTCCATCCTCAGCACCAGCCCAATATTATTAATCCATTCAGCCAGAGTCTGAGGAGTCTCAGCCCTCCAGTGAACCATAATGAGTTTCATTGCTTGGAACAGAACCCTGTGTATCGCCTCTCTGTCCGCTTCCTCCCACTCATACTCCTCCAGAGCCCCCAAGAGACAAGCCCTCGGGTCCTGTGGAAGAGCCACGCCAAAAGTTGAATTTACGGTACTCACAACTCCCGCCCAGTATTTGTGGAGATTTTGCCATCTCCACAGAATATGGATTAGATCACCATGGTCTCTTTTGCACCTGGTACAGGTTGGATCAAGCTGAGGATTCATCTTATGGAGCCTGTGTGGGGTATAGTAAGTGCGCAGCAAAATATACAGTTGTGTGAGCCTCTGTGAAACATTCAGCGAGCATTTGCCCACTGCCTGAAAGATTTCTTCCCATTGTTCCCCGTCCAGCTCGCCCGCATCCGCCTCCCACCTTTCCCGTATCCTCAGGGGATGCTGCTTCATCACGTACTGTAGCAAAATGGCGTAGCACTGAGAAATAAAGCCTTTTGATGTCCCAGCATCCCCCAGAAGATCAAAAGCAGGGGTCAGCGACAGGCACCACTCAGAGGAGCGACCCTGTGCCGCCACTGCGTGCCTCAACTGCAGATAGGAGAAGTGCATAGTCTGGGGCAAGCCAAACGCCCCCTGTAATACAGAGAACGAGCGGAGCACCCCGTTACTGAATATGTGTGTGAGGTGCGTGATCCCATACTGTTTCCACCTGGCCCCGGACTGCAACTTGGCCAATTCAGTGTATGTGTCGTTCTGCCATATAGGGCTGTATTTCGTGTAACCCTCCGCATTTTGCACGTACTTGACCTTATTCCATACCTTCTGAATTAAACTAAAAGTGGGGAGCTTCTTGTGCGGTTTAGCAAAGGCTTGCGCCTCCAATGCCTCAGGGATCGGCCTTCCGCCCACGGTGTGCTCCATAAGCTTTTGAGCCGAGGATCTCACCGCCGGCCGAAACATACCAACCAGTTGCTGCATCTGAGCCGCCAAATAGTACAGCCAGGGGTTTGGCAACGCCAATCCCCCGCCGTCTTTAGGTCTCTGCAAGTGTTCCAGTTTAATCCTAGGCGTCCTATCTTTCCATATGAGACCTCGGAAAATACTATTTACCGTATGGAAATATATATTTAATTTACTTTAATGTTTTTTTTTATGTTAGTGTCACTAAGCAATCACAGGATTGGCCCTTGAGGACTTAGAAATCAAATCAAGGCACGCAGGAAGGTGTATTATGTTTTGAGGCACACTTGAGCATTATTATATTGCTATTTATCTATTTTTTTTTTGATCACAAGTCACTTCTCTTTGCTGGCCTGCACAGGGTCCTGACTTTATTTATTTATTTATTTCTCTTACTAATGTGGAGGTTTTTTGGACACCAACTAATGGTGGAGGTTCACCACCTGAGTCACATATTTGCCAGCAAGTCTTTTGTGGCACTATTAATGGGGTAACCTATACACACTCAACCTGTGTGATTTCAAGAAGGGGGTCCACGTATATTGGATTCATCCCTCAAGTAGGTACCCAACACAGGTTTAATAACCACTACTTCCACACCTTATTGAATATTAATCATTATAGCAGCGCCATCACCCCACTGTTTATTTACAAAAGCATAGATGTGTTTCACTCACAAAGATTGGCCTAATCTCATTCAAAGGGTCAACTGCATAGAGGCACACCGGGCCAGATTCACAGTCAGCGGTGAAATTTTGTGCGGGTGTAACGTATCCGCTTTACGCTACGCCTCCACAACTTAGACGGGCAAGTGCTGTATTCTCAAAGCACTCACTCCGTAAGTTGTGGCAGTGTAGCGCAAATCGGCCGGCGCAAGCCCGCCTAATTCAAATTTGGATCAGGGGGGTGTGTTTTTTGTAAATCTACTGTGACCCGATGTGATTGACGTTTTTGCCGAACGGAACATGCGCCGTCCGTGGAACTTCCCAGTGTGCATTGCTCCAAAGTACGCCGCAAGGACGTCATTGGTTTCGACGTGAACGTAATTGACGTCCAGCCCCATTCACGGACGACTTACGCAAATGACGTAACTTTTTCAAATTTCGACGCGGGAACGACGGCCATACTTAACATTGGTACGCCGCACTTATGCCTCATATAGCAGGGGCAACTATACGCCAGGTAAAAGGCTAAAGTAAACGTTGTAACTTTACTGCGTCGGCCGGGCATACATTCGGGATTTCGCGTATCTAGCTAATTTGCATACTCAACGCGGAATTCGACGGAAGCGCCACCTAGCGGTCAGAAAAAATATGCAGTTACGATCCGACGGTGTAAGAGACTTACGCCTGTCGGATCTAATGGATATCTATGCGTAACTGATTGTAAGAATCAGGCGCATAAATACGACAGCTCAGATTAGGACCTACGACGGCGTACCTGGCGCTGCGCCGTCGTAAGTCCTTTCTGAATCTGGGCCACTGTCTTCAAGATTCCAAACAGAATCCTTATTATCCGCACTGACACCCTGCTGCAATTTCATTCTATATATATCTACATTATTCAAAATCAGTCTCATTAACACATTCGCATAGACAAAAAGAAAAAAGTTAGGTTCTGAAAAGTTTAGTTTGTTGTTAGGTATTCAGACAGGTTAAAACAAAAAAAGACCTAAACCAGCTCTGTCTACCATACAAGAAATCATATTTATCCAAACTTTAAACTCTCCTTACACACGGGGCAACATTTGTCATAGAAATATTAATATCGCACGTAAATAATTAAAATAAGCTATAAAAACCTTTTTGTCTATATAAAAATTAGAGCAAACGATAGGGGTGGGAAAAAGAGAAAAAAGATTACATTTATTGATACAGAGAAGACACTTGTATTAATCCAATATTTACAACAATCATATAAATGATATCACTTGTTAAAACAGAGAGGACACTACTGAATACTGATACAACATACATGATATTAATAAGAATATGGCTATATAGGATTCAACAATAAGTAATGATAAGTTGTAGAGAGAGAGGGAGAGAGAGGGGGAGAGAGAGAGAGAAAGAGAGAGAGAGAGAGAGAGAGAGATAGAGGGGGAGAGAGAGGGGGAAGGAGAGAGAATACATCACCATGCTGCTAGGTCCACATCTCCAGGGCAAGAGGGCTCTGATAGCTTTCTCTCTGACCTTTAAGGTCCCCTGGCCTCCTCTACCCCCCCCTCCAGGCTTCAAAATCCTTAGGATGCTATTGGTGTAAAATTGCCTTACAACCAGATTGGTTAAATCTCAAGCTCAGATATTCATTGGTCCCGAGTACCAATCAGTATCTAATTGGTCGCATTTTCAAGCCTTAAAGCAATGTATCTAGTATGCCAAAAACCTCTGTTTGATGTGTCAAGCAATCCTTTGATGACCATTTATTACACTAGTATGTTAAGGGCCCCTGCTGTGATGGAGCCTTTCATCCTGTCCAGCTTCCCTTCATAACAAAAGGACAATTTGGCTAATGTAATTATCAGGGAGAAGTCATTTTTTAAAACCCAGCTGAGTGCTTAGTTTTGTCATATCACAAAATTGAACCAGTCCAGTAAAACATATACATTATCTTTACACTGGTTCCCCTGGTATAAATATGAAATTCAAACTTTCCACCACACAAGTAACCCCAACGGGCCATGTTTTCAGGTTTTCCTTAACTTTGCACAGCTGCTTTAAATCAATATCAAGTAAAGAAGGGCTTATTGCTGTATGTCTCTGTGAAGTGCCACATCCATAAATAGTAAATCAAGAAAAATAAATCCCCTGACTGGACTTTAAAGGCACAAAGGTTTTTACCAAATATTAAAAAAATATATGTAATTTATTGTAAATATACAACACAGGCGATAAAATTTAGTTTCTATATGTATGGAAATGTATACAGTACAAAAAGAGAGTTACAACCAAATAAAAGTAGCAATATAGGACATGATTTTTCAAATTGCACCAGACTTTTCAGAGAGACAGCTCTTCTTCCTCAGGGGTATGTGGAAAAATCTGCCGGCTATCTACAATATATAAAGTAATAAATTAACATCAAATATCAAAAAAGAGAATAATTACATGTATTCACAACAATTGGTTGTTATGTTGTACATACTCACATATTTGGAACTACTCTGTGTGCATATCATTCCATACAAAATTTAAAAACAATCAGAGAAAATTTGAGCAGCATTGCGTCCTGGAACTGCTGGTGCACCGGTTAGTCAATAATTAGAACTATTGACTAGCCGGTGAAACGTCGGGTGCAATTTGAAAAATCATGTCCTATATTGCTACCTTTATTTGGTTGTAACTCTCTTTTTGTACTGTATACATTTCCATACATATGTAACTATATTTTATCGCCTGTTTTGTATATTTACAATAAATTACATACATTTTTTCAATATTTGGTAAAAACCTTTGTGCCTTTAACCACTTAAGCCCCGGACCAATATGCAGCCTAAAGACCCAAGGTGTTTTTACAGTTCGGGACTGCGTCGCTTTAACAGACAATTGCGCGGTCGTGCGACGTGGCTCCCAAACAAAATTGGCGTCCTTTTTTCCCCACAAATAGAGCTTTCTTTTGGTGGTATTTGATCACATCTGCGGTTTTTAGTTTTTGCGCTATAAACAAAAATAGAGCGACAATTTTGAAAAAAAAGCAATATTTTTTACTTTTTGCTGTAATAAATATCCCCCAAAAACATATATAAAAACATTTTTTTTCCTCAGTTTAGGCCGATACGTATTCTTCTACCTATTTTTAGTAAAAAAAATCGCAATAAGCGTTTATCGATTGGTTTGCGCAAAATTTATAGTGTTTACAAAATAGGGGATAGTTTTATTGCATTTTTATTTTTTATTTTTTTTTTACTACTAATGGCGGCGATCAGCAATTTTTTTCATGACTGCGACATTATGGCGGACACTTCGGACAATTTTGACACATTTTTGGGACCATTGTCATTTTCACAGCAAAAAATGCATTTAAATTGCATTCTTTATTGTGAAAATGACAGTTGCAGTTTGGGAGTTAACCACAGGTGGCGCTGTAGGAGTTAGGGTGCACCTAGTATGTGTTTACAACTGTTTGGGGGTGTGGCTGTAGGAATGACGTCATCGATCGTGTCTTCCCTATAAAGGGAATGACGCGATCGATGCGCCGCCATAGTGAAGGACGGGGAAGCCGTGTTTACACACGGCTCTCCTCGTTCTTCAGCTCCGGGGAGCGATCGCGACGGAGCGGCTATAAACAAATAGCCGCGCCGTGGTCCCGGATCGCTCCCCGAGCGGACCCGACCTCCGCATGTAGCGGGGGGGGGTCCCGATCGGACCCCCCACCCGCTAATAGGCGAGGACGTACGTGTACGCCCATGTGCCTGTACGTGCCATATTGTGGACGTATATGTACATGCGGGGGTCGGGAACTGGTTAAAGTCCAGTCAGGGGATTTCTTTTTCTTAAATCAATATCAATGACATGCTATTGATCAGAACTATTTTATCTAAGGGAAGTTTCTGAAACATGGCCTGGTACTTGAGGACTGAGGTTGAGAACCACTGGCTTATACCTATGAAGTTCACTGGTATAAGCAATCATAATGTTTAAAAAAAATCATTATTCTTTCCCCAGAGTAGTACAGTGTTACTATAGTAACATTATATTGCTCTGGCCACATTGTGTTAAAAAATAAATAAAAAAAGGAAAGAATTTAATAAAAATGAAAAAAAAAAAATAGAAAAAAAAAATATTATTTATTTATTTTTTACATACTGTCACCAGTCAATGTCCCTGACTGTAAGAGAATGTATAAAACAATTGTTACATTTTAAGATTTCCCCCCCTCATAGTCTGTTAAGTAGATATGAATCTGTGTATGTATGAGTTTTGCTATAGCAAACTCAAGTTTACTTAAAACTAAGATCTTGGCAGGTAGTTGTGTTGAGCAATTTTCCCGGACTAAACTTCCTGTTTTATGAGGACATAAGCAAGTTCTGCTTACATGCTAATAGACTAAAACTCGTAAGTTTAAGATAAGTGTGCTTTATATTCAGCCCCTCCTCTTTTGTTGGTTTTGCTTGTTTATAAAAACGATCGACTTTCTCATTAAAGCCAGAGAACTTATGATCACACAAGCCTGTTTCACATGTCATTTGGTCTCTTCTGAATTCAGGGTTTTTAGGAGACCCTCAGTGGGATATAAAATACATGAAAGAGGGAGGGGAAAAGTGGCTTAAGTTTGGCCCATACTGGTTTCAAAGGGAAAATAAAAAACAGAAGAAAGCAAAGAATTGTTTAACTAAGGAAGAGTATGACCTTAAACATAAGTAGGAATCTAAGGTCAAGAGACCCACCTTTGCCTTTCTCTCATGTATCCCCACCACCATACAGCAGTACGATCTATCCTAGATCTATCCTAGTCTAAGCAAGGATAAGATAGATCTTCTTGCTGGTCATTATGCCGTACACCAGCGACCCACAAACCCTCCCCCAGTTGCCCCTGCAGTTGCCTCATTACCCCATTACCAACAGGCTCCGCTACAACAACAAGCACCCACACAGGCACAACAGCCATCAGTACAAACCACACAGGCACCTGCCACCCCACAAAGACAAGCATCACAAGATTCTGAGGATAGTGATAGCACCTGATCAAGAGCAACAGGGGCCACACATCAACTACTCAATCCCACCTAGTAGAAAAGGAAGATGAGGAAGATGATCTTGACATGATAGGAATAACAAAAGCTATTGGAGGTGCTATTGTAACTTTTTTAAGCGCAACCAGAACAAAGAGTGGAAAGGTATATGGGATGGATGCAAATGTACAAGGTGTCAGCATGCAGGCTCCTTTTATGACTATAGGAAATTGCATGCTTAAAAAAGTTATAGATAATGAGGACATAAAACGCACTGTCAAGCATTGTCCTAAACCCACTCAATCATCATCCGCTACACTGAGTTATTTAAATGTAATGGCAGAAGCTATACACAGGAAGATATGCGGTTTGATTGTTGATGGGTAGGGATGAGCTTTGTGTTCGACTCGAACGTATGTTCGACTTGAACATCGTCTGTTCGTACGTTCGACGAATTTCGAACAAAACGGGTCGTTCACGCCAAATTCGAGTGACGCGCGTCGGCCCATAATTCACTGCGGCGTTGCGCGCTGATGATTGGTAAAGCATGCACCATGACCCTGCATGCTTGGCCAATCACAAGGCGCAAAAAAAGAAGAACAATAATTGGCCAAAGCCAGGGTGGCTTTGTCCAATTATGGCTCAGGGGGTTTAGTACACGCCCCACACTATATAAGGCTGCCTGCAAGGCGGCCTCATGTAGTGTGTTCCGGCTTTGTTAAAGACAAGTCAGACAGACAGTCAGTTAGAGAGAGAGAGAGATAGATAGAGACACAGGGGCAGATTCAGATAGATTACGCGGATCTAAAGATCCGCTAATCTATCTGATTTTCGATCCGCCGGTCCAATTTTGCGAGGCAAGTGCATGATTCACCAAGCACTTACCTCGAAAATTGCACCGTCGGATCGTAACTCCCCCAGCGGAATGCAAATTCCGCGGCTAGGGGGAGTGTACAATTTAAATTAGGCGCGTTCCCGCGCCGATTTAACTGCGCATGCGTCGCTGGCGAAATTTGCCAGTGCGCATGCTCCAAATGACGTCGCTAGGACATCAATGATTTCGGCGGATACGTAAATTTCGGCCATCTGTATTCCCGATCGACTTACGCAAACGACGTAAAAATTTGAATCTCGGCGCGGGAACGACGGCCATACTTAACATTAGCTACCCCTCATATAGCAGGGGTAACTATCCGCCGGAAAAAGGTCTTGAATCGGCGGTTCTCCTCATTTGCATATCCGACGCGTAAAAAACTGCGACGACACCTAGCGGCCGGCGGTAGATTGCAGCCTAAGATCTGACTGGTGTAAGGCACTTACACCAGTCGGATCTAAGGGAGATCTATGCGGAACTGATTCTTATGAATCAGTCGCATAGATCCGACCGTGGGATCTCAGAGATACGACGGCGGATCAGGAGATCCGCCGTCGTATCCCCTAGATGAATCTGCCCTAGATAGATAGATAGATAGATAGATAGATAGATAGATAGATAGATAGATAGATAGATAGATAGATAGATAGATAGATAGATAGAGCAGGAAGGCTAGTCAGTATAGTTAAATTTGCAGTGTGTAGAGGATATATATACATCCTTCCTAGCGTTGTACATATATTATACACTGTATAGCTTAGCTAGATCAGCTATTCCTGTTGTTAGGCAATTTCTTTGTGCTAGCTGCAGTGCTCTAACGTGTTGAATTGCCTGCATGCAGTTTAGTTTTAGCTGAGACATAGGGCCAGATCCACAGCCAGCGCCGCAAATAAAGTTACTCAAAACTTATGTCATTTAAGTTATGGCGCCCTAAGTTGGTATCGTAAATGCCGTATCCACAGCGCATTTGCGCACAAAATTGCGCTTGCGTAACTTAAATCCCAAGGCGTAAGGCGGGGTTATTGCAAGTGGGAAGGAAGTGGGTGTGCTTCATTGTAATGAGCCGTGACCCCATGCATGCGCGCACGAATCTGCTTCTCACTGGACATGTGCAGAACTTTGCTCGGCGCAATCAGTGAGATAGGTAAAAGGCCAAGCGTACTTAGTTTGAGGATCGCCCTGTGTATAAATAGCCCCAGTCAAACACACTTCCCTTGCAAAAGTATTTCCCTGTGTTACCCTTCCTAGAGCAAGTTGCTTCTGCTCTGAATGTTTGTCGGTGTTTGTTGGTGAGTTGTGTGTGATAGAGAAGTTTTGGAGGAGTATTAGATAGTAGTTGGTGTTTGTTTCTGCTAAGTGTATTTTCTGTTTGTTTTTTTCTGAGTGTATTTTTTTTTTCTGATTGTATTTTCTGTTTGTTTTTTTCTGAGTGTATTTTGTGTTTGTTTTTTGCGTGTTTGTTTTTGAATTTGTAGTAGCTGTCTGCTTGTGTGTTTTGCTTTTGTGTGTTTCTTCTGTGAGTGTTTTTGTTTGTTTGTTGTGTGTGTATTTTTGTTTGTTTGTCCTGTGAGTTTCTTGTTGCTGAGTGGTGTCTGTGATGGCACCCAAGCGCAGGAAGCTCAATTTTAATCAGGTTGAGAAGCAAATCCTTGCTAGGTCCATCGTCCTATATGGGCGCTATTTACATGGGCCTGAGAGCCGGAACACCTCCCCGGCCCAAAGGAAGGCGATTCTAAAGACGATAACGGATCAGATCAATGCGGCAGGGGGGGGGAGACGAGGACCCCCGCTGGCATCCAAAAAAAGATCAACGATCTAAAGAGCGTGGTCCGGAACAAGGTGGCTAAGATCAATGCCCATGCCAGGGGCACTGGAGGAGGGGGACCCTGCCCCATCCGTCTGAGTGAGGAGGAATGGGCAGTGGCCCGGTGTTTCCAGCCAGAGCAGGTGGTGGGCCTGCGTGGATATCAGACAGGTGTTCCTGTGGGGCCAGGTACGTTTTTGGTTTTTCTATCTGGTGATTAGCATGTGTGGGTGGGGGAAGGGAAGATGTGCCAAGTGTGTGGATCCTCAAACCTGTGATTGTTTTGTGTCCTCCACAGATGACCAGGAGATTGCAGGCCCATCAGGCCAGGAGGTTGCTGGCCCATCAGGCCAGGCTGCTGCACCACCCCAAGGACAAGAGGCTGCTGAGGAGTCCCCAGGGGAGGGGAGTGACCAAACCTCCCCTCATGAGGAGGGTGAGGGGGAGGAGGATGAGGGGGTGGAGGAAGAAGATCTTCAAATTGGCCGGGAAGTCCTTTTGGCCTCTGATATGATGACCTTTGAGGATACCCTTGAGGCTACACTTGAGGCTACCCCTGAGGCTACCCCAGAGCCTACCCCAGAGGCTGGCAGCAGTCAGGCCACCATCAGGGGTAGCCCCTCCCACTCCTTCCCCAGCAGGCCGCAACCCACAAGGGTCACTCTCCCCCCTCCTCCCAGGCCACAAGCCTCAGGGGCAGGCAGGATGGCGACCCAGGAGACCAGGGGGGTGGCCGAGCATCTGCCGGCCAGTCTGGAGAAGGACAATGCCCGGCAGACCCGCACTCTGGGTCAGATAAAAGTCACTCTGACCCAGATGGAGCACAGCCTGGGTGTAATGAAGGAGTCACTCGGTGATGTGGCCACCAACTCATTGGCGGTCATCACATGTTTGTGTGAGCTGCAGACCGCCACAACAGGCGTGGCCCAGGAGGTGACTGCCCTGACCCAGGCTGTGCAGGACAATACCCGGGCTGTCCAGGACAATACCCGGGCTGGCCAGGCCAATACGGCTGCCGTCACTGTCTGTCTCACAAGGATAGCAGTGGCCTTGGAGGGCAGGCCAGCAGGAGGACAGACACCTGCTCACCCACCCCCCCATGAAGATACTCCCTCCCCTGCTAACACCCCCCCCATGAAGATACTCCCTCCCCTGCTAACACCCCCCCCATGAAGATCCTCCAGTTGGCCGTGCCCGTGTCTGTGCCCGTGGGCAGCCCAGATGGAGCAAACGCCGCCGATATTAATTTGCAGGGGTACTTTTTTTTTTTTTTTATGATTTTGTTTGGTATACTGTACTTATGATTTGGTTTATGTGTGTGAATTATGTGTGAATGTGGGGGGGGGGTGGCATTCCTGATTAAATAAGGGTGTCACCCTCAGTTTTGGTGGAGAAGGGATCCCCAGGACCAGGGAGAAGTGATCCCAGGTTCCTGAATGGTGTATGAATGCACAGTAACAGAATTGGAGCCGTGGTGTGGCGTTACTGCTCCCAAGTACCAATGGGGGGGGGGGGTACTTGGATCTAATCCAATTAGATGTGCATGTGATATGTCTGTGCTAGGGACCACAGTGGTGTGCATTTATGCATTCTCATTGTGACATAATTAATGTGTGTGTTTACTGTGCAAAGATGCATTCTGCGAGGCGTCTCCTGACTGCTGTTCCCTCAGAAGAGGGGGTACCCTCGGTCACTGAAGTCATTAGTCTAGCTATGCGCATGGATGCCCCTGGCATGTTGGCATACAGATTGTAGTCCAGCAAGTGTGTGTGCTCAGCTCTTCCTTAATGGTGTTGCTTTAGCTGACCTTTACACGGCATGTGTAAAATTAGGGCACCTTTTATAATGTGTAAATTTACACATTGAAACTAACAGAAGCGCACAGGGCGTAATCTACGGCGCACACACTTAATTTTGTGCATCGCCCTATCTACCTCATTTGCATCTTTGCCTATCAAAACAGCAGCGTTTCTAGCGTAATTTGAGCACAGAAAAGCGCCAATGTAATTATTTTAGGTAGGACGGAAAAACCTGATTTTAAGGCGTATCTCGTTTTGAGGATCAGGCGCAAATATACACGACGTGTACATTTCAATTACGCCGTGTATCTCGAGTTAAGTCGGTGCATCTGCTTTGTGGATCTGGCCCATAGTACTCAGTGTTAGTGGACGTGTGCTATTTAATTGCACACATACACGCAGTTGCTGTTACTGCATGACATGTGTGCTATATAATTGCACATACACGCATTAGCTGTTACTGCACGTGTGTTATTTATTTGCACTTAAACGCAGTCGCTGTTAAAGCACGTGTGCTGTGTTTTTGCCCATAAACTCAGTCCATCTTACTATACGTTTGCTGTGTTTTGGCCCATGAATGCAGTCGATCATACTGCACGTTTGCTGTGTTTTTGCCCATAAACTCAGTCGATCTTACTATAAGTTTGCTGTGTTTTTGCCCATAAACGCAGTCGATCATACTGCACGTTTGCTGTGTTTTTGCCCATAAACTCAGTCGATCTTACTATAAGTTTGCTGTGTTTTCGCCCATAAACGCAGTCGATCATACTGCACGTTGCACGTTTGCTGTGTTTTTGCCCATAAACTCAGTCGATCTTACTATAAGTTTGCTGTGTTTTTGCCCATAAACGCAGTCGATCATACTTCCTGTTTGCTGTGTTTTTGCCCATAAACTCAGTCGATCTTACTATAAGTTAAAGGGGTCTTCCAGATTCTGATAAGCCCCCCGCCCGCAGACCCCCACAACCACCGGGCAAGGGTTGTGAGGATGAGGCCCTTGTCCCCATCAACATGGGGACATCCTCCCCATGTTGAGGGCATGTGGCCTGGTACGGTTCAGGAGAGGGGGGGGCCGCACTCTGTGGCCGGCCAGGTTAACGTGCTCGGATAAGGGGTCTGGTGAGGATTTTTGGGGGAACTCCACGCCATTTAAAAAAAAAATTGTGGTGGAGTTCCCCTTAAAATCCACACCAGACCTGAAGGGTCTGGAATGGATATTTGGGGGGAACCCCACGTAATTTTTTTTTTATTGATGGCGGGGTTCCCCTTAATATCCATACCAAACCTTTAGGGCCTGGTAATTGAATTTGGGGGGACCCCCAAGCTTTTTTTTTTTTATGAATGAATCCTCTCTGAATTGCCGGGAGCCGACAATTAATTATAGCCGCAAGTCAGGTTTTAAATGACTTTTTTTCTTTTAGAAATTACACTTTGTGCAGTAACAGTTCTAAGTACTGGAAACATGCGCTATTTCACATGCTAACTTTACACCCCCCCTAGGTACGAAATTTAAAGGAATATTTCACTTTTATTGTTTCACTTTTAGCATTATTAAATTCACTGCTCCTGAAAAAACGTCCGTTTTTAATACTTTTTTTTGCATTGATACATGTCCCCTGTTTAGGACAATAACTTGCATATTAGCCTTTAAAATTAGTATTTTAGATTTCTCCCATAGACTTTAACAGAGTGTTCCGCGGCTTTTCGAATTTGCCGCGAACACCTCAAATAGTTGGTTGTTCGCCGAACAGGCAATGTTCGAGTCGAACATGAGTTCGACTCAAACTCGAAGCTCATCCCTACTCAAGATTTTCAGTGGGATAGGTGTCCAAGTCTGATCTTAGCCCTAGGTATTCCCGCACCATGTAAAACAGACGCTGGCGATGGTTGCTGGAACCGGTCATACCTTCGGGCTGCGGACTAAAAAATTGTCTGAACGCATCGGTCAGACGGCCACCTTCTCCACCGCTCCTTCTGTGACTGACCGAAGCCTCAGCAACACGTTGTCCAGGACCAGGATTTTGTTACCCCCCAGTCAATGGGAACGCGTTGCACAGACCTTTCTGCAAGGCCTCCCGAAGATGTTTCATCTTCTGCTCCCTCTGTGCCAGCAAGATAAGGTCCGCAACCTTATTCTTGTAACGTGGGTCAAGGAGAGTTGCCAGCCAGTCATGATCCCTCTCCTTGATGGCACGAATACAAGGATCCTTCCGCAGGCTTTGCAGGATCAGGGAGGCCATACAACGTAGGTTTGCTGACACATTCGGTGCGGAGTCCTCTGGGTCACTGAGGGTGACATGATCTGCAGCCACCTCATCCCAGCCACATACAAGTTCATGGGTTCCTTGGGACTGTAATTGATCCCTTGATGACTGCTGCTGATGCTGAGTGCTAGGCTCCACCTCCATGCTGACACAATCCTCCTCCTCCTCCTCGTCCTCTTCCTGAGTGATAGGCGGGCAAGCAGGAACACTGTCTGGATAAAGGGGGCCTTGAGAGGTAAGGAAGTCCTCCTCTTCCTCCCTCTGTTCTGCCTCAAGGGCCCTGTCCATTATTCCATGCAGCGTGTGCTCCAACATGTGAATAAGAGGGACAGTCTCACTGATGCATGCACTGTCACTGTTCACCATCCTCGTGGCCTTCTCAAATGGTGACAGGACAGTGCATGCATCCCTGATCATGGCCCACTGGCGTGGTAAAAAAAAAACAAGCTCCCCTGACCCAGTTCTGCTGCCATATTGGCACAGATACTCATTGATGGCCCTCTGCTGCGTGTTCAGCCTCTGCAGCATGGCCAACGTAGAGTTCCACTTGGTGGGCATGTCACAGATTAGGCGGTTCTTGGGCAGGTTGTATTCCCTTTGGAGGTCTCCCAGCCGAGCACTGGCATTATATGACCATCGGAAAAGCACACAAACTTTCCTGGCCTGCTTCAGGACATCCTGTAAACCTGGGTACCTGCCCAAGAACCGCCAAATTAAGGACATGAGCAAAACAGGGCACATGGGTCAGTTGTCCCTGTTGCAGGGCGAAGAGGAGGTTGGTGCCATTGTCGCAAACCACTATTCCTGGCTTAAGCTGGCATGGCGTCAACCACCTCTGAGCCTGCCCCAGCAGAGCTGACAGAACCTCTGCCCCATTGTGGCTCCTGTCCCCCAAGCACACCAGCTCAAGCAGCGCATGGCATCTCTTTGCCTGCGTACCTGCGTAGCCCCTTGAACGCCTACAAAGCACTGCTGGTTCCGAGGACACATCAGCACAGGAAGAGGCCAAAGAGGAAGAAGAAGAGGGGGGGGGTGGAGGAGAGAGGTGTGTCACAACCAGTAGTAGCATTTTGGAGGCGTGGTGGCGGAACAACCTCCAACACTACTGTACCTTGTCCTGCGTCCTTCCCAGCTGCCAGCAGAGTCACCAAATGCGCCGTAAAAGATAGGTTACGTCCCTGTCTATGCCTGCTGGACCATGAGTCAGCGGTAATATGCACCTTACCACTGACCGCCCTGTCTGGCGAGGCATGGACATTTCCTTCCACATGGCGGTAGAGAGCCGGAATCGCCTTCCGTGAGAAAATGTGGCGTTTGGGAACTTGCCACTGAGGTACCGCACATTCCACAAACTCACGGAAGGAGGCAGAATCTACCAACTGAAAAGGCAGCATTTGAAGTGCTAGCAATTTAGCTAAGCTAGCATTCAACCGCTGGGCATGTGGATGGCTGGGAGAGAACTTTTTTCGGCGCTGCAGCAGCTGGGGCAGGGAAATTTGCCTGGTACAATCTGCCATCGGTGTACCGATAGTAGATTGCCCGCATGTACTAGGCTGTGACACACCTAATTCTACACCTTCAGTCCTATCAGTGCAGGCTTCAGAGAGGACTGAGGGTATAGTGGAGTTGGAGATCCCAGCTGATGAGGGGCAAGGGGAGGTCCGCTTTGTTCTTTGGTGTGGGTCTTTGAGGTATGCTTGCCAATGAACTGCATGGCAGGTCGACATATGTCTGGTCAAGCATGTGGTGCCCCAGCGGGTGATGCTTTGGCCACGCGTGATAAGCTTGAGACATATAGTATGTTGCAAATAGCAGCAGTGCGATCTGATGCACTCGTCTCAAAAAAGGCCCACACCAAAGAACTTTTGGAATAACGCTGAGATACAGCAGCGCCCTGCACATGCGTAGCTCTACGTTGTGATGCAGTCAGTGTGCTGCAGAGGACAAAGGCAGTACACACTACATAGCTTTAGGTGCAAACTGCAGAGGACACGGGCAGTACACACCAAGGAGCTTTAGGTGCAAACTGTAGAGGACACGAGCAGTACACACCACGTAGCTTTCGGTGCAAACTGCAGAGGACACAGGCAGTACACACTACGTAGCTTTAGGTGCAAACTGCAGAGGATAAAGGCAGTACACACTACGTAGCTTTAGGTGCAATCTGCAGAGGACACGGGCAGTACACACCAAGTAGCTTTAGGTGCAAACTGTAGAGGACACGAGCAGTACATACCACGTAGCTTTCGGTGCAAACTGCAGAGGACACAGGCAGTACACACTACGTAGCTTTAGGTGCAAACTGCAGAGGACAAAGGCAGTACACACTACATAGCTTTAGGTGCAAACTGCAGAGGACAAAGGCAGTACACACTACATAGCTTTAGGTGCAATCTGCAGAGGACACGGGCAGTACACACCAAGTAGCTTTAGGTGCAAACTGTAGAGGACACAGACAGTACACACTACGTAGCTTTAGGTGCAAACTGCAGAGGACACAGGCAGTACACACTCTGTAGCTTTAGGTGCAAACTGCAGAGGACAAAGGCAGTACACACTACATAGCTTTAGGTGCAATCTGCAGAGGACACGGGCAGTACACACCAAGTAGCTTTTGGTGCAAACTGCAGAGGACAAAGCCAGTACACACTACGTAGCTTTAGGTGCAATCTGCAGAGGACACGGGCAGTACACACCAAGTAGCTTTAGGTGCAAAGGCAGTACACACTACGTAGCTTTAGGTGCACACTTCAGAGGACACGGGCAGTACACACCAAGTAGCTTTAGGTGAAAACTGCAGAGGACAAAGGCAGTACACACTACGTAGCTTTAGGTGCAATCTGCACAGGACACGGGCAGTACACACCAAGTAGCTTTAGGTGCAATCTGCAGAGGACACGGGCAGTACACACCAAGTAGCTTTAGGTGCAAACTGTAGAGGACACGGGCAGTACACACCACGTAGCTTTAGGTGCAAACTGCAGAGGACACAGGCAGTACACACCAAGTAGCTTTAGGTGCAGACTGCAGAGGACACAGGCAGTACACCACGTGAGAATATTGCAGCTAGCACAATCACCTGCCTGCCAGTAAATTAGGAAGAGCTGATCTAGCTAAACTATACAGTGTATACATATATATATACACACAAAACCTGGGATGCATATATATCCTCTACACACTGTAACTTTAACTGACTAGCCTGCCTGCTCTATCTAACTAGAAAAAAATGACACTCTATCTCTCTCTCTGTCTTCTCTCGCTTAACCACCGCAACACACTAGACAAGGCTGACCTGCAGGCAGCCTTTTATAGTGTGGGGCGTGTACTAAACCCCCTGAGCCATAATTGGCCAAAGCCACCCTGGCTTTGGCCAATTATGGCTCTCCGTTTTTTGCAAGCTGTGATTGGCCAAGCATGTGGGTCATAGTGCATGCTTGGCCAATCATCAACCAGCAATGCACTGCCGCAGGGAATTATGGGCCGTGACACGCTACTCGAATTTGGCACAAACGGCCCGTAGCATTCGTAATTCGACGAACGGTTTGACTCGAACACGAAGCTCATCCCTACTCTCAATGCAATAATGTCCGCACTGGGACACCTCTCCATCGGGTTGCATAAAACAGCAAAAGAATCACAATGCAATACAAACAGTTATATAAGAGAAACACATAAGTTCCCAACTGTATGGATCCCCCTAATGGACAGTTCAACTGGTGTGTGTCCTGTAGTAACGGCTTGTAGAAAAAAGAGGAAACAGGTGTCTGTCCCTTTAAAAGTCAGTCAATCTTCCGCTAGCTTTGTTGGTGCACTTATTTATTTGTATTCCAGAGATAAGGTAGAAGGAAGACAAACTCTTGATGCCCACAATGTGAAAGTAAAGCTATGCGGCAATTTCCCTAAGGCGTTGTATCGCTCTCAGGAGGCAGTGTGTCCCCGCTCGCGGCGTTGCAGATGCCGACAAGCACAGGTGAAATCTATGGAAGTCACACTCCTGCGAGACAGATAACTATTTTGATGGGCAAGTGCCCGCTCACCAAACAAGGCCTCGCGTCGCTGGTTTTCCTCAGCTCAAAGCTTTCTTTCAGTAATCAGTCTTTCTGTAGCATGGGGCCTCTGGTCCTCCGCACGGCCGCTCTCTGGATACCAGTGAAGAGGTGATTTTGACGGGAGGTGAGCTTAGGCGGCCCCTCTTCAGTCCTGTCGGTGAAGATGTCCGCAAGGATCCCTCTCAGGCTAGGCGATTCATCCTCTCTTGGGTAGGCCCAGGCTTCTCAAGCCTAGGCACACTTACTGCAGGCCTCCTGCTGGCTGGAAGGTGGCATCCCGAGAGAGCGGGCTAAGTCCATCCTTTCCTTAAATAACTCCTCCCATCAGGCTGTGCGTGGCGTATTGCACCTTGGTAGTACAGTGGCCTTGTGGGTGATGTAGTCTAAATTCTGCCCGCATCAATATGGTTCCTGACTCTGGTACCACAATGCCCATAATGCTTTGTCCATAAATAACCGGACCAAGCAAACTTTAATAATCTTAGCATGCAACAAACACCAGAGGGAGCCAACTTATATTAGACACAAATTGTAGTCCCTTAATATACTTGCATGGTAATACCTTGCTACATATATGTTTGTTCTTATGTACACTTTGCCATTATTATGCATCCATCTGCAGACTGTGTCTGTTTCTGAATATAGGTGAATGAACATGTGTCATAATGCATCTTTACATAACATTTCTTTGATTGTGAACGACCTAGAATTTCTTTAAATTTCTTTTACTTAAACCATTTCTATGCATTACTGTGCAGGGAAAAGACTGTTCTGGTAGAGTGTTTAGATGAATGATCTAATTACATATAATGAATGCATGTTCTACATTAAAGCCTTACTTGTATATATAATCAAAGATGCTATGTGCCATATATGATTTAAAACTACTATACATAGGAATGAGTCAAGCGTGATATTATCACATATCTAATATCAATTTGTTGGTGTATTCCAATAAGGTCTATTCATTGCTCACAGAGATAAAGTACTTAAGAGTTCTTCATCCATCAGCTCCATAGAATGCCATGAAGTTCTGTAATTTCAGGAGATAATATCATTTCATTCGATACATAGAACTCCATCTGTCATGTGTCAGGACAGACCCATATGGTGTATGGTGCATGCAGTGCTTGCTGTAGATGCACTTCTACAAGATATATCATACGCACAGGATGCTGCTATCACTGATGTCAAGCTGTAGGCACAGAAATCAGTAAGATATTGATTATTGCAGAATAACAGGAGATTCATTCTAAAAACTAATTTTCTACTCTTGAGTCTGTGTGTAGTGGTATAGATTGCAATGCCAACCAGATACTAAGGTGACAATAGGGATTTTATAGTTTATATCAGGGATAATAGAGGATTTCTAGCTAGTGTAGAACTACCAATCCCATGATACTTTTTCATGTTAAGAATGACAATGCATCTGTGGAAATATAGTTTGTTCTAAATGGCTGGTGATGTAAAGGTAGGCTTTCCATATACAGGCAAATATTAATATTATACAGGATTTATATAGCGCCAACAGTTTGCGCATTGCTTTACAACAGGCTCGGGAGAAGTCCTGGAGGAAAGTTTGGGAGGTGGTGACAAGAGAATTAGAGAGCAGGAGGTCTTGGGAGGAACGAGAGAATGGGTTAGGTTGGTATATTGAGACTAGGTTAGTAATGTAGCTGGGGGCAAAGTTGTGGATGGCCTTGTAAGGTTGTGTTTGTATTTTGAATTACATTTCTTAGGTTTATGGCAGCCAATGAAGGGATTGGCAAAGAAGGGTGGCAGACACTGAATGGTTGATAAGGTAGATGAGTATGGCAGCAGCATTCATGATGGAAGAGAGGATAGCCTATATAAAGGTAAGCCAATAAAAAGGGAGTTGCCGTAGCCAAGGGAAGAGATAACAAGGGAGTGGATTAGGAGATGTGTGGTGTCAATGATTAGGAAGGGGCATATTTTGGTGATGTTGCAGAGGTTGAGATGGCAAGCTCTGGACAGGGATTGTTTGTGGTGCCGAAAGAGGTCCAGTATTACACCCAACACCCTGGCATGCAGGGACAGGTCAATGGTTGTGTCATTGATCTTGACAAAGGTCAGGGGAAGGGACATGTGGGGAAGGAAATATTAAAAGCTCGGTTTTGAATAGATTGGGTTTGAGGAAGTGGTGTGACTTCAAGACTGATATTCTAATATGAAAATACCTGCGTTAGTGAATTAAATGATCATACATATGAAAATAATTGATGTGAACCAAAGTGGGAACAGCTGCAATCAGAAATATTGCATATAACAATAAAAACAAAACAATTGATAAAAAGTTGATGCGCTATCCATAAATCATAAAGTGAGTATCATGTACTCTACTTACTATACTGTATATCGTGTCATCAAAGTGCAATTATGCTGGTCCAACGTGATTATTGTTAACAGTTTAATAAGGTGCAAACATAATCCAGAAAAAAAAGGGTTATGCATAATGTATAAATATATATAGTGCAAAGACTCCTGCAAAAAATATACATGTTTATATGTGCAGCATACAGCAATGGCCAAAAGTTTTGAGAATGACACAAATACTAATTTTCACAAAGTCTGCTGCCTCAGTTTTTGAGATGGGAAATTGCATATACTCCAGAATGTTATGAAAAGTGATCAGACGAATTGCAATTAATTGCAAAGTTCTTCTTTGCCATGAAAATTAACTTAATCCCATAAAAAAAAAATCCACTGCATTTGTGAAGAAGGCTTCAGGGTGCCCAAGAAAGTCCAGCAAGCTCCAGGACCGTCTCCTAAAGAGGATTCAGCTGCGGGATCGGAGTGCCACCAGTGCAGAGCTTGCTCAGGAATGGCAGCAGGCAGGTGTGAGCGCATCTGCACGCACAGTAAGGCGAAGACTTTTGGAAGATGGCCTGGTGTCAAGAAGGGCAGCAAAGAAGCCACTTCTCTCCAAAAAAAACATCAGGGACAGATTGATCTTCTGCAGAAAATATGGTGAATGGACTGCTGAGGACTGGGGCAAAGTCATATTCTCTGATGAAGCCTCTTTCCGATTGTTTGGGGCATCAGGAAAAAGGCTTGTCCGGAGAAGAAAAGGTGACCGCTACCATCAGTCCTGTGTCATGGCAACAGTAAAGCATCCTGAGACCATTCATGTGTGGGGTTGCTTCTCATCCAAGGGAGTGGGCTCACTCATAAATTTTGCCCAAAAACACAGCCATGAATAAAGAATGGTACCAAAACACCCTCCAAAAGCAACTTCTTCCAACAATCCAACAACAGTTTGGTGAAGAACAATGCATTTTCCAGCACGATGGAGCACCGTGCCATAAGGCAAAAGTGATAACTAAGTAGGTCGGCCTGTAAACTCCCCAGATCTTAATCCCATTGAGAACTTGTGGCCAATCCTCAAGAGGCAGATGGACAAACAAAAACCCACTAATTCTGACAAACTCCAAGAAGTGATTATGAAAGAATGGGTTGCTATCAGTCAGGAATTGGCCCAGAAGTTGATTGAGAGCATGCCCAGTCGAATTGCAGAGGTCCTGAAAAAGAAGGGCCAACACTGCAAATACTGACTCTTTGCATAAATGTCTTGTAATTGTCGATAAAGTCTTTGAAACGTATGAAGTGTGTGTAATTATATCTCACTACATCACAGAAACAACTGAAACAAAGATCTAAAAGCAGTTTAGCAGCAAACTTTGTGAAAACTAATATTTGTGTCATTCTCAAAACTTTTGGCCACAACCGTATATATCCGTGCTGATATAAAAATGGAACAGTGCAAAATGTCAACAACCAATTATTTGTAGTGTGTAATTTTCTGCAAATATATTCCGAATTGGATTGTATTGTGAATGGTCACCACAACGTGCTCCACTGCAAACAAAGGGAATTCACCTCTTACCGAGAGTCTGACCCTTGCAGGTCAGAAAATGCCTTTTGACAAGTAAGCCACCTCAGGCATGAAATGAAACTTCAATGGTGGATCTATGCACTAGTGTTGATGAACTCTCTACGTCTCCTCAAACTAACACCGTGTATTAAATCCTCAGTCCCATAAGCGTGGCATAATGCACACAGAGAGAGGAAGGAACATTGCATTGTGCAACATCCTTAAAATCCAGTTTTATTTAAAAAATAAATGTATTTACAAGAAGGAAGATTAAAATAGGCATTCAAAATGTTACAATGTCCGGTGTCCCTGCTGACGTATTGACGTCACCGCTACTCCTGCCACCTGACGTACGTTTCATCCCACTGGGACCTTCAGCATAGAAATGATATTGAAAGCCATGGGATGCTATCAGCTGACCCATGGATGAGATGTAGTTTGAGAATAGGAGAGGTCCAAGAACAGAACCTTGAGGAACCCCAATGGAGAAAGGTAGAGGAGAGCAGGATGTAGATTTATAAGTGACACTGAAGATGCAGTGGGCTAGGTATGATGAGAACCAGTGAAGAGTACAGTCATGAAGAAGTCAAGTTTTTTTTTAGGAGAAAGTGGTCTTGTGTCAAAGGCAGCTGAAAGGTCCAGAAGCAGGAGTACAGGATAGTGTCCATGGTTTTAGCTGTTAGTAAATCGTTTGAGCTTTAGAAAAGTCATTTCTGTGGAGATTAGGGTGAAATTTAGACTGAAAGGGACCAAGAAGGTTATTCTTAAATAGGCGGTCATTCAGTTGGTTGTAGACCAGGCGCTCAAGGAATTTGATGGAAAAGGGGAGTAAGCAGATGGGGCATAGGTTGTTAAGATTGGTAGGGTCCAAAGAAGGTTTTTTAAGTATGGTTGTGACTAGTACTAGTTTTAGAGAGTTGGTTGCCCGCAGTATTTGAGAGGAAATACTATTCAGGGGGCAGTTGGTTAGGTTTAGCAACCTTATCTATAGTAGCAGGGTTTAATAAGGGAATTGTTGAGTGTAGCTGGGTGTTAAGTGGGGGGGGGGGGGGGAATCTGTAGAATGAAGATTTCATCACAAATTGGCTTCTCTCTCTAGTTATATGAAACCTTAAAGAGATTTTATAATTGTGCAAGTGTACTTGAAGGAATTATATTTCCCCTCTTAATTGTCTTACTTAAAGTATATGTAAAGACAAAATTTTCTTTTATTTAGCTTTGCATAGCATGCCATAGGGTTTTTAATGGTCTAGAAAAAACAAAGTTTTTTTCAACCCGATTCTTGTCAAGCCTGCCTTGCCTACACACGATCGTGAAAAAAAGAAATGCTTGAACACCACCCTTGGGGCTGCTTTTGCTGATTTTGTGTTAGTAAAAGTTTGGTGAGAGACGATTCGCGCTTTTCAGTCTTCGTGCTTTTCAGTCTGTTACAGCGTGACGAATCTGCTATCTCCATTACGAACGTTAGTTTTACAAGAACGAGCGCTCCCGTCTCATAACTTGCTTCTGAGCATGCGCATTTTTTTAACGTCGTTAAAGCCTACACACGCCCGATTTTCACAACGTGAAAAACGACAACGTGAAAAACGATGCGAAAAAATAGAGCATGTTCTAAATTTTTAATGCCCATTTTTTTTATTTCATGAAAAATGCTCTGGAGCCCACACACAATCGTTTTTAATGACATAAAAAAAAAATGTCATTTTTCACATCATTAAAAACGGTCATGTGTACGCGGCATTAGAACACATTTCAAGCTTTTATTAGTGCTTGTGTCTCCACTAGGGACAGTCACTCTTTCTATCTGTCTTAGTTACAATTGTCTCAGATACAGACACCTCATCCTCTCTACCCCATCCAATTAGAGAATGTTTTACATGTATTCAGAAAATGCAAAGCATTCTCTGAATGGCGCCTGTGCAGAGTGGCCGACCCCCTGTGTTGAGAATGTAACAGCCAGGGCAGCTGCCACGTGGGATCTGGAAGCTAGTGGAGATTACTGGAGTAGCTGTATCTACTTCAGTGATTTCCATCTTCCAGGGGCATTAGCCAGGCATGGTATATGAATAATTACATTGGTACAAGGTGGGAAAAAAAGAAGTGCAGACGGCAGGTATTTCTTAAAAGTCTGACTTGTAGCCAATTTTGTTTAAAAGTTTACATGGAAAACAAACAATCCTGAAAATAAATCCTTGCCATTCAGGCACTAACTAAACAGAAGGGGTTCCTATCTCACAGGTGAAGGGCTTCTACAGTTTTCTGTCTTTTACAAAAAAATCTCCACATCCATAGCTCTCTCAGGTTTTTCTTTTTGAATCCCAGGCCAAGAGCAATTTCTTGCTCAAGTCCTTCCTTATTTAGAAAGAAAAATGCAGTTCGGAACCCACACCACCAAGGTGGCACAGAAAACCTGAACCAGATTCCACCTTAGTTTCCCACATATGAAAGCATGCAAGGTGATACATAGCATCCCTTAATCACCTCGCCTTTCATAATGGCACATATCCCCCCCCTCTGCTGAAGCCTCTGCAGCTGAGAAACTGTACAAATAAGGCAATGGACCCGAGAAAGGGCATTGACATTATTCTGAAATTTCCCAGCACTATGTTCCACTGTAAATGCTTGCAAAGCAAGGAACATGGCTGTTTTTCTCCTTAATAATACACATCTATTTTAGAGGGGCATGATCACTGACTAGTTTGAGATGTCTCCCCAACAGTTAATATTTGAGGGCATCCAAGGCCCATTTGATAGCCAAACATTCCTTCTCGACAATGGCTTAGTTTTTCCCATGTCTATTAAGCTTTCTGCTAAGGTAGACTACAGGGTGATCCCCCCCATCTCTGATTTGGGACAGTACAGTGCCTGCATGAGAGGCATCTTTCTGAACCACAAATTGGGGTCATGAGCACATGTTGGGCGCAAAGAGCTTGCTTTAACATTTGAAATGCCTTCTCTGCCTCAGGATTCCACTTAATCATGATTGGCCCTCTACTTTTTCTTTCAAAATTCTTTATTTATACACAACAGAGAACGTGTCCACACGGATCACAGTAACATTGTAAACACAGTGATATCCACAGGTATACAGATAAAACTTAGTCATATACACACAATTATCAAGTTCAACCAAATTATCCGATAGGCTATCATGTAGCGTCAGGCCACCTTCCCTCACGGGCGATAAGCAGCCGACTCCGTACTGGCACCACTAAGCCTACCATGCCACCTCCCTATCGGAGTCGTCGGTAGAGTAATAATTACCTATGGGATGTGGCATGCAATCAAGGATCCACGGACCCGCTCACCTTTTCCTAATATCTAAGAGGTAGCAAGAGAGAAGGAAAGAGAATTAGAAGAGAATAGCAACTCCCGAGACATAGTCGGGGGAGCAAAGAGGGATAGCCGCCCAGTGGTAGTGACTCCCGGTCAGGGGCGCGGAGAGAGGGAAGGGAAGGGGGGGGGGAATCCGCGAGCATGGATCCACATGTCTGTCAGCCCCATCTACATATTCGCTCGGGCCGGCATATCTGCATCTTCATTGTCGGGGGTGGGAATCTGTTTCTAGGTTCTAAGTCGGGTCTCTAAGATTTTGTCCTTCATCTGAGTAGGTGTAGATGTTCCACAACTGCCATGTTTGTTTGTAAGCTTCATGTCTGTTTTGGTTTGAAAGAATCAGGTCTTCCATCCTATTAATATCGTCCACCTTCCGTAACCACATTGCTACAGTCGGTGGGTTTGGGGACTTCCAGCAGATGGGAATGCACGCCTTGGCGGCGTCCAGAAGGTGTCGGATGATCGATTTTTTTGTAAACGCGTGTGAGGATGTCATTGGCGTGTAACAAAAGAAACGCTGGGTCGTCGGGGATCTGTCGATCTGTAAACTTTTGGGAGATCCTCCTGACTTCCGTCCAGAAGGGTCTCAACCGTGGGCAGGACCAGAAGACATGGAGCAGCGTGCCCGTCTCGTTCTGGCATCGCCAGCAGGAGTCTGATGTCGTCCAGGACAGTTTGCTAAGTAGGGCTGGTGTTCGGTACCACTGTGTCATAATTTTATAATTTGTCTCATGGACTTTAGTGCAGATAGAGGATTTGTGCGTGAATGTCAATATTTGTTGTTTTTTCTTGGCAGAGAATGTGCAGTGCAGTTCTTGTTCCCATTTAGTAATGCAGGGGATTTGATATCCCTCCGCCGTTGTGACCAGTATATTATATATAATGGACAAAGCGTGTGGTAGGGCATCCGTGTCTGAGCATAGCTCTTCTAGAGATGTAAGAGTGTGGTTCCCCGCGGGGGGGGGGGGGGTGACATGGCATGCAGGAAATGATTGAGTTGGTTGGCCCTCA
Organism: Rana temporaria; assembly: GCF_905171775.1. Lineage (NCBI taxonomy): Eukaryota > Metazoa > Chordata > Amphibia > Anura > Ranidae > Rana > Rana temporaria. Next base: position 314,119,040 of record NC_053491.1, read on the forward strand.
AGAAGTCCAAGCAATAGCTTCCTCCTGGGTCCATCAGTTCTGCAAGCGTTTTCCAACGACCTGCAACGCTAAAGTGAGAGGCCTGAAATGTACCCGAATTTCTCAGAGCTCGGAACTTTACGTCGCGCATTCCTGGCTCAAATTGTGGGTTGCCCAGCACTGGGTGTAAAGGTGAGACTCCCGTCGGCAGCCTTGCCTGAGGCAGTAGCCTAGAGCATATCTTGATCGTGGTTCCTATCAATGGGTGAGTCCGTATGGATCTGTGTAGCACCGTAGGGCACCACGGCGCTCTCTGCAGCGGGACCTCACTCTGGGCTTGGGCCCTCTACTTTTCATCAGATCTGTCAGCAGGATTTAGTGGTGACAAAAGTGGGTATAAAATGCTTATAGTATGCTGTTATTCCACAAAAAGCACAATCTTGCCATTTATTTATAGGTTGGGACCAATTTTGAATCGCCTCAATCTTACTGATCAGAGGCTTAATCGGCCCTCGACCAATATTCCTTTCCTGAACAAGGACTTTACTTTAAACACTATTTACCTTTAATTTTTATTTCAAAGTTTCTCTGTCCATCCAAGGTTTTAGGAGATTAACATGATATATTTGTTCTGGTTTCCTTCTCACTGACTTGTGGACTTTATAGTTTATTTCCCCTAGGGACCTTTCTACTTTGCTAAGTATTTACTCTCAACTGTGGGGACTAGTACTGTACCAGCACTCTATCCCCAGGGTTGAAAGTACAGATCTTGGTATCCCAGTTATAAGCCATTTTCTTGGCCTCATGGGCTTTCTTTATATGTACACGCAGCATGACAGCCGCAATCAGGTGCACATTGACAACACTCAGGGCCCCCGGACCAAATTAAGCAATAACCCCCTGTCAGGCCCTGCCCATGATCCACCCCTGGCCCCATGATCAGTCCCTGGCCCAACCCCTACATGTTGCACAAAGTACAACTTCTGCCTTTTGTCCCTCATTAACAGAGGCCCTCTCTGTGTCCATTAGAGAGTCTGTTAAAAAAGTGTCCCCTCCAGGCCCCATTAGAGACTACAGCAGAGTTTAATGGGACCTGGAGGGGGGTCTCTCTCTAACAGAGTCCATTAGAGAGTCTCTGTTAGAGAGAGATCCCCCTCCAGCACCCATTAGAGACTACAAATGAGTCTAATGGGACCTGGAGGGTGGTCTCTCTAACAGAAGCCCTCTTTGTGTCCATTAGAGAGTCTGCTAGAAAGCGTCCCCTTCAGGCCCCATTAGAGACTACAACAGAGTCTAATGGGACCTGGAGGGGGGTCTCTATCTAATAGTGTCCATTAGAGAGTCCCTGTTAGAAAGATACCCCCTTCGGGTCCCATTAGAGACTACAAAGGACTCTAATGGGACCTGGAGGGGGATCAGTCTCCAGAGTGTCCCTTTCAGTGTACATAAAGTGGTCTCTGTTGAGCTCTCTCCAGGTCCCTTGAAAGACTACAATAGGATCTGGAGGGGGGTCTCTCTCTAACAGAGGTGCCCCTTTCAGCGTCCATTAGAGACTCTCAGTTATTAGCAGTTTTTACTGGGGAGTACTACACAAGTTTCATCCTGAAACAGGAAACCTGGAAAAATTGTCATTGGTATCAGCTTAAACTGGAACATAGGCAAGTATTAGATGATAAAAACGATGCATACTCAGTAAGGCTCCATTTACGGAGGCATTTAACCATGCTGGAAATCCTGGTGGCAATAATCTACTTATTCATGTGGCTGGGACTGGCAGCTGTGTGCAGGTACCTGCTGCTACTCAGCCTATACACTACAATGACAGGCTGTTGGCAGCTGCAGCTATTGGTGACTCTGTTTGTACAGTCAGCGATTACCTGCAGTGATTGCGGCTGGATGCACATAGTGTGGAATCTTAGTGATTAGAACAGCTGTTGAAATTGCTTATAAAACTGAAGGTTTACTATCACTTTAACCACTTTCCGCCTGCACTATAGCCGAAAGACGCCTACAGCGTGAGCTTCCAGTGCTGGGAGGGTGTCAATAGATAACCTCCTGTGATCGCGTTGCTCAACTTGGCTGATCACAGAACAGGGTAATGGGCCAATCACTGTGCGCCCGTTACCACGTAATCAGCTGTCAGCCAATGACAGCTGATCACGGAAGTAAACAGAAGTCTGTTATCAGCTTTTTTTCTCCTCATGATCAGCATGAGGAGAGAAGCAGAAAGCCAGTAACCCACTTCAGGTACAAGGACATTGGTCCCTGCCTCGGTGCCTGCCAGTGCTAATAATCAGTGCCCACCAGGGTCACCTACCAGTGCCCACCAGTGCTGCCAATCAGTGCCCACCAGTGCCACCTATCAGTGTCCATCAGTGCCTCACCATCAGTGTCACCTGTTAGTGCTGCCTATCAGTGCCACGTATCAGTGCAGCCTCATCAGTGCCCACCAGTGCTGCCTCATCAGTGTCCACTAGTACCACCTCAGTAACCATGAGTGCCACCTCATCAGTGCCCATCAGTGCAGCTTCATCAGTGCCCATCAGTGCAGCCTCATCAGCGCACATCAGTGAAGGAGAAAAACTACCTATTTGCAAAATTTTATAACAAACTATGACAATTTTATTTTTCAAAATTTTCGATATTTTTTGTTTCTTTAGCAACAAAATAAAAACCCCAGTAGTGATTAAATACCACCAAAAGAAAGCTCTATGTGAAAAAACGATAAAAAAAAATGTTTGGGTACATTGTTGCATGACTGTGCAATTGTCATTCAAATTGGGACAGTGCTGAAAACTGAAAATTGGCCTGAGCAGGACAGGGGTGGGATTGGGAAATAGGGGCCAGATTCTCAGTGGAGATACGACGGAATATCTCCAGATACGCCGTCGTATCTCTGAGTTGCTAGGGGCGTGTATCTCTGAGTTGCTAGGGGCTGCCTCACCATCAGTGTCACCTGTTAGTGCTGCCTATCAGTGCCACGTATCAGTGCAGCCTCATCAGTGCCCACCAGTGCTGCCTCATCAGTGTCCACTAGTACCACCTCAGTAACCATGAGTGCCACCTCATCAGTGCCCATCAGTGCAGCTTCATCAGTGCCCATCAGTGCAGCCTCATCAGCGCACATCAGTGAAGGAGAAAAACTACCTATTTGCAAAATTTTATAACAAACTATGACAATTTTATTTTTCAAAATTTTCGATATTTTTTGTTTCTTTAGCAACAAAATAAAAACCCCAGTAGTGATTAAATACCACCAAAAGAAAGCTCTATGTGAAAAAACGATAAAAAAAAATGTTTGGGTACATTGTTGCATGACTGTGCAATTGTCATTCAAATTGGGACAGTGCTGAAAACTGAAAATTGGCCTGAGCAGGACAGGGGTGGGATTGGGAAATAGGGGCCAGATTCTCAGTGGAGATACGACGGAATATCTCCAGATATGCCGTCGTATCTCTGAGTTGCTAGGGGCGTGTACGCTGATTTACGCGTCAAAATATGTAAATCAGCTAGATACGCGAATTCACGAATGTACGCCTGGCCGACGCAGTACATTTACGCCGTTTACATTAGGCTTTTCCCGGCGTATAGTTACCCCTGCTATATGGTGGCGTAAGTGCGGCGTAACAATGTTAAGTATGGCTGTCGTTCCCGCGTCGAAATTTGAAAGTTACGTTGTTTGCGTAAGTCGTCCGTGAATGGGGCTGGACGTCATTTACGCTCACGTCGAAACCAATGACGTCCTTGCGGCATATTAGGAGCAATGCACACTGGGAAATTCCACGGACGGAGCATGCGCCGTTTGGGAAAACGTCGGGTCACAGAACATTAACATAAAACACGCCCCCCTGTCCCACATTTGAATTAGGCGGGCTTACGCCGGCCGATTTACTCTACGCCGCCGCAACTTACGGAGCAAGTGCTTTGAGAATACAGCACTTGCCCGTCTAAGTTGCGGAGGCGTAACGTAAATCGGATACGTTACGCCGCCGCAAAGACATGAATCTACCCCTAAGTGCCCAGTAAGCAAGTGGTTAAGGATGAGAATGACACCAAGAATATAAAAACATCTAAAACTAGCAAAAGCATAATGCTTATTTTTATCATGGCAAATTCTCTTTAAAATGCTAAATTATTTTAGGGAGTTTTTGTTTTCACATACCCCTTTACAACTAATTTCCTCGTGCCATCAGACTGAGTCGATCCAGAACTGAATAAAATATGAATTCAACTTATTAATATGCATTGTGCATTTTCCATAGTCAGAACATGTGCCATTTCCTTCCTCGTGCATTACAGATATGCTTCATATCTATTTTACTTGTACAGTTTCTGTGTAAATTTGATATTTTCTCTGTGGAGCCTTTCAAGCACTTTGGCTTGTTACAATTTCCACTTCAAAGTGTTAGAACACTATATGTCTGCAATATTGAAAGAGTTCTACTGTCAAATTGCTTGGGGGCTAAAAACATATATACAGTAAGTGTTATAAATGCTCATGTACTGCTAGATTAAAACTTGTTTTAAGGAAAATGGAAAATCTCAAATTATATGGCCAAGTGTTAGGTTTTATTGATACATCTCACAAAAGCTGGCCGTGGCATTTCATAATTGATTTGTTTTCTGTGTAGCTCATACCTCTTGTCTTTTTAAGTATAGTCTAGTGCATAAATGTTTAAAACGGAGGGCAATCAGTCCATTCTCATTTTCTTTTCTTTGGTCTATCTATTCATTTTTCAGAAATATTAACGGTTTTATAGTGGTTAATGAGTATTTTACCTCCTCTGGGAAAACATACACTGAATTATACATACTGTTTGAAAAAAATGATTAGCTTTAGATTTTTAGGTTTAGGAAACGTAAAGCAAAGCGTACACTTTGTGCATCTGCATATGAGGTACACACTGTGTTCTTCCCCACTATCTCGAGATTCGACATGACGCTGACAATAACAATCAGTGTCTATCAAACCTGAGGTCGAATGTGCCTAACTTTAACTCCATGGGCTAGATTCACATACCTTTAGGCGGGCGTAGCGTATCTCCTATACGCTACTGCCGCCGTAACTTTGAGAGGCGAGTATGGTATTCTCAAAGAAGTTACGGCGGCGTAGCGTATTAAGGCCAGCGTAAGCCCGCCTAATTCAAATGTTGAAGCTGTGGGCGTGTTTTATGTATATTAAGTGTGACCCCACGTAAATGACGTTTCGATCGAACGGTGCATGCGCCGTCCGTGTACGTATCCCAGTGCGCATGCTCCAAATGATGTCGGCAAATCGTCAATGCTTTCGACGTGAACGTAAATTACGGCCAGCCCCATTCACGGACGAGTTACGCAAACGACGTAAAATTTGACGCGGTTCTGACGTCCATACTTAACATTGGCTGCGCCATCTTTTTGGTGGTTTATCTTTATGCCTAAAAACCCCTTACGTAAACGGCGTATCTTTACTGCGATGGCCGGGCGTACGTTCGTGAATACTAGGGATGTGGGCTTTTTAAGCAGATACACACAAACTCGTCTTTTTTATATGCTTAAATTGAGCATGCTCCGTACAGGACACCAGCGGGTCTACACAATCTCAGGCTGCAGTGGGGGCACAGAGAATATAGGAGGTACAGCTATGGCAGGATTAACCAGGTATATTTCACTCTACACAAAACAATGCTTTAGTGGCTTTGTGAGTATTCACACTCTGTTATATATAGCATGTAATGAGAGTTTTTCATAGTTTGGGTTTATAAAACTTTAACTATTTAAAAAAACATTTGCATTCCTTGCATGCTGGTAATGCTAATCGGCACATTTGCTTGGGCTTTCAAGCTTTCAACTATCAAATGGCAAGTGTCATAACTGATCACATGTACAGCACCTTGGCAGTTGTATGTTTAGTTCCACTTTAAAGGGTTTGTAAAGGAATTTTTTTTTTTTTAAATAACAAACATGTCATACTTACCTCCACTGTGCAGTTTGTTTTGCACAGAGTGCCCCCGATCCATGTCTTCTGGGGTCCCTCGGCGGCTGTCTCAGTCCTCCCCACAATTAGTCACCACAGTCATTCGAGAGCTCGCATGGTGGTCACTAATTGCAGGAGCGCTCCCGTGATACAGCGAGCGGCCATAGCCGCTCGCTGTATCACTCGGCCTCGCCCCATCGGTGTACCGCGTCACTGGATGTGATTGACAGCAGCACCAGCCAATGGCTGCGCTGCTCTCAATCCATCAGCTATAGCCAATCAGCGGCCAGGCTGAGCGGCGAAGAGAATATCGGGACCGCGCGGGGCTTTCAAGGGGTCAGGTAAGTATAACGGGGCTCGGTGGGGGCGGCAACATCAGATGTTTTTTCACCTTAATGTATAGATTGCATTAAGGTGAAAAAACATTTTCCTTTACAACTCCTTTAAGGTAGATGGCAAGTGATCAACAAAATCAATTTACACCTAAAAAATATGAGTTTTGGTGGAGCTGACCAGCTCTTTGTTTTGATAGGACATATATTGCTTTCAGAATTAACAAAAACATCACAGCATCTGTGTTGGCTGCTTCCCACAGCAGAATAAATGTGTCGGTTATAAATAGTATGAACTAATCAGTTTAATTATTTCTAAATGAGAGTAGACACCTTAGTGTACAGAGCAACTTTTGACATTTTGTCCAACAGAGAACTAATCCAACCTTGGGAAATTAAATAAAATATGACCTTTTACTGCCGGCATGCTGCTTGATTAGTTAATTAGGTTTTGCAATTAGCCAACATGTCCCACTGTAAAAAAATTCTGTACTGTAATTCATATTTTCATGATTGATTATATTTGATTATGCGCCTAATCATGGCTTAAAAGAAAACATGCAATATAATATTAAATCAGGCATGAAAATATCCTTATTTATAATCATTTTGTGTCATTTGCCTTCAGTTTGTGGTATAACCTAAAATCAAATTATTCTGCAAGAATTAAATCAGCTTTTTCATTGAAAAAAAAGGATTTGGGCAGTTTTAAATGAACACTGTGAGGTCATTTAAGTTTTTTTTAACACTTAAGAACGTCATGAAATGTAACATTTGATTTTATTATTGTATAATGTCACTGGGTTCTATATGCGTGTTTTGAAGAACATGACAATGGACTGCTCTGATCATTCAAACTGAACATCTTCTCTTGCAAATATTCAGCTGTGTTTAGTAAGAAAAAAAGCGATTCTGAAAGTGCAGTGACCAATAGCAACTAAGCCCACGTTCACAGCGGCCGGTTTTGACATGCAATTTGACATGTTAAATTAAATGTCATATCGCCACCTATTTTCGGCAACGGCACCGTCCGAATCGATGTGATGCCGACCTTGCGGGGCCGCACCGATTCCAAAAAGTAGTTCCTGCACTACTTTTGATGACTTCGGGGGTTATTTCAATAGACATCTGTGCATGAACCTGCACAGATGTCTCTGAAAATCGCTCCCGAGGTTGGACTGAAATGCGGGTTTGAAATTATGCGAGTTCAAGCTGTTCAGTGTGAACCTATGCTTATTCAAATTTGTGTCTCACTCATGGTTCATCAGGGGGCCATTAACCCTCCTAGCGGTATTCCCGAGTCTGACTCGGGGTGAGATTTTCATACCAAAAGCGGTAACCCTGAGTCAGACTCGGGCTTGCCTCGCTGCAGCAGCAGCAGACAAAGTTACTTACCTTGTCCCTGGATCCAGCGATGCCACCGCGCTGTGTGAGCGAGCGGGTCCTCGCTCGATTCACACAGTGTCCTCCTGTGCCGCCGATCTCTATTCCCTGCGACGTTATGACGCACGGGAGCGGAGAACGGCGCCAAATTCAAAAACGTAAACAAACACATTACATACAGTATACTGTAATCTTATAGATTACAGTACTGTATGTAAAAAATACACACCCCCCTTGTCCCTAGTGGTCTGCCCAGTGTCCTACATGCACTTTTATATAATAAAAACGGTTCTTTCTCCCTGCAAACTGTAGATTGTCCATAGCAACCAAAAGTGTCCCTTTATTTTAAAAATGGTTTTAGAGCAGCTAGAAAACAGCGATAATAAATTATAATCACTTGCAGAATTGTGCGATAGCGATTTGTGGGGAAATTCGTCATAAAAAAATAAAAGTAATGACAGCGACAATTCTGCAACTGAGCACATTTCAGTGATTTTGAGTTGATTACATTATTGAATAATTGTTATTATAATTATATTATTACTTATTTATAATTATTTATTATATTATAATTTATAATTTTGTTTTTAAAAAAATGTCATACCCGGGATGCCTACTAGTCTCTTGTTTGGTCAGATTTAAGTGAGTTATTCCTAAAAATTACAGACCTACAGTATAAAACGCCAAATTTCCTTGCAAATAATGGTACCGCTTTCAGCACCTTTTTTCTGAAATAATCATCCCGCCAGGGAGGTTAAGAAGGGATATTCTGGCACACGTGGATCAATGTATGCCAGCTGCATATTAAATTTTAAAATTAACACTTTTGATTTCTACCATAGACTTTTAAAGGGTGTTCCGCGGCTTTCGAATTTGCCGCGAACATCCCAAATTGTTCGCTATTCGGCAAACAGGTGAACACCCGATTTTCGAGTCGAACTTACATTTGACTTGAACATCAGGCTCATCCCTACAGCTTACAGTAACCTGATGTTTGTTTACATTAATAGGCTGGCAAGCTGCCAAAGTAATTTTTCCATAGGAAGTTTAAACCTTTAAGATGAATATCTCCCCCATGCATATAATTACAGAGGTGAATGAGGGCTTGTTTTAAAGTTCTTTTACCACTTCACAATAAACTATCATGAGAGCTGCTTGCTGCTACCATCGCATCTGAATCTATACAATATTGCATTTGGTTGAATGCAGTAAAGGGAATTCTTTTATTTTCTTACTTGCAAATATTTCCCAGTATATGAACAGTATAAGAATTGGGTGAATTTAATAAAAAAAAAAGAATTGGGTAAAGTAAAATTCTGAAACCCTCTATAAAAATATGTAATCTAATCTAGTAAAATGTTATTTTTTAAACCATAGTGATCATATATATTCATTAGTTTTATATACAATTGTTCAAAAATATCTACCTTTCTGTTCACCGTCTTATAAAAGCTATTCTTTTGCACAGAAGAATCTCACCTTTTAACAAGTAGAGGAGATCTAATACTAGCATAATATGTGTGACTGGGAGTTCCAGTTCGGTGGATGCTGCAAGAACAATAATGTTGCAGAAGATTTGATTCTTTGTAACTTTTCAATTCAATGACTCAGAATATACCAAGCCAAAATAAATGGGTTTCAGCTTTATCAACGAAGCCATGTTACTGAACCATGCAGACAAAAATAAAGATAGATATTGGATTTAATTTAACTGTTTACATGCTTGAAGACATGCTATGATATGCATTTACAAAGGACACTTTTGGGATAGGCAGCCTTGTCTACTAGTATATTTATATTAGTTTACTATAATTTGGTAGAACATATCTATAGCCATAGGTGTGCACAGCCTATTGCATTAGAGTGTGCACCCCAAAAGCTCAAACACACACTACTGATCGCTCACTATGTTTATCCACTTCAGCCCCGGACCATTTTGCTGGTCAATGACCAGACCACTTTTTGTGATTCGGCACTGCGTCGCTTTAACTGACAATTGCGCGGCCGTGCGCCCTGGCTCCCAAACAAAATTGGAGTCCTTTTTTTCCCCACAAATAGAGATTTTTTTTGGTGGTATTTGATCACCTCTGCTGTTTTTATTTTTTGCGCTACAAACAAAAATAGAGCCACAATTTTGAAAAAAAAAATATATTTTACTTTTTGCTGTAATAAATATCCCCCAATTATAAATATATTAAAAATGGCAATAAGCGTTTATTGATTGGTTTGTGCAAAAGTTATAGCGTCTACAAAATAGGGGATAGTTTTATGGCATTTTTATTAATATTTTTTCTTTTTACTAGTAACGGTGGCGATCAGCAATTTTTATTGGTACTGCGACCTTATGGCGGACACTTCGGACACTTTTGACAAGTTTTTGAGACCATTGGCATTTTTATAGCGATCATTTCTATAAAAATGCATATTACTGTAAAAATGCCACTGGCAGGGAAGGGGTTAACACTAGAGGCGAGGAAGGGGTTAATTATGTTGCCTAGGTGTGTTCTAACTGAAGGTTTACACACACAGCTCCCGGTTCTCGCTCTGTAATGAGTGATCGCGGGTGACGGCGGTGATCTCGCCCGCCGGGCATGCGCGCCGGCACCAGGGGTGAGCAGGGGGCGCGCACGCGCCCCTAATGGCTGAAATGTGAAATTACATATACCTACGTGATTTCGCGCAGCCGAGCCGACCTGCCACCGTATAACTGCGGAAGGGGCCAGTAAATTACATATTTAGTGGCCCCTGACTCCATTCATCGTAAAATATCCCTCAGCATCAGCTTCTGGGAGAGGAGGGAAGCCAGCAGCGGTGTGGCGGGAAGGGGGGGAGCTAGGGCAGTAGGGTGAATCTATGCTGCACAGGGTAATTAGGGTGTGCCTAGGCACACCTGGCACATCCTGTGTGCACGCCTATGCCTATAGCACTGCAAAGATTGGCATTCATAAGGACAAAGCAAAAATAATTTAAAGCGGACCTTCAGTAATTTTGCCCTTGTTGTTTTTTTTATGCCAGTAAATACCTTATACAGCCCACCTGCTGTTTCTTGTCTGGTGAAAAGCCTAGGCTTATGACATCATGCACAGCTCTCTCTCTCTCACTCTCGTGAGAGTTTGCCAGGAAGGCAGGGGGTAAGTCATGAGGGGGTCAATGAGAGCTGCAGAGCTGGAGGTGTGCCTCTGTGTGTCTGTGTAAATCCAGGAAGTGAACAGACAGCAGCTTCCGCTGCTCACAGCTAAAATAGCAGCAGCCAGACTCAGTGGAGGGAGATTTCTGTAGCATTTTTGGCAAGTACAGAATCGCAGTATATAGAAAATAATATGCAAAGTGGCTGGGGGAAAGCTTCAGAATGGCAAAGATGTTTTTATTAGAAATTATGTGAGCAGACTGCAGTTGCTCTTTAACCACTTAAGCCCCAGACCATTATGTAGCCAAATAGTAATGGCGGCGATAAGCAATTTTTATCGTGACTGCGACATTATGGCGGACACATCGGACGCTTTTGACAAATTTTTGGGACCATTGTAATTTTTACAGCGACCAGTGCTATAAAAATGCACTGATTACTGTGAAAATGACATTGGCAGTGAAGGGGTTAACCACTAGGTGGCGCTGTAGGGGTTAAGTGTGCCCTAGTGAGTGATTATTACTGTAGGGGGGATGGGCTACGCATGACAAGATAGTGATCACCGCTTCCGATTACAGGAAGCGGTGATCACTGTCATTGTCACTAGGCAGAGCGGGGAGATGCTTGTTTACATCAGCATCTCCCCTATTCTTCCTTACCATGAGACGATCGCGGGTATCCCCACGGCGATCGACTCTGTGGGACCCGCGGTCAGGCTCGCGCATCCACAATGCCGCACTCTAAAAAGAGGACGTATATATAAGTTCTTCTGCCTGTCCATGCCATGCTGCTGAAAGGTGCAATTTTCCCTTTAAAACACTAGTCCTGAATATCATCTTATTATCTAAGTACAATTACCTTTCATCAGCCGATTCCGTTGCTTCATATCCAAATATCTCTATGAATAGGAAACAGCTTATACAAATAATTGATCCAACAACAAGTTGACTAATACACTGTTTCACTTTTATTATCCCCCACATGGTGTTAAGTATGGATCAAATATGGGCGCTACCGATCACCTTCCACCAATAAGGGTACATGTTCAAATTACATCAACCAATCACAATGTCAATCAAAATGTCATAATATCATTATGTCACCTAGATATAAGACTCTCTCCTGACACATACTTTACTTCCCATATCTGGTTTTGTTTTCAACACAAGACCCATCTTACACAACAATATATATTTACTTTAATCAGCAAACTGATAGCTTCTAAAAGAACCGTCGTGTTTTAGATTAGAAAACACCAGGGAGCCCTTTACATCAGTGATTGCAGTATTCTAGTCTGCATTTTGCCAAGGTAATACAAAAAAACCTGGCCTGTTAGTGGGCCCTGAGGACAGGAGTTGATGACCACTTTTACATGACCCTTTTACTACCTATATGGATTTTACAGTAAAGAGAAGAGGTCTGCATATTGAACACACCTGACTAAAGGTAACTTTTTCTGTTAAACGTAAAGTGGATGTAAACCTGATTCATGAAATTTTAGCTGGGCACACATATCTACAGTGTTTTCGTATCCCTCTTCAAAGCACTGAGTCCCATAGCTGTCTCTATGAAAACTTCTCACATGTTCTCCGAGACGGGAGATAGAAGTTTGTATTGGGGGAGTTTGCTATAAGGCTACTTTCACACTGTAGCCATACCGTGTTAGCGGTAAAACATTGCAAATTTTAGCAGCGCTTTACTGTTGTTTTAGTGGCGTTTTTCGGGTGCTAGTGGGGCGCTTTTATCTCCCATTAGTGGCCGAAGAAAGAGTTAAAAGCGCCTGTGTTGCAGCGCTACTGAAGTGCTTTGGCAGAGCTGCCCATTCATTTCAATGGGCAGGGCGTTTTGGGAGCGCTAAATACAATGCTCTTTAACCGCCCCAAAGAAGCTGCTTGCAGGACTTTTCAGAACGTCCCGCAAGTGCACCGCTCCAGTGTGAAAAGACACACTGAAATGAATGGGGAGGCGGTTTTCAGGCGTTAGAGGCTATTTCTAGGGCTAAAACACAGCCTATATAGATTAGCAGTCAGCTTGCCATCTAAGAGAAGACCTCTGCACATTACTTTCTTCTTTTGCCTATGTGAAGTGGGGGTGTGTGCCTTTCCTCCAATCAACTGTCTTGGCTGTATGCCAAAAATCCACTCCCAGTGCTTACCAGGAAGAGAACAACTTTAAAATGACAAGCACTTTCTGGATATATACAGGTGAAGACAGCAGATATACATGTAAAACTTATGAAGGGAGATTTGGTTCATCCCTGTGTATCATCTGAGGCTGTTCACTTCACTGGGTATATGTGATGGTTTACATCCACTTTAAAGTGACTGTAAATTATCACTTTGTAAAACAACCCACTAAAATGTAAATGAAAGGCACACACCTGTGTATAGACATAAAAAACACATTATTAATAAATTGTTTTATAAGTGATCACATTCCCTCTGTTCTCAGCTCCATAAAAGCTGGGGAGAGGAGAAGCATCAACACACAGAGCTTCCCAGTGAAAGCATGTGCAGGGGGTAGGGTGTCAGGACAAGTCTGAACCTAAAGCAATATACTATGTACTATTGACATAAATACATGTACACACACCACAGGTTGAACTGAATGGACTGGTGGCTTTTTTCAACCTTACCAACTATGTAACTATGTGACTATATGCCCCAGCTGAAGTACCTCTTGTACGAAACATGTCAGGTACATAGCCTGCCTGGCTCTATATACCACACTTTTTTATTTGATTTTGTGATCACACTGTACACCCATCTTATGCGATGTTTGTAAGATTTTATTTTGTTTTTTAAATACATTTTTATATGCTGGATTTATCTGCACTATGTGGAGGCTTTTTTTCTCTCTATGATACATGCTCCTTCTTGGATAACAAAGAAAACCACTGACACCATGAATATCGTTACCATTGTCGGAGGTTCTGGATTATCGCTGGCTCCAGGGTGTTGGTATACACCGTTCCCTCTACGGGAACTTCGGTCGGAGAGTGAGTCCTTAACTATAATCCATGCCTATTTGACACACCGCCGCTGGCGTGTGTGCCCACAGTCTGGGGTTCGAGTACCCATCCCCCCATTCCCGGTGTCGGATGCACGTCCTCTAGGTGCTGTGTGTTATGACCACTTTGCATATCGCAATCGTGTTTTCATAAATACCAACAATCTGTGAATATACCTACTGGATATGAACATTTACCATTAAATGGTCTTTAGGACTTTCTGAGAGGTCACATTGATCTATAGCTGTGCAGTGGGTTTGTGACATATCACTGTGTGTGCTATTGGTTATACACATTTATTTCTGCTTATTGCTCCTATAGGTTTTTTTCTCACAGGAATGCTTCATATATTTATACGCACGTAGCACTTTATCACTTTCATTACATATTTTTGTTTATTTGATTGCTCATTCAATTATCTTTATTAAGCCCTGACACAGATTCAGGGTTTTGCACATTTCTATAGCGCTGCATTTTTTGTCTTTTTTATCTTACACGCAATTTGTCCTATTGTTGAAGCTGGCTGTTTTTAGCTTTTATTTTTTTAGTAGCGCAACTTTTTTTATTACTTAATTTTTAACTATGTGACTATGTAGTAATTGGAGGAGAGCAGCTAGAGAACTCACACACGGTGTTCTCTTCTGCCTAGTGTGGCCAGTTTTTAACAGGAAAGCAGAGGGACTGGCAGGAACACCAGGGATTTCACACAAAGAGAACATGATTTTATTTTTCCATACAACTAGATGGTGCAGCAGGCACATAGCCGGAAAAAAAACACTTGATGGAATTTATAAAGATGTCTGTGAATTACACATAATGCAGTCTGGCCATAGCATTAATAATTTAGATGTTGTTATTTGAGTTCCCTCAGTAACAGTTATATTACTGGCTGATCCTGCCAGTAAATCTAACATTTCAGTGGCCTTACCTTAGGATGACGAGGTGATGCTGGATCCTGGATAAGGTTGTTGGAAGAGGCTGCAGCTGCCTCTCCGCCTGCTGCTCCTCGCTCCAGCTTGCCAAGGGAAGAGGAAGGGGAAGAGCGGGTGCTGTTGCTTCTTCTCCTGGCTAAAAAGGAAGTGGGTCCTGAGAACCGATTGGCTGGGAGTCCCAAGACTCCCTGGCCAATCGGGTCTCAGGACCGACTTCCTGATTGGCCGGGAGGAGAAGCAGGAAGACATTAGCGATTGTTAATTTGCTAATTTCACACAACTGGAGCCTCAGGCTCTAATCATGTGCTTTAAAAAAAAAAATATTGAAATCCATGCGTCCATCACCCTGCATGTAGATTAGAGGGGGGGGGGTGTTGCCCCTGTGCCCTTAATGGAGCGGCCACCACTGCCTAAGGGTGACAATGCTGCTGCGAAGAAGTGGAAAAATAGCTGAATCTACTGCCAGGCTCAACAAGCAATAAAACAATGTTACAGAAGGGAATTAGAAAAACAAACACAGTCATGCTAATGCTGTTGATAGATTGCATCATAAATGTGATTTTTTAATTTTGCCCATAGAAGCATTTTACACACATAAGGCTCAATTCATGAAGCTTTATAAGAATAAGGATATTTATTTTCAGTCATGTGATTACAATTATCTCATTAGACTAATGCTTATCCTAGTTTTTAGCTGCATGAAATAAACCTATTTTATTTCAAGAGGTATTCTGCTGTATTTTTAAAGAACTCCCACTGACTTGAAGGAAAACATAGCTATAACTATAGTTATAGCATAAAACTACACTATATAACAGTAAATATAATGCAGCATGATACAGAAAAGGAAGTGGGTGGAAAATAATATTGGTTTATAAAAATGTATTTAAACATGTAGCTCATTCCATGGAAACTTTAAAGAATTGTACATTTTAGAGGGACATTTATTCGCCTGTTTATGGGTTGCTAACTTAATTCAAATTTTACTGCCTAGTTTAGGGAATGTAATTATTCCTCTCACCATGATGGAACTGGGCAAGGACGTATTATATGAAAAAGTATATGTACTTACAGTATTTATTATAGCAGTTCTGTTCCAGAGAAGACAAAAGTAACAATGGGCCAGATTCACAGAAGAAATACGCCGGAGTATCTACTGATACTCCGGCATATTTTCAAATTTGCCGCGTCATATCTTAATTTGTGATTCACAAACAAGATACGACGGCATTTGGCTAAGATCCGACAGGCTTACGGCTTCGTACGCCGTCGGATCTTAGGCTGCAATACTTTGGCCGCCGCTTGGTGGAGTTTGCGTCGTTTTCCAGCGTTGGGTATGCAAATTAGCTTTTACGGCGATCCACGAAGGTACTCGCGTGCGTCACTTCGTCGCAAGTAGTTTTTTCCCGTCGCAAAGTTAAGCCTGCTTTTTCAAGGCTTAACTTTACACCAGCCATGTTAAAGTATGGCCGTCGTTCCCGCGTCGAATTTAACATTTTTTTCCGGCGTAAGTACGTTACGCACGTCGCCATTCACAAACACGTCGGGCGCCGTAATTTCGCGCAAAGCACGGCGGGAAATTTCCAAACAGAGCATGCGCAGAACGTTCGGCGCGGGAACGCGCCTAATTTAAATGGTACACGCCCCATTTGAATTAGGCGGGCTTGCGCCGGACGGCTTTACGCTACGCCGCCGAAAGTTTACACGCAAGTGCTTGGTGAATCAGGCACTTGCGCTGAAAACTTGCGGCGGCGTAACGTATCGTCTTTACCTTACACCGCCGCAGTTTTTGCTAAATCTGGCCCAATATTTCTTTCACGCTGAGAACCAGCAAAGGTCTTGTGCTTAGGTACTGAAAGAATATGTAGCCTGCTGGATATTCCCTTTAATCTGTCCTTACTTATGGAACTCTGTATCTTAGGGCTATGGTCATAAATGTTCTCTCTTGGGCACATGCATAACAATGACTTTATTAGCTGAAATCACTCATCCAGGAATTAATTTCATTTTCAATTTGCATATTACATTTTCTTTAGGTAGTAATCTACCAGCTAATAAATCAAGCTTACATGTACATTAATTAACAACTCACGTTATATATGTTTCAGCTTCTCTTTAATTTTATTTATGTTAACACTATCTACATTGTGAAATTAAATAGTTTTCACTACATTTTTTACAATAACAACAGCCCTATGATTTTAATTGCTTCAATTTAAAAAAAGTTAATTGTCTCTTTTATGTACCGGTAGTTGTATTATTATAGTAGTAGTTCTCTATTATTACATTCTTACTTTTTACTTTATAAAAATGTACCTTATTGTGTACACCTTATACTATCATTTTGACTTTTGTTTTGATATTTCTTAATGTGTTTTCGTCTAAATATTGTATGTCAAGTCATGTGACGTCATGTGATTGTTAACAAATCATAAGTCAAGAAATTCACCTCCAAAAAATGAAATGTATATAATTTTTATGCAATAGGGATGAGCTTCGTATTCGAGTCGAACTCATGTTCGATCCAAACATCGTATGTTCGATCGTTCGTCGAAATACGAACAAAACGGGTCTTTCGCGCCAAATTCGAGTTATGTTTCACAGACCATAATTCACTGCGGCATCGCTGGCTGATGATTGGCCAAGCATGCACTATGACCCGCATGCTTGGCCAATCACAGCGCGCAAAAAACGGAGAGCCATAATTGGCCAAAGCCAGGGTTTAGTACACGCCCCACACTATAAAAGGCTGCCTGCAGGGCGGCCTTGTGTAGTGTGTTGCGGCAGTTAACAGAGAACAGAGAGAGTGTCATTTTTTGCAGGTAGATAGAGCAGGCAGGCAGGCAGGCTAGTCGGTTAATGTTACAGTGTGTAGAGGATATATATACATCCCAGGTGTTGTACATATATTTATACACTGTATAGTTTAGCTAGATCAGTTCTTCCTAATTTACTGGCAGGCAGGTGATTGTGCTATTTAAAGACGTTATCACAGGCATACTATAGACACCCAGCCAATTTTTTTTTTTTTTTTAAGCATCATTAAAATCACTGCACTGTGATTTTAATGATGCTTAAAACAAATATATGAAAAATTCCTTTAAATATTGTACCTGCTGGGTGTCTATAGTTTGCCTGTGAAAAGGTCTTTGAGAACCCGGGTCTTGCCCGAGGGATCCAATACACCAGCCAAAAGGGCCCGGGCCGGACGGGGGGAGGGAGACCCAGCAGAGCGACTGCCAAAGAAACACTTAATAGAGAATGTAGATATGTATTTGATGAATAGTCAAAATATATATTGAATGTTAAATTTAATCATTTGAATCACTTGTGGCACTGGGCATACACATGGTCCCTACTCTGTCACTGATAAGCAGGGGGGGGGGGATTTATCAAACGGGCAAAAAGGATATCATATATAGGGATTTGGCAGTCGTTCTGCTGGGTCTCCCTCCCTTACCCCCGCCCGGCCCGGGCCATTTTGGCTGGTGTATTGGATCCTTCCCAATTGTGTTTGTGGGTCTCTGTAGGCCGTTTTGCCTGGCACCTTGGGAGACCGTTTGGGGGTTGCCATCCTTGCGAAAAAATGTTCAACCAGGGGTCCTCCTGTGGATTTAAGTCAACTCTGGTCTAGACACAACTAAGCTTACACGCTGTGAGTGGGTAACTATATATACAAAGCCTATCATGTTCCACAGCACTCAGTGGTATTTGTTAAGATTGTCTTACTTTTATACATTCATTCTTTGTTACAGTTTGCACCTCAACTTCCTCGGAAGAAGACCCCAACACGGGTTGAAACGCGTCAGAAATTACTTGACTTGCATGTTAACCATTCATGTTAATTGATGTCATGTATTTTGGTGCATACTCCTTGTGTAAACATTTTAGTGTACACTATACCAGAGCTTATTTTATATTTTTCTACTAATTAAACTTTTTTACTTTTATACAATTTTGTATTCCGTTGAATCCTTTTACCATTTTGCTGCCTAAAAACCCCATTGGGGAGCCCTTCCATTTACAATACTTTTTAGGGGTGAGTAGCACTTTCCCTACCCCCTTTGTGTCCTTTTCCATTTAATAATTGCTCCCTAGCAATATTTTGAAACATTTACTCATTGTGGTTAAATTACTAAAGGAAAATATATGTGCACTGGAAGTCCACGAAACATGTAGGGTCTATGCGATTTCCTTTTCCAGTTGCATCCATATTTACAACTGACTGATGCTGTGTTATCCACTGAATCAAATCAACTGTCCACTTTTCTTTTAAACTATTGTATTGTATGTTTTGTATTCATAAATAAAGCATTTTTGTAATTTTCTAACAAGAATTGTGCTTTCTCATCACTATCAATTTGCTAAAGTACGCACCGCAAATTATCCCCTTCCCTTTCCCATTGGAAAAAACTTTATCTATCTAATTGGGATTAGGTGCCTTATTTTTGGGTGAATCTACACATCTTGGACCATTTTTCCAATATGTGCACTGGCTTGAGAGATTAGTAAATTAGGTAAAGTTTCACTTTGCAAAGAATGCTCAATCACATGCAGTTTTGCCTTTAGTAAATCAACCTCTATGTCTTTGCTAGACATTCAGGTCATGTATGGTGCACCAAAACACAGGAGAAGAAATCACGCTAAAAGACCCATACAGCACTCCAGGCCCCTCTTCTCTATCGGGTGCCCCCACATAAAGCCCCTTTCCCAGCTCCCATATCACAGCTTTTGATTGGCTGAAGCCACTGCACTCATGCACATTACTGGATCAGATCGGGCTCAGGTAAGAAAAAGGGGGGTTCTGGGGGCAGCACAGAAGGTTTTTCACCTTAACGCATTAAGGTGAAAAACCTTGAGACTTTACAACAACTTTAAGTATCCCAGCACCGTGAGTTTAAAAGGACACTTACTGAAGCTAGGTGACTGTAAATAAAAACAGTCACATAGGCTTGGGTATCTATGCAAACTTTGCTGGGAAGCATAAACCGTCTCCAGGTCTCCACTTATGGTCTCAAGAACACCTCATCTATGTAAGAAGGATATTCCACAATAACATGAAAAGAGAGCCAACATAGCATAAAACCTTACAAAAAATTTACAGTATTTAAAAAATACTAACAACTTACATGCTTAAAATACATAGGGGCAGATCCACGTACATCGGCGCATATATAGGCCGGCGTAGCGCATCTCATTTCCGCTACGCCGGCTCAACTTAGAGAGGCAAGTACCGTATCCTCCGAGTATTTGCGCCCGACGTTGCGCCGGCGCAATGTAAATTCCTAGGCGTAAGCCGGCGTTATTCAAAGTAGGAAGGAAGTGGGCATGTTCCATTGAAATGAGCCGTGACCCCATGCAAATGAAGGGCCGAACGAACGGCGCATGCGCCATGATGCTGACTATGTTCAGCGCCTCTCTGCGCATGCTCAGAAATAGGCCTGGCATAATCAGTGAGATACACCCAGGGCATAAATACGCCCAGACATGCGCCCGTCCAGTGCAAAAGTACATCCGCTTGTTTCCCCCCCTGAAGCAAGGTACTTTTGCTGGTTTCTTTGCAGCTGTTTGTTTTTGAGCCATGTCTGCTCCAGCAGCTCAGAAGAGGAGGAAGTTAAATTATTCCCCACAGGAGAAGGCAATGAATTATGAGGGCCATGGCCCAGTATGATATTTTTCTCCATGGGGCAGAGAGTGCCAACACCACCCAGGCCAGGAGGATGGAGATGGAGATCCTGGCGCAGATTGCCACAGATGTGAATGCTTTGGGAAGTGAGGTCAGGACCCCAAATGACATTCTTAAAAAAATCAATGACCTGCGTCGCCTGGTGAAAGGTAAGCTGGCCAGGATGAGCGCTCATGACAGGGGCACTGGAGGGGGACCAGCAACTACCCTGACCTTGACTCCTGAGGAGCAGGTGGTTGCCCAGTGCCTCCACAGGCATCAAGTGGAGGGAGTTGAGGGCTTTGACTCCGTTGAGGATGCCTTGAGGACAGGTAAGTGTGTTTTTTCTCCTATCTGGTGTGTAGCATGTGTGGGGGTGGAAGGGAACATGTGACAAGTGTGTGGATCCTCCAACATGTGAATGTTTTGTGTCATCCACAGATGTGCAGGAGAGTGCGGGGCCATCTGGCCAGTCCACACCATCCCCCGGACATCAGTCTGAGTCAGACCACCTGGCAAGCCAGGACTCATCCATGGAAGGGAGTGACCACACCTCTCCTCAGGAGGTGGTTGAGGAGGAGGAGGTGACCAGTGGGAATGAGGTCAGGCTCCATTTGGAGGAGTCCTCCCCTTTGGCTGGGACCAGTCAGCCCACCATCCGGGGTAGCCCCTCCCGCTCCTACCCCAACAGGGCTTCCCCCCCAAGGGTCTCCCCTTCTCCAAGGCCCCAAGCCACTTCTGGACCCATGAACGTGTCTAGGAAGACTAGGGGGGTGTCTGAGGTTGCTATCTATTATATAACATGTTTTTTTGTTATTACATACAGTAAATGGGAGTGTTATACCATACTCTTTAAAATATTTAAACCTCACCCGTTGGTTGGTGAGAATAACTACCGGTAATTTAATTTGGGAATTCACTGTTTATATTGGCATTTGTGGTGCCCTGATGTCTACTAATCTGGACACTGGTCTTCCTTGAGAGCCTCACCTATAACAACTTATATGATATATACTATTTGTTTCAACTTTTTATATACATACTTTTCTATTTTTTATTATTTCAATTGTTTTTCAACGAGTGGGACCCTTGCAATGGACGTTCTTTGTACTGATTGGGTAGGGTTCATGACCAGCATTAAGACTTCATGTCTGACAGGTCAAAAGATGGATGTCAAACCATTTTTTAATAAAATGTTTGGCTTGCTTAAATGTAAATCCCATCTGCACTGGCACATTGAGTAGGTCCTTTAAATTATAAATCACTGAAAACACTTGCCCTCTAGGCCTAAGAATTCAGGTATTTTCCACTATTAAAGATCCTTCCCCAGATTTAAAAAAAAAAAAAAATCCTGGGAAAGAACACTTACAGTACCACGTGAAGTGTGGATTTGTTGAGATCACTTATCACACAATATGCTAATGATATGATTATGCAGGATTGTGAAATTGATCACCTTAACACACCTTAATAGCACCCCAATTTTCTCTGCTAAATGGAAAGAAGTGAAGGACCAACTAGAACTAATGAACAAAAAAATAATTGTTAAAAAACAGGGCAAATTTATTAAAAACAAAATAGAATTTTCAGAGGGGACCCCCACAAAGGAACCATGCAAATAACCCTACTCCAGAGTATGTTGAATCTGATTCTTCTTTGTCCTCCTCTCTTTCCCAACAAACAGGTTCACGCTCCACTGGTGCACCAACCACAAATTCTTCACATAAAAGATTATGCTATGGTGGAAGCACTCCACCTATGGATTTCAATAAAAGTAAAACATCTACTAAGGAACCTAAGGTAACACGAGTAAAACATGTGCCTACCCTGGCAGGTAATAACGATTCAGGTGGTGCAATCTTCCCTCTTCCTCCACCTTACACTGTACTATTCCCAAAATTTTGGGATCTCCACTTTTAGCCAAAAAGGCCACTAAAACTAATGATGAGAAAAGAAAAAGGGGGTTCCCCTGGGTGGACTTTTAAGGCACTAATAGTATTCCAAAATATACAGGATATTGAGAGTAAAAAAATGGTTTTATTTACAATTGTACATGTTTATCAAAAAAATTAAACATTGAATTAAAATACACAATTCCAATGGTTATCACCATATAGGTAAATACAAGAAGAACCTTCTATACACCCAAACCGTTTCGGAATAACCTTCTTCAGGGGTGTGTAGAGAAGGCCAATTAGTTCATGTATTATAAGGATGATGAATATTTCATTGGATACGTTTTAAAAGAATTGAAAATATACACAACACGCTGGGTTCAAGCAATGAGGTTGCCAGTCAAAGAAGGGTATCAGGGTGTACAATTAATGCAAGTTTGATATGTTCATCCCGTTAGGGAGAAATTATTCCAAAGATCAAGATGCCGGTGGATCAGCCAGAAGGGATATACTGGGACTGGAATGGAGGTCCCTAATAATGTCCGCTGTCAAACAGTACACTGAATTATTGACATGAACAACCTCACAGCTTGCCAACCCAGCAAAGAATGCTTACATTTGCCATTCACCCTCCTCTCCTAAAACTAATGATGACACTTTTTTAGTGTTTCCCACATTAGACCTAAAAAAGCAACAAGGCAACCTAGACACGTTTGTCCTTAAGCCTCCCCTTCCCTCCCCCAATACTCCCACACTGACACCAAGTTAAACATCATTAACTTTACTCCTTCTAAATCTTCTGATGACAAGCTTTTTGCCCTGCAACCTTGCTTAGGATTTTGTCCACTAGACCTCCTCAATGTCACAGAAACGATTAAGGATCTTTACCTGTTCGCTTCACATCTTACATTTAAGTTCATCTTTGACAAGGAACTTAAACAACTCAATCTTGAGCGTGAGCTCACAGAGCGAACAAAGTTCTTCTCCATGGAGGAGTTTCGGGCCCTTCGCGACCTCATGTTGCTCTATGACGAGGGTGCTACTGATGGCAATGCTTCATTTTCATCTCACCTCGATGATTTTCAGGTGGAGGCCCAGGTCCCTATTCGATCTATTACTAAATTCAAACCAAAGTCTCTGAAGATTGAATGGTGTATTGGTGGCTCTATACTATGTACCTATTTTCTCAAGAGGCAAACTTTACCACCAAATCCTTCATAAATATATTCTGTACTTTAAAAAACATCTATTCTATTTTCAAATTTGCATATTAAGCTTCCAATATGTTATGTATATGAAGCACCTCCTTGACCCCCAGATTTAGGGCGGACCCGCATTTTATCTCAGGGTGTAGGTAGTTGGGCATTATGGGATGTGAACAGGTGTACAAAGAGTGCTGGCCCAGCATAATGTACCTTTCTTTTTAGCAGCTGCAGACTTCAATAGCAACCATACCTCACAGTATACAGTATGCAGTAATAGACTGGGTGAGTCTATTTCAGCACTTTTCCAGGTTCTCCACAGCTTCCCCCTAGGATACTGATGAAAACGGACCGATGCACCGTTTTCATCAGACGAACCGATCGTGTGTGGGCCCCATCGTTTTTTTTCCCCATAGGTGAAAACAAATAGAAACTGTTTTAAATTTTTCTTATGGTTAAAAAAACGATAGAAAAAAAAACGATTGTCTGTGGGGAAATCCATCGGTCAAAAATCCACGCATGCTTAGAATCAAGTCAACGCATGCTCCGAAACATTGAACTTCATTTTTCTCAGCACGTCGTAGTGTTTTACGTCACCGCATTGGACACAATTGGATTTTTAACCAATGGTGTGTAGGCAAGACTGATGAAAGTCAGCTTCATCGGATATCTGATGAAAAAATCCATCAGTTTAGATTCCATCAGATATCCGATCGTGTGTACAGGGCATTACTGGTTGGCTAGGAGTAGCAAAAATATTGTTCTCACCTTAGGAACCTCTTTTCACCTAAGCTGCTTACCAGGGAATCAGAACCTGGTGGACCATGCAGGAGTAAGGACCCAAGACTTCCTGGCAGATGAGCCAGTACACGATAAGCTCATTTTACCTTACCTGTTGTAAGTATTTTTAACCATTGTATTTATAAAATCCCCTGTGATACTGCTTTTAGGTGGCACTTCCCCCCTTCCTTTCTTCTTATAAATATTGATAAGCCAGTTTTACTGCAGCTCATACTAATACCAGAGGTAAAAGAGGAACTACAGCTACACTGCATTTAAAACCCCAAATGATCAAATAAACTACAAATAAGCCTGGTTACTTACCACCCAGCAAAGCTAAATTCAGTTGGTAGCCCCTGTTTAAGACATACAAGCAGAATATATATGTACAGTATGTAATGCAGATGACACTAGCTAATAACACCACAACACTTGCAGAGGAACATTAAAAATGGGCACACCACCATGGCAAGATCTGTCATATAGCGATGATTCATCCTCCCACAATCAAGGTTCCACTTCCCATCCTTAACAGGAGGAATTGCCATATTGCCATACTGCCCAGTCCAAAGCAATAGTGAGGCAGAAAAAAAAAGGTGAAATACGAATATTTGCCGAAGGAATTTATGAAATTACTGAAAAATATGCCTGCTTGGCAAAATTCATTAATCAATCATTTGCTGATCAGGTACCTGCAAAAAATGTAATATATGTTTGGCAGAAACAAACAAATCCCTAGAGTATTCTTTTGGATGCATATATACTGGGTGAATTTCCTTAAATACTAGGTCTAACTTTGGCGCCTATTGGACTGCACAGACCTGTTTTAGACATTCTGCACAGGAAAGTGGAGGTGTCTAGAACTGCAAACAGTATATTATCTTTTTCTACAGTTGAGCTTTAAGTCATGGACAAATAAACACTGGCGCCACATTTTCTATTTCTTAACATAATAGGGATTTAGGTTTCTTCATCTTGATTTTACCTTCTATCATTCCTTTTTTTGGGCATCAGGACATTAAAACTTTGCGGACATTAAGGTTAACTCATTTAAGTAAAGTCTATTACTAAAACGACTATATAATCCCAGTGTCAGTAAGACTTTTTTTTTTTTTTAGCTGTGAAACACATTAACTGGATTACATGTGCTTTACATGAGTTTACTCTTATACGATTTGTTTTAACACTGCTGTTGCTGTCTTGCAATTTGACTGTGATGTAATCTGACTGTGAAAGAAGTATTTCAAATTGATGAACAACACTGTGGGAAAGTCATCCAATTCCCATCAACCACTGATTAGTCCTGGATAATATCAACACATTTATACCTTCAAGGTTTGGCTTGTGTCTGAGATTGTATTTTTTAATTTAAGAGCAACCCTGAAAATAAAAGAAACTATAATTTGGAAATTTGTGGTAAGCATGCACCTCTGCTCAACAAACTATAACTATAACACTGTGACTGCTAGACACACGAAAATTCATAGTCATTTGGATACCAAACCAAATAAGGATATAGCTCTGGCAGCATCTATAACATTCCACTATTAGCTCTCTTAAAGGGGTTGTAAACCCTTGTTTTTTTTTAAATAACAAACATATCATACTTATCTCCACTGTGCAGTTTGTTTTGCACAGAGTGGCCCCTATCCTCCTCTACTGGGGTCCCTCAGCGGCGCTGGTGGCTCCTCGCCGCATCCCAAGTCCCGAGAGCCAATGGCTGCGCTACTATCAGTCTATCCAATCAGGACACGAGACACCAGCTAGCGCTGGTGTGCTCGTTCCTGGCCGAAAGATGACAGCTTTCAGTTAAGTAAAACGGGGGCATTGGGGGGCTGCAGCATTACAGAAGGTTTTTCACCTTAATGCATGCAATGTAGTTTACAACCCCTTTAAGCAAAATTGCTTCTAAGTTGCTATCACCGCCCTCCTAGTGGGAAGTCTATAGCATTGCACATAAGTCAAAAATTAAATATCATTTTCAGTAAACAGGATAGATACAAAAAAAAAAAAAAACCTTGTGGGTACTGTGACATGTTTTTTCAGCGAAATACTAATTTCACCATTTTTAATCTTGCTGGTAATATTGGAAAAAAATCTGCAGATTTAAAAATAATGAAAATTACCTTTGGTTTTCCTTTAACATGCTAAAGCCTAGATGAGATTTTAGTGGCTGAGTTTTATTTACATCAATGGTCAATTCTTTAAAGAATCATGTCATAACATTGATCTGGCCATTTTAAAATATAACATAATTCTAAAGTTTTCCACTGATTATGAGAATGATGATAAATATGTCTCCGAATCCAGCAATGTTCCTTTCTATTTTACTTTACACAAAAATCTGTGAAGTTCTCAATTCACATAAAGAGGGTTGGGTGCAGTCATTAGTCATTGCCTAGCAGCTTTACATTTTCCAAAATGTCTCACAGCAGCTTTTTAAATAAAAAAAGAGCTTCTTTAGGATATTCAGCCTTACTCATGTACTAAAATAGATTTCTATTCCTGGGTCTAAGGCTGATAAATTAACAGTCTTAGGCCTTGTACACACGGTCGGACAAAACCGATGAGAATGGCCCGAGGTTCAGTTTCATCGGTCCAAACCGACCGTGTGTATAGCCCATCTGTCTGTTGTCCTTCGGTCCAAAATTTTAAAACATGCTTTAAAATCGAACCGATGGACCGCTTACCGATCGGGCCAAACCGATGGTTAGTACACAAAAGCATCGGTTCAAAACCCGCGCATGCTCAGAATCAAGGCGACGCATGCTTGGAAGCATTGAACTTAATTTTTTTAACCACGTCGTGTGTTTTACGTCACCGCGTTCTGACCCGATCGGTTTTTGAACTGATGGTGTGTACACACATCAGACCATCAGGCCAATTCAGCGGTGGACCGATGAAAACGGTCCGTCGGACCATTCTCATCGGATGAACCGGTCGTGTGTACATGGCCTTAATAATAAGAGATAAAGTTATGCCGCATACACAGGATCAGTCCATCCGATGAGAGCAGACCGATGGACCGTTTTCATCGGTTAACCGATGAAGCTGACTGAGGGTCCGTCGCGCCTACACACCATCGGTTAAAAAAACGATCGTGTCAAAACGCGGTGACGTAAAACACGACGACATGCTGAAAAAAACTAAGTTCAATGCTTCCAAGCATGCGTCGACTTGATTCTGAGCATGCGTGGATTTTTAACCGATGGTTGTGCCTACTAACGATCGGCTTTGACCTATCAGTTAGGAATCCATCGGTTAAATTTAAAGCAAGTTTGCTTTTTTTTAACCGATGGCGCCCACACACGATCGGTTTTGACCGATGAAAACGGTCCATCAGACCATTCTCATCGGTTTAACCTATCGTGTGTACGTGGCATTAGGGTTCAGTGATACCATGGGTTTAAGGTGAACCATACATATTTGAGGCTTATGGTACCTGCAAATTAATGCATGAATTAAGGAGATCATAATGCATTGCCTGTTCTTTAAATTTAGATAATCTGGCTTAAAAGTGCCAATAATGTTGGCCTTGTTATGGGAGCACTACACTGTACCATAATAAACACAATCTCTTAAGCTTGCAGTGCAGTGAGCTTATACTTGTGTACCCCCCCTTTCCCAATTTCACTGTTCCCAACACAGTTCCCAAGAGTCCCAACAGGTAATTTTTTAGTGTGTGTCAGCAACTGTAGTTGCTGTTTTTAATATATATATATATTGTAAGGGGTTAGCTCGGTACCGGGGTGTGTGACCCCTTGGATGGGTTCACCACACACTGAATTTATACAGACAGGCAGTCGAAGATGGTTGAAAACAAAGATTTTGGTTTATTCTTCCATCTTGCTGGAAACAAGTGCAAGCATCCAAACAGCATAAACAAAATCAAACATAAAATAAACCCTGGCCACTTTGGGCGTCTACCTTCCACACAGGAACCTATCTATGGAGTCTGGCTCAGCCTAGTGCTGGGCAGACAGTGTTGGTCATACAGCAGAAAAACAATAGTCTTTTGATTTTTATCTGTGACAACACCCACAGATTTACCCGACTTCCTGTCACATACCCCCCCCCTCTTGTTTCAACCCTAGGGTTGGGACACAGGTTGCCAGGCAGGCATGCACTCGGGACAACCCATCTGCATTCCCCATTTTAGCACCGGGGCGATGCGTTACCACAAAACTGAATTCCTGAAGGGCCAGGAACCACCTATTTATTCTCCTATTAGTCTCTTTGATAAGAGTATCCAGTTTCTGCTCCATGCTTGATGACCATTCCTTCCATGGGATTTGTATTCGTGTCATTATCTCTTGTTTTATTAAATTGATCACAAACCGCAAATTATCATATTCAGTATTCAGGCCTAACAGCTTCACTATTGGCTTCATACCGGGCTTTCTTTTTTTGACGGCAAGCTCTGGAAGCCAGCTTGTTTTTCTCCTTACGAGATCGCGGCCTGGCAGTGACAGGAAGCTCCGATACGGGTGTTAGGTCACTGATTACTTTATTCAGTTTACGCAGTTCACCACCAATCTGCAGAAGTTTTCTTGGATTTAGAGTAACGCATCGCCTCCTGCGAGATTTCTTCACGGTGTACTTGCCGTGATGCAGACCATTCTTCTGGTACATATTACTGGGAAGCGTGTCTCTGTCCCATTCAGACGGTCTCAGCATCCCTTCCTGTTGAGAAGGCATTAATTGCTCGGTATATTCCCAGAAATACCTTCACTTTCCTCTTTTCCTCGATGACACGGCAGTTATTCCTTTCAAATCTTCAACAGAATCATTTTCATAACCTGGCTCTGAGAAGGTATCACTGATATCATCTTTGTCATCTTCATTGTCTTCTTCTTCCTCCTCCTCCTCTTCATTCTCAGAAAGTTTGTGTTCACTACCAAATCCTTCATCATGTTCTTCTTCATCTAAATCAATATCCTCTTCCTCATTGTCCTGCTGGCCAGCTGTCTTGATGGCCGATTCGGTAAGCCCCTCTGAGATGAAAAGTGAATAGTTGTGCTCCTCTTTCTTTTTTGAGGGATCAGACACAGAAGCTGAAACAGTAACAGTAGCTTCCACAACCCCAATTGTGGCCACATTCTGCGGAGGACAGAAAAGCTTTTGAGTCTCTATGAAAGGCAAAATGGCACAGCTTCTTCGGCCTATGGAGGGCTCTTCAATTGTCCTTTCCTGCTTTTTGGCTACAGCACCACAAAAACAAGTATTTTCCTTGGCTGCATCTATGGCAACCACAGTGCTTGTTGGTTGGCTTGGAAGTGC
Organism: Rana temporaria; assembly: GCF_905171775.1. NCBI lineage: Eukaryota > Metazoa > Chordata > Amphibia > Anura > Ranidae > Rana > Rana temporaria. The sequence goes on from NC_053491.1 coordinate 314,148,581, forward strand.
TGAGCTCATCTTAACCTTAGCCTTTTTTACATAGTCCTTGCACTCTCCATGGATATTAATTTTCTCATCACAAGAAATATTAGTCTTTGCTACCATTTGGGTACTTGCTGCTGTCTTGGCAGCTTTTTGGGAGCAGTCAAGGGATGGCACTTCGCTTACAGGGGCAGTCTTAGATGAACAAACCGGAGCAGCCACCCTTCCCGATGCCACCTCTTTTGTTCCCCACATTTCCAAACTAGTTAGCTTTGTGTCCTTGGTCAGATCCTCACAATATGTGTCCCACTGCTCCCAGTGAGATGTTAAGGGTGGACTGTTTCCAAGGATACCCGTAAATGAGTCAAATATTTTAAAGTCTTTGCACTCCTCCAACAACAGAAAATTCTCTGCTGGGCTTTGTTGGTATCCCAGTTCTCTGTCCCAAAAAGTCGGTATGTTACTGGCCTGACTCCCAGCCTCGGTCTGCTGTCTCTGAAGTTGTGTCACGATGGCCTCCATTTGCTGCTGGTAAACCTGTTGTTGAGCTGCAATGCTCCGCTGCCAAGCTGCATTCGTCTGCTGTTGATTTGCATTTGCTAAAACCAGCTGTTTCAGTATCTCCTCCATTTTGGGTTTACTTTAACTGCCCGCATTCTCCACCATGTGTAAGGTATTAGCTCGGTAGTGGGGTGTGTGACCCCTTGGATGGGTTCACCACACACTGAATTTATACAGACAGGCAGTCGAAGATGGTTGAAAACAACGATTTTGGTTTATTCTTCCATCTTGCTGGAAACAAGTGCAAGCATCCAAACAGCATAAACAAAATCAAACATAAAATAAACCCTGGCCACTTTGGGCGCCTACCTTCCACACAGGAACCTATCTATGGAGTCTAGCTCAGCCTAGTGCTGGGCAGATAGTGCTGGTCATACAGCAGAAAAACAATAGTCTTTTAATTTTTATCACACAGAAAAAACAATTTCCTCCTCACCTCCTCAGAAGACTTTCTGGCACTGCTCTCCTTACTCACAAAGACTCAGGATGCAGCAAATCAGTGGTAATCCTCTGGACTGGTCTTAATTGCCTCATTCTGAACAGTTGAAGCTTTCCAACAGCCTTTAGCCTTTTCTGGCTACATTTGCAGCAGCCAACGCCTAATAACAATTGGTGTATTGTCTAAACAAGGCAGCAATGTATGTCCTGTCTGTGACAACACCCACAGATTTACCTGACTTCCTGTCACTATATATATATATATATATATATATATATATATATATATATATATATTAATGAATTGGGGTTTAGTGTTTAATTTTTTTGAGGGGGGGCAGGGTTATAATTTTTTTTCAGGGTGTGCAGTTCTTGCTTGCACAGGCAAAGCTGTCCTTCATTCGCAGTGTGTCACAGCACTAAAGTAGTGTTTACCAATGCAACATCTTTTTATCTCCCCTAATGCAGTAGCTGCCATTAGATTTAGGCAATCCCATTTATTTAAAAACATAAACTAAAATGTAACTAATATAGTTGGGGACTACTTAGCAACCAGCAACTGCTGAGACCATAATCACTTTGGTTAGGAACACAATATAGCATAAAGACTCCATGGGGCAGGAGTATGAAACACAGAGAGCACAGAAGTCAGGATTATGTAGCTCGCACAGTGCAGGGGTCGGCAGAATGTAATGCACAGAGTGCAGGGGTTAGGGGTATGTATTGTACAGAGTGCAGGGGGCAGGCATACCAAACATGCAATGAGCAATGGTCAGCAGTATGTATTGAAAAGGCCTTGAGAACAATGGTAAACAAAGATAGAGTTCTGGGGTCAGGAGTATTTAATGTGCAAAGGGCAAGATCAAGAGTACGTAGCATACAGGGTACAGAGGTCAGGAGTGTGAACTGTAAAAAACATAGGGCCAGGAGTGCCCAAAACAGAGAGTGCTGGGGTCAGAAGTATGTAATGCACAGAGCGAAGGGGTCAGGATTGTGTAATGAACAGAGTGCAGATGTCAGGAGTAGGTCATGCACAGAGAACATGGAACAGTACAAAATGTACAAATAGCGGTGGGCATGAGTATATATTGCATAGAGTGCAAGGGTCACGAGTACAAGAGTACATAACAAAGAGTGTAAAGTTCTGGAGTCAGGAGTATGTAACATTCAAAGAGCACGGTCAGGAACACATAACACACAGAACACAGGTGCAAGGGTCAAGAGTGCTGAGTGAGGAGTATGTAAAGTGTCCATTTTGTATATGAAAGACATTGATGTATTTGAGGACACAGCAACATGGGACAAAAAACTATGTAGATTCTTCTTGCATCAAAGTGAGTAGGGTTCAGACCAAACCCATGTTCAGTCCAAGTTCAGCATTCAGTGAACAGTCAAACTAATTGTAGTGATCATATAAGACTAACCGGTTCCCGATCGACTCACGTCTTTTTACAGGGGCAGAATGGTACCCCTGCGCGAAACCCCTGTATGGGTTTCCCTTTAAGAGCCGCCAGAAGGCCGGGCATGATGCGTTTGGCCAGCGGTCGCATTTGCCACCGGTCACGCGCGATCACGTGCACAAGAGCCAGCATTGGGTTTTGTGTGTTTAAACACACAAATCCCTTTTCTGTCAAGGCAGAGGAGACATGTTGTTTGTTCCTACTAAGTAGAAACAATGATATGTCTCCTCCCCTAGTCAGTCCTATGCCCCCACAGTTATAACATGCTGAGGGAACACATATTTAACCCCTTGATCATCCCTAGTGTTAACCCCTTCCCTGCCAGTGACAGTTATACAATAATCAGTGAATATGTATAGCACTGATCACTGTATAAATGTCAATGGTCCCAAGAATGTATCAAAATGTGTCAAAAGTGTCCAATCTGTTCATCGCAAATGTCGCTAAAGTACCGCTAAAAAATCGCAGATCACCGGCATTACTTGTAAAAATAAAAAAAATACACTCTATAAATCTTTTCCATAGTTTTTAGATGCAATAAACTTTTCCGCAAACCAAACAATATAAGCTTATTGCGATTGTTCTTACCAAAAATATGAAGAATACATATTAGCCTAAACTAATAAAGATTTATTTTTATTTTTAATTGGAGATATTTATTATAACAAAAAAATGTTTTTCAAAAATTACGCTCTTTTTTTGTTTATAGCGCAAAAAAAAAAAAATGCAGCAGCGATCAAATACCACTAAAAGAAAGCTTTATTTTTGAGAAAAAAGGATGCAAATTTATTTTGGGTACAGCGTCGCATGACCGCACAATTGTCAGTTAAAGCGACGCAGTGCCAAATTGTAAAAAGTGCTCTGGTCATGAAGGGGGTAAAATCTCCTGGGGCTGAAGTGGTTAAAAAAGAGGGGAGGACATTGTGCTCATCTTCTCTTTAATTCAGGCTACATGCCCTCCACATGGAGAGGGTACTATGCCAGGGGGACACACCTTGTCCCCGTGTTGATTGCGGACATAGATCTCCCCCCCACAACTTTTGTCCGGTAACTTTGAGGGTCTGCAGGTGGGGCCACATTGGAATCTGGAAGCCCCTTTAAAAATAAGAAACAGACAGATAATTTGTAAATAAACACACAAACAAATTTTAGTAAGTCCTTTAATAAAACAAAACAAATGTGCCCCACAACGACTGGGCACCACATGTATGAGGAAATTACTCTTCACCACAAAGTTTGGTTAGAGCAACACCCAAATGAGACCATTTTGCAGAAATAAAGCGTGTACTCCTTCTTGTTCCTCAAGGTCCACATCCCCCAACAATATTCTGCTACAACCGCAGCAACATTTGTGACAAGGAGGGACGTTTCACAAGGACATTCAAAGACTTAGAATGTGCAAGATCAAGTAGGGAAATGAGTAATGGGGCCATGCTAAGAAGGGTCATCCAAAGATTTGAACCTCTAAAAAATTCCAGCTGCCATTGTTTTGGCCAGGAGGCCATTCATGCCCTCCAACAGCAAGGGGATTGTAACCTAATAGTGTAGCACCGATTATTCCTTTGTTCATTCATAACTGAAACATATGTTTACTATGCTTCTAATTGTGATTGAATAGGCACTCTCTGAACAGAGTGTGGGCCAGATTCATAAAGCACTTACACCGTTTTTTTGGTAGATGCACGGCGTAAGTGCAGATTTGCGCCGGCGGATCGCTGCGCCTTACCCAGAGAACCAGATTACGCCTCCAAATAGACTTCATCGCCTCGGTGTAACCTTTCCACGCCGGCGCGGCGTTGGTGCAGATTTACGCTGGTCCGATCTGGCGTGGCCATGGTTTTTTTGTTTTAAATATGCAAATTAGGTTTTTGGGCCGATTCATCAACTTAAGCTTGTCCGGCGCAGGCTACTCCCGGTGAGCGGAGCTGAAATTTCCGGTGCAAAGTTACCCCTCATAAAAGCAGGGGTAACTTTGCACCAAACTTGCAGAGGTCAGCTGGAGAGCAGCTAAAGCAGCAGCATTACAAACGAACTGAGCAACAACACTTGCTGGACAACACATAGAGGCGGTCCCCATGTTGGGAGAGGCCCTCAATAATTACAGCCCTCTCCTCTGGGCTGAAATTGGTCATCCGCCCACCTGAGGATTCCTCATCAGCCATAACTGCCCCACCACAATGCAAACGACCTAGCTTAGAAAAAAAAAAGCTTCAGTACATTTGCACCTGCAGGGCGGAAGTCTGGGCTGATTCATGGACTGGGCTTTGGTAGTGGGTCGGCGTAGCTCAGGGATCACGCCGGGGCGCAGTTCTGAGCATGTGCAGATTGGGGCATTTACCCCTGGATGTCACTGAGCATGTGCGGTCTAAGATGCGCCCCGGCGTGACCCCTGCGCCACGGTCGGCACTTCATTAGCATAGGGTGACTCCCAGTTGGCCTTACCCCGCCTTACGCCGTCTAAAATCCGCCCCGCTGGGGCATCGTAGACAAAAAAAGTTTCTTGAATCACCTAACTGCCTCTCCGCGCTGGACCGGTGTAGTCTAAAAATGATGCACCACGCCGGTGCAAATCTGCACCATTGTATATGAATCTGCCCCAGTGTCTATTCATTCACCTGCAGTGCAGCTGAGACTACAGGGAAAGGAAATGAGGACTCTTTGACTCAAAAAAGAGACATGACTGGTCTGTTTAGATGCCTGATATTTCACTAAAGCCCTTACAGCTTCCCACCGCCCACAAGTATAACATATAAAAAAAATTAAAAAAAACAGCGTACACCCATGCAAGGCCATGTTTACCTGGAACAGGTGTTCTATACATCCCCTTGCAGGTGGTCCTAGTGATGTAAATTGTGAAGCAGAGTGGCTGTCCCTAAAATCACACTGGGGTAGATTCAGGTAGCTTTGCCCCTTTTTTTACGGAGGCGCAGCGCACCGTTTTGCCGCTGCGCCTCCGTAAATTTCCTGCGCTACGCGCGATTCACGGAGCAGTAGCTCCGTAAATTGCGTGTGCGCTCCGGAAAACTGCCCGGCGTAAGGGCGCGTAATTTAAATGATCCCGTAGGGGGCGTGGATCATTTAAATTAGGCGCTTTCCCGCACCGAACGTAGTGCGCATTCTCCGTCGGGAAACTTTCCCGACGTGCATTGCGGCAAATGACGTCGCAAGGACGTCATTTGCTTCAAAGTGAACGTGAATGGCGTCCAGCGCCATTCACGATTCACTTACGCAAACGACGTAAAATTTAAACTTCGCGACGCAGGAACGACGGGTATACCTAACATTGGCTGCCCCTGCTATTAGCAGGAGCAGCCTTACGCGAAACCCGACGTACGCAAACGACGTAAACTGCGTACGTAGGGCTCGCGTAGGGTTGTGAATTAGCGTTAGTATGCAATTTGCATACTATACGCTGACCACAACGGGAACACCCCCTAGCGGCCAATGTAAGAATGTAAGAATGTAAGAATTTTTTTTTACACCTGAAAGGAAAAAGGCATAATGAGCTAGTATGCACCGGGTATCGCCGCTCCAGCGCTGTGATTGACTGGAGCAGCAATGACGTCACTCCCGCGAATGCGCGCGGGAGACTTCTGTCCGGCGGTTGCCGTGCCTTTAGCCGAAGATCCCCGCTGCGCATGCGCCGCTGCAATCAGCGGCGCATTGCGAGGGGAATATCTCCTAAACCGTACAGGTGTAGGAGATATTCTTTATACCTACAGGTAAGCCTTATTATAGGCTTACCTGTAGGTAAAAGTGGTAGTAAAGTGTTTACGTGTACGTGTGCGTCATTGACGTAAAGTCGTATTCAAGAACGACTTAGGAAAACGATGTACCCAATGGGAAAAGACGACGCGGACCCGACGCCATACTTAACATGGCATACGGCGGACTGGCGTAAGGTTACCCCTCATATAGCAGGGGTAACCTTACGCCTACGGAAACGACGCAAGCGACGACTACGCAACGCAAATTCGTTCGGGAATCGTCGTATCAGGCTCATTTGCATAGTCAAATGAGACCTGAACGTAAACGCCACCTAGCGGCCAGCGGCGAATTACATTTAAGATCCGACAGTGTAAGTCACTTACACCTGTCGGATCTTGGCCGTATCTATGCGAAAATGATTCTAGGAATCACTCGCATAGATACCAGGGTCAAAAAACAGAGATACAATGGTGTTTCCTGAGATACACCGTCGTAACTCTGCTGAGAATCTGGCCCTAAAACAATAGTAATAATAAGTAACTGTCCAGAGAAGGCTGTCCGATTCAAAAGTTTTAGAAGGAAAAAGAAAGCTCTGAAATATAAAAGGGAATAGAGAACATCGCCCTCTAAGTGCAGTATGTATTCATTTTAATAAAAGAAAACTTAATTGAGTACACTCACAAGATTGTGGTGCTAACAGGCATAGTGGGGTTTCATCCGCTCCGACTTCCTGGTGAGGGGAGAGCACGGCGTCACTGGTGTAGACTGGTGTCCGTGATCATGATCCAAGCCTGACTAAGGAGTACACATACACCACCCGCTGACCCGACCCGGAAGTGACGTCATCCAAAGTGTACAGCCGATTGCAGTCCTATCCATCCAAAAGCACCGTGCACCAGCAGTGTGGCCGGAGGACAGACCTGATCACGGACACCAGTGTACACCAGTGATGTTAGACTCTCCCCTCACCCGGAAGTCGGAGCGGATGAAACACCACTATGCTGTTATCACCAGAATCTTTTGAGTGTACTCAATTAAGTTTTCTTTTATTAAAATGCATACATACTGCACTTAGAGGGCGCTGTTCTCTGTTCCCTTTGATAAGCAGGGGACAGGCTGACCGTGGGGGGATTAAACTGGGGAACAGACTGACCTGGGAGGGGATTGTACTGGGGGACAGACCATTATTAAGCGTAGTGTGCTACACGCCATAGTAGTCCTTTGCTTAGTGGGCTCAAAGGTGCCACAGGTCTCTCACAATCCTAGCAAGGCCCCTGGCACAATAAAAATCATGCCCACTCTTCACTGTGGGCACACCACAATTGTTTTATCAAGCAGTCAGGCCCAACTGATGATCTTGCACAAAGCCAACAGCTGGAGTTATTGATTTCTGTAAACCACAGGCTTTTTATATCAAAGGGGTGAAAGAAAGGAGGGAAACCTAAAATGCTAGGACTCAGCTGATGGTTAGAGTACTAGACACGAACAACTAGCGCCCAGAAGCGATTCAGTTCGCATGCGCCGCGCTTTATAAGTTTTTTCATTCATTCATTCATTCATTCATTCATTCATCAGTATTTAATGATTAATAAAATATATCTATATATAAATTTGTCCTAATTTTAACAAAATAAAGGAAAATAATTATATAAAATCCCTTACATTCATTTTAGTATGAAGCAGAATTGTGCACATATTCATGGGACTTTAGAACAGTGTAGCACTTTCTAGCAGGGATCAGGAACTTCTAAGGTAGCAGGATGAAAGGGTAGGAACAGCTTTTTTTACTTTTCTGGGGTTCATTAGTTCCCTGGCTTTGGGCAACCCAAAACAACCATAAGTGAGCCGTACATATTCCATTCAGTATATTGGGCCAGATTCACGTAAAATCGCGGCGGCGTAACGTATCATAGATACGTTACACCGCCGCAATTTTTCATTGCAAGTGCCTGACTCACCAAGCACTTGCGATGAAAACCTACGCCGGCGGCCTCCGCCGCAAGGCGGGCCAATTCAAATGGGCGTGCGCCATTTAAATTAGGCGCGCTCCCGCGCCGGACCTACCGCGCATGCTCCGTTTCTGAACTCCCGCTGTGCTTTGCGCAAAGTGACGTCATTTTTTTGAACGGCGACGCGCGTAGCGTAATTCCGTATTCCCGGACGGCTAACGCAAACGACGTTATTTTTTAAATTTCGACGCGGGAACGACGGCCATACTTTACAAAGCAATACGATTGCTGTGTAAAGTTAAGGCACCAAAAGAAATGACTAACTTTGCGACGGGAAACTAGACTAGCGGCGACGTAGCGAACACGAAAAACCGTCGGGGATCGCCGTAACTCCTAATTTGCATACCCGACGCTGGTTTACGACGCAAACTCCCCCCAGCGGCGGCCGCGTTATTGCATCTTAAGATCCGACAGTGTAAAACAATTACACCTGTCGGATCTTATGGCTATCTATGCGTAACTGATTCTATGAATCAGTCGCATAGATGGAAACAGGGATACGACGGCGTATCAGGAGAAACGCCGTCATATCCCTTTTGTGAATCTGGCCCATTGTTCCTATACAATTACAATGTCCACATTTCTATCCTCCCGCATTAATGCTTGGGTATGCTTGTGCTTGATTCACAAAGCACTTGCCTGTAAACTTGCGGCGGCGTAGCGTAAAGCCTTCCGGCGCAAGCCCGCCTAATTCAAATGGGGCGTGTATCATTTAAATTAGGCGCGTTCCCACGCCGAACGTACTGTGCATGCTCCGTTTTGAAATTTCCCGCTGTGCTTTGCGCGAAATGACGTCGCACTGACGTAATTTTTTGAACGGCGACGTGCGTTACGTCCTTTCCTATTCCCGGACGTCTTACGCAAAAAAAAAAAAATTCTAATTCGACGCGGGAACGACGGCCATACTTTAACATGGATGGTGTAATTTTATACCATCTAAATAGCACTCTTAACTTTACGACGGGAAAAACCGACTAGCGACGACGTAAGAGATTGCGACAAAGGCGCGTATCTTCGTGGATCGCCGTAATCAGCTAATTTGCATACCCGACGCTGGAAAACTACGCAAACTCCACCCAGTGACTGCCGGAAAATTACACCTAAGATCCGAAGGTGTACGAAGCCGTACGCCTGTCAGATCTTAGCCAAAAGCCGTTGTATCTTTGTTTGTGAATGACAAATAAAGATACGACGCGGCAAATTTGAAAGTACGCCGGAGTATCAGCAGATACTCCGGCGTACTTTTTCTGTGAATCTGGCCCAGAGTGTTTCTCTCTGTCTGGTATGTTTCCATCTGCTTTTAAGCTCAAAATACGGCACACTAAGAAAGAATAACTTTTGCAAAATTAAAAATGTATTCTGATAATTTTAGGTGCTTTATATATGAAGTTTAATATGTTAATGTAATTTTGAAAGTTGTTTTGTTTTAAAACAGCAGTTTTCATAAAGGTGGGTAATCCTGCTATGAAGGTCCTTGTTCAAGCACTTTCTATTAAGGGATTACAATGCTCTGTTCCTGTCTCCCAATTCATCTCCTTTGTTGTCACATTTGCTTCCAGTGGAGTCTACAAGCCACTATGCATCATTTTGCAGGCGTGTTGTTACCATCAGAAATATCCACCATGAACAATGTATTAACTCCTAACAATTATCAGAATAAAATGTTTTTCACATTAGTGTTCCTTTAAGGAGAATTATCCATCTAGTCACTACAAATTGCTTCCATAGTAACTAAGTACAAGGAAACCATTTTCTAATTTATATTTTCTCTTCCTCAATGGATTCTCACTTTTTCCCATTTTAATAACCAACATCCATGCTATTTTATTTATGCAAGCAAAGTTAATGGAACTCTTCGTTTTATTTCTTTAATAAACAATACATTTGTGCAGTCACTGGCCCATTTGCTCTTGATTAAGCTTTATTTATAAAGTGAAACTATATTAATTTTAATTTAAAAACAATTTTCCATCACTGCCTCACAGATTATTAGGATAGACATGACTATTTCTCTGCCAAGCGTCATGTCTATTATGTTATGCGATTTGGTAGCTTACATTAAAGCAAGATGATAGTAGACTTTTTGCATTCATTTTAACATTTGCCTAGCAATTAACAGAAAAATCGATGTTTTGGGTAATGAAAACCTGTACACAATGTAGGTAATGTCAACTGAAATGAGCTTTAGTTGTGGAAAACTGGAAATGAACAGGCATAATTATAAACCCCAATGTGTTGTTAATCCATATTTAAAGAGGAACTGAGGTACACAAAAGACTGGGATCTCTGGCTTTACACACTGTTACACAAATGTCTAGATATTAGAAGCACAGAACTGTGCTGTTTTGCACTGTTATTAAAGGAGTCCCAGGCTGTAGTGGGATTATAAATGTGGTAGACGTGTCTTTTCATTATGTGACACATATATACCATATATATCAGACCAAATCCAAAAGAAATGGCAACAAATGTGCACTGTTATACCTGTACAAAATAGATTTATTATCTTACAAAATAGTTTAAAAAAACGTATACAAAAATGTAAGCACACATAGAATTAATTGCATTGAAGTATACAGTATACAGTACAACAAACCACTCATATAAACACCCAAGCCCACTAAAAACACCCAACATAACCCACTCTATATTTACAGTATCTTATAGATCAGTCTTCCAGTATTCCAAAAAATGTATAAAGCAAAGCCGAAAAGACTATTCCTGCCTTAGTCTTACCTGCAGAACTACCAGGGTCAGAAAGGTCCAACTTGTGAACAGGCCCTGGTGTTCTGCCACTGTGGGGGGGCGCTGCCTGAAGGCTTTTCTCTAGTTACGCTCTGGTCGGGAGATAGTACACTCACTGCCATAGTAACCGCACAGTAGACCAGCCATCCCCAACCAGCACTGCCATTGATCTAATCCACCCCATATCAGCACTGCCAATGAATCCAATTACCCCCAAGCAACCACTGATCTCACCCCTCCCCACTAGCAATGCCACTAATCCCATCCCCCCAGCACTGCCACTGATCACATTCTCAGCACTGCCACTGATCCCATCCCCCACCAGCACTGCCACTCATCCCATCCCCCACCAGCACTGCCACTCATCCCACCCACCCAGCACTGCCACTCATCTCATTACCTCACTGTGAATGGGGTTCCGAATCAATAGGTAAAAGTAATCTACAAGTCGATTGAAGTAGCACAGGAACCTTTTTTCAAGTCGGAGCGACTTCAGTAGTGTGCATTAAGATGGCTCCATTCACTTACAATGATTTCTTCATGCAGCCCGACTTGAGGCGACCTGAAGTCGGATCCCAAGTCGGACCTGTGTGAATGAGCTCTAACCCTAATATTAGTAAACATTTTTTAAACTTGGTGCGTGCCATGAACAATGTAAACACAGACTGAAAGCAATGAGAAACAAAGATCTTAGATGTTTGCAATAGCAAGTCTCTGCACTTAAGGAATGGCCTACAGGTGGTAAAAATTATGTCACGCAGTCTTTGAATTCATTCTATCTATCGATCTATCTATCTATCCCAAAAACTGGTATAGAAGTACTTACGGGTCTTTCAGAGGAGATGGGTCAAAACATTTTATTGTTGACGTTTCAATGAAGCTCAGTCCCTCTTTCTCAAGTTTCTTATATTGAAAAAGATAGACTGAACTTCACTGAAATGTTGACCAAATAACTGCTGCTGTTTTGATCTATCTCCTCTGCAAGACTCATGAGTGCCTCTATACTAGTTTTTGATTTGTATGAGTTTGTTTGTGGGTGAGCACCTGGGCATTTACCTCATACATAGAGTGCGGTGGCTACCTTTGGCACTATCTATCTATCTATCTATCTATCTATCTATCTATCTATCTATCTATCTATCTATCTATCTATCTATCTATCATTGTTAAATGAAATCACATATACCATATACCATACAAGTAGAACAGGTTTTAAATTCCAGACACATTCCTGTAAAAAAAGGAAAACCAGACTTTGGAATGCGTATAGGGAGCATACTCTACTTGCCTACAGCTTCCATTTGTCACCCAGGCTTCGCTGTAGCCAATCATTGTCTTGTTTTTGGAAATCTAGTGAAATGGCAGCCCCTTCTATTTACCTGTAATGTAGGGAAGGGAAAGGAAGATTCTTACACTATCCAGCTATATTCATACCTGCTCTAAAAGTTTCAATATGACTACTATATGGCAAACAAAAGAGAATGTTGCAAAGCCCATTTCAGAAAACCTTTTAATTCATGCTTAAGTACTTTCTGACTTAAAAGAGAAGTACAGATAAAGCTTTTTTTTTGGCCATACTTCTCATGTGGTTGACAGTGCTCTCCTCTGACCCAGAATCAGCCAACAGAGGGTTATAGCCCGTTGTTAGCTGGCATTATTGAGCCACTCCAAGCTCTGGAAGGATCCTGAAAATAATGTTGGGATCCACCCAGATACCCGATCTGCAACTAGCTCAGCCTCTCAGTGTGCAACTGGGAGCCTGAGCAAGGTTCTCCCACCCCCTCCTCAGTCCAGTGCTCCGGCAAGTGCTGGAGGGGCAGAGCAGAGAGCAGTGACTGACAATCACTGCTTTAGGCTCTGAATGGACCAAGAACGGAACAATCAGTGCTCATCTGATCACTCCGTTCTCATGCTTACAGCTGGTGGGGGACAGCTACAGCATCAGACCAATGCTGCAGTAGGAAGGTGAGTATAGATGGTTTTCTTTTCTATTCCCACATTTTTCCTTTAAAGGGTTAGTTTGCCTTTACGAAAAAATTTAAAGGTGACCTAACACCGGACACCCTCCCCACCCCTCTGGTCCCCTCTTTACTTACTTCTGGGGTAAGTACATAAATATACTGTAAATGTGTATATGTGAATGTATACACTAACAACCTGTGGAGTGAATAGCAAAATATATGCATAACATTCCAAAGAATGGTCAAAATAATTTACCCCACAGATTATTGCCAATAATTTATATATTTATGTGTAGCACTACCCCCGAAGGAGCTGCTGGTATTTGATTGGGCCTGTACTCTGCTCTAACACCCCGAATAATTTGGTCTCACTCCCCTTGACACAGCTGTGGTGTAGTGCTGGTGTGAAGCTCAATAATAAATGACAGATAAATAGACATAGATTATATTCACTTTACCTGTGTTGTCACCCGGGCATACACTGCTACACCTGCTTGGAGAATTAACAAGCCTCACAACAGATTGTGTTAAAGCAAAAGGTAGATTTACTAGAACAGGTTTTATCATTAACACAGAACCACAATTGGTATACAATAATGAGACAAGAGGTTGTAAGTGGCATTCGCCTGAGAGCTACCTGAACTGCTCCAGCAGGGGTGTCTCCAAGTGGGACTAATGCTCAGACAATAACCTCAGCACTGAGCACCTTCCCAGTTCCAGCACACCGTGTAGACACTATGAAACCCACTATGCGGCACACAGTATTTGGCAAGAATTATATATCACAGTATAATTAACTGAATATTCCCCTTACAGTCTCTAGTAGGTAGTAACAACACTGTAAGGCCTTACAGTAAGAAATATAATCTTTGGTCTTCCTTCTTCTGTCTTCTGCTAGCTATTGTGAAACAAAGATTGTAATCCAAAGGGTTCTATGATCAATAAAGCAATGTAGAACAACATAGAACAGTTGCTTCAATTGTGCAGAGTATCTGTGTATTCCTTCTCAGAAATGTACCTCCAGCGGCAGTCACTAAATAATTAAATCAGGCTTGAGGCCTATGCACAGGTAACTCTATCGAACTGAACTGTTCCGTGTGTAGCGCTACCCCCGGAGGAGCCGGTGAATAGATTTGGGATCGGCGTGTTTAAGTTACCTCTATTTGTGTCTAGGGGTGATGGTAGTGCTGAGAGCAATAACATAATGTCCAGAATGCTTTATTCTTCCTGGTCAAACACGACCAACATGTGAGCTTGAGGTAGACAGGATAGGTTGGTGAAGGTAGAGCAACTTCACAGTATCAGGCTATGGATAGTAAAGGCAGTCCTGCCCTCTGTAGTTATATTCGTCCACTTCGCCACTCCAGCCGGAGTGGGTAAAGTGCCCCTGGACAGACCTCTCTCACAGGCCTAGCAGCCAGAACGCCACTTAAAGCTTCTGGGAGGAACAAGTCTCTGCCACCGACTTGACTCTGATTAAATTAAGATGTTAAGTGTGAGACCTCTGCCACAGGCTTAGTGCTGAAATTGTGAACAACAGAGCGAATCCTCCCAGTATGTCTCTTGGGGTCACCGACTGACAGTTTAAAGACAACCTGTCAGTGTCCGGTCACCCAGATCCCCGATGGTTCGTTACAGTCCTGTTGGATCACCTGCCTCATGGTTCTCCTCAGACCGATCCCCCACCAAACAGCACCCAGCTTGGGATCTTCTCAATAGAAGTGGGGACCCAGTAAGTCACTGGGGCCCCTTTGCAGCATACGTTGCTCCGGGCTATGAGAGCCCAGAGTCAGGAACTCCGCGTAGCACGCAACCCCGGCCTACTAGGCCATAGTTGTGGGGCCTGTGACGTGCGCCCACCCTAAAGGTGGGTGCCGCACCTGGAACCAGGAACCAGGGAAGAACCCCGAGCAATGGCCTCCGCCACAGAAATACCCCTCCCCAGCATGCCCCGCTAGGGAAAACTCCTCCAATTGGCTGCTGGGAAGAAGCGGCTCTGCCTGGACCCCTCTGGCACCACCTGCCGCCCAGAGATGAGACTGCATCCCTGGAGCGCAGACTGACCCGCAGAACAATCTAGATTTGGCGATAGCCAAATTTAACAGAATCACAGAATGAGAGTAACATAACTCTCTCATTCTCCCACTAAATTTAAGCATAGCACCTGTACGAAAGTACACAGGCACTACACGTGGAACTACCGGTCCCAGCAACACTATGCAATCAGTCTAGGTGTGTGAAATGCAGTACAAAGTTCTGGACATCAACCCTCTCACCACACAAGGTCCAGACAGATGGATGCCTCCGCTCCACAGGATCTCAGTCTGTTTGCTGCGACCGCGCTGTCACGCTGTTCCGTTTCACAGATGACCGGGAGTCCACAATTACCTCCTTCAAGGGTCTCTGGTTCGACCACACTGCTGCTCCAGCATGCTGTAGTGTAAAGCAGAATCAAAGGCTGCTGTTCTGCTCCGCACGATGTAGGCCGGAGCTCTATGGGACACACACACACCCACGGAGCTTTGCTGGCAGGCCATGCGTCCCAGGAACAAGAGAGAGAAAATGGCTGCACTCTCCCTTTTATTACCTCCCCCACAAGGCTGTGCGGGGAGCAAAGCACTCTGGGATTGCACAATTGCTCTCTGGGAAACGTAGTCTGTTTCTCCCTGTACTCAATGGCCCGGATTCAAGAAGCAATTGCGCCTGTGTAACCATAGTTACACAGCGCAATTGCTTACTTGCCCCGGCATAACGAATGCTCCTGATTCAGGAACCTCGTTACGCCGACTGAAGCCTAAGATATGCGCGGCATAAGGCTCTTATGCCCGCATATCTTAGGCTGCATTCTTGCGATGGCCGATAGGTGGCGTTCCCGTTGTGCTCAGCGTATAGTATGCAAATTGCATACTAACGCCGATTCACAACGCTATTAGCAGGGGCAGCCAATGTTACGTATACCTGTCGTTTCCGCGTCAAATTTCAAATTTACGTAGTTTGCGTAAGTGATTTGTGAATGGCGCTGGACGCCATTCACGTTCACTTTGAAGCAAATGACGTCCTTGCGACGTCATTTGCCGCAATGCACGTCGGGAAAGTTTCCCGACGGAGCATGCGCTCTACGATCGGCGCGGGAATGCGCCTAATTTAAATGATTCCCGCCCCCTCCGGGATCATTTAAATTGCGCGCGCTTACGCCGGGCATTTTGCCGGCGTGCCCACGCAATTTACGGAGCTACTGCTCCGTGAATCAAGGGCAGCGCAGTAAATTTGCGGGGGGCAGGGCAAAAACGTTGCCCTGCGCCTCCGTAAAAAAAGCGCAAATCTACCTGAATCCGGGCCAATGAAAGTAAATAACAGATGGCCATAACACAACTTGACCACCGGAGGGAGCCGAGATCCTTCTTGATCAGCAGATGATAATCTTCCATTCATATCAAAGTGGCACCCCGCTACACATGTATTATTCTACAGCAATATAACAATAATGATTTTATTAATTTCTGATATAATAAAGATTTTTTGTTTTCATGGGTCCAGACTTTTGGGGTTAACATGATCTATTCATTGTTTTTAATAGATTTTTGTGTTATTTTTAGCTGGGCTGGCAATGAATCAGTCATTAGTGTGATTTGTTCCATCGCTACACACAGTATACTCAGCATTTTAGCACATTATTTTTTATTTGAATGCTGAGCTTCTCCTTTAACATACAAGCCAAGCCTTGATTTGGCTCCAGCCCAGCTTTCTGTTTGTATGTCTGTGTGTCACTATCTGTTCATGTGGCTGATGATGTATAAAAGCCTGCTCTCAGTTATCTTCTCACTCTATGATTAAGCCCTGTAGGTGGGGCAAAACATGTCAGAGGAGTATAGCCAGGAGTAGTTCAGGCTGAAACCATGGGGCAGATTCAGAAAGAGATACGACAGTGTATCTCCTGATACGCCGTTGTATCTGCCGGTCGTATCTATGCGACTGATTCAGAGAACCAGTTACGCATAGACACTTACACCTGGCGGATCTTAGGCTGCAATTCCATGCCGGCCGCTAGGTGGCGTTTTTTTTTTCCGCGACGAATATGCAAATGAGGATTTCCGACGTTTCAGAAACGAACAAACCATTTTTTTACGTCGTTTGCGTTCGGCTTTTTCCGTCGTAAAGTTACCCCTGCTATGTGCGGCGTATCCTATGTTAAGTATGGAAGTCGTTCCCGCGCCGAGTTTTGAATTTTTTACGTTGTTTGCGTAAGTCGTTCGCGAATACGGATGGACGTAATTTACGCTCACGTCGAAACCAATGACATCCTAGCAACGTCATTTAGAGCAATGCACGCTTGGAAATTTTACGGACGGCGCATGCGCAGTTCGTTCGGCGCGGGGACGCGCCTGATTAAAATTTTACACGCCCCCTACCCGCGGAATTTGAATTCCGCCGGGGGATTTACGATATGCTGCCGCAAGTTTACAGGCAAGTGCTTTCTGAATAAAGCACTTGCCTCAAAAACTTGCGGCAGCGTAACGTAAATCAGATAGGTTACGCGGATCTAAAGATCCGCTCACCTATCTGAATCTAGCCCCATATCTTTACCTCTCTATATACTGGCTGGGTTCTGGTGTATGGTTCTCTTTTTTTCCTGTTCTGTTTCAGCTAGCCTAAATAAGCATGTTTGAATGTCGGCACCTGATCTGTGCTGTGGACTGCAGGGGGAAGTTTTGCAGTGCTTTGAGCAGTGTTCCAAATGTTTGTATATGGGTAACTGGAAGTTTACACCACTGATTTGCTAGAACCCTTAATTCTAATTCCAAGTAAGATCAAGAGAATTTTTATAGAATAGTCAAGCTTCGAGTCTGCAAACACATCCAAATCATGCAGTATTGAATATGAAGTGATCGGGGGGGCGTGGCCAAGACCGGCATGTGAGAAGACGTGTGTCTCACAGCTCCTCCGTAGTACCTGGTATTGATCCTCTCCCAGCAGCGATCCGACGGATTTGAACGGCTGTTCAGCTGGCTACTCACCCGGTCACCCTCCCGGTCCACCCGCCGGCTCTCTGCACCCGCGGAATGGCCAAAAAAAAGGAAGATTGGCCGGCGCTCGAGATCCAAGATGGCGCCGCCGCGGCCCAGGCTCTCTGCACTCCACGAGGCGCTGACAGGCCCAGGGGGGAAGCAAGCAAAAAAGCAGCAAAGGCACAGGGTAAGGATTACCCGAGAGACATGACTTTCTTTACACAAAAGCTGGGGGGCCCCTCGGAGCAGGAAGGGAGGGGGGAAGCTGATCGGGCCCAGGACTCGGGGCAGGCCTTGCAGGGACAGGCAGACGGAGGGGCCTGGAGATGTGTAGAGCGGGGGAATACTGTGGAACAGCCCCCCTCCATACCCACAGATGCGGATACTGAGGCGGGGGATACAGAGCAACCGACCCTGGCTGAAATATTGAGAGCGGTTCATGTATGTACCGCTTCTGTAAACACACTCAAGGAACAGTTTGGGGGTCTCAGAGAGGATGTGTCCCTGCTGCGGCAGGACATGCAAAAGATACAGGAGCGCACGGCGGCTGTGGAGAGCAGGGTGAGTGAAGTGGAAGATAGGCTGCCCCCAGTTGCTCGAGAAGCCCATGCAGCCATGCAGCTGGCCAGAGACACTAACAACAGGGCTGACGACATTGAGAATCGTTTACGCCGCAACAATGTGCGCATAGTGGGGCTGCCGGAGAAGACGGAAGGCCGGGACCCCACCACCTTTGTCGAAGGCTGGCTGATAGAGGTATTTGGAAAAGAGGCCTTCTCTCCGTTCTTCACAGTTGAAAGAGCACACCGCACACCGGGCCGCCCACCACAGCCTGGTGCCCCCCCTAGGCCTATTCTGGCCAGATTGCTCCACTATAGGGACAGGGAGGCGGTGCTGAGACATGCTAGAGAGAAGGCCAACGTCCAGGTTAATGGGGTCCGGGTGTCCTTCTACCCGGACTTTTCTGCGGAGGTGCAACGCTGCCGGGCGAAATGTTTGGATGTGAAAAGGCATCTTCGCGCACTACAACTGCCATATGCTATGCTCTACCCTGCCAAGCTGAGAGTTACCGCCAATCGGCAAGCCCAATTCTTCGAATCAGCCCAAGATGCTGCAATGTGGCTTGATCGCAACGAGCAGGCCCTGCGTCACCGCGAGAGAGAGGAGGAAGGAGACTGACCCCACAGAAACAGGAGCAGGTTATTATGTTTTAAGTTCTGTTTTTTGGTGCAATGCCTGCACTCTTTGAAACGGAGGGTTTGATTCTGGTCCCCTCTTCCCCCTTCCCCGGACTGCGGAAGATGGTCTGCTGTCTTTACGCATTGAACTTTGCACAAAAGACCCCTTTTGTTTTTGTTTCACTTCCTTTACCTGGGTGACTAAGTTTTTTTTTTTCACCATGTTCTGCTGGGAGACGTTATATTAGGATGTGAACTCTGAGTCATCTTGTAAAGTTGCAAGGAAAATGCGATTGATCCACAATATACGTGGAACAAAAGTGCCTTATTATGGTTCGCTCCCTGTTGGAGCCAAGGGGTCAGCTCTGTTGGCGGCCTGGACCTGTTCTTTTTCTTTTTTCACACTGCAGTACTGTTTTCGGAGCACAGGCCATGAATACGGGTTCGGTATGTTGACGGCCCAGGCCTGTTATTGTTTTTTGCACCTTTACCACCTACATCGAGAACTTTGCGAGCTTATGGCTACACCGAGATACCATGTCTGTTCTGTCCTGACCACACCCGGGACTCTAGGTACCAACTGGAGGCTGATGTTTTTATTTATAATGCCTTTACCCTTTCATTTATGCATGCTATACCCCAATGGCTGAGCTACCGGTGGTATCGTGGAATGTGAGGGGCCTCGGCTCCCCACTGAAACGTATGATGGTATCTACCTGTCTGAAAAAGTATCATCCTATGATTTTATGCATGCAGGAAACGCACTTAACCATTGAAACGCAATGCTGTCTTAAATATGCCTGGGTGGGTAAGGCCTACCATTCCACTCACACCTCGTACTCTAGGGGTGTGAGCGTAATGATACACGCTGCTATTGATTTTCAGGAAATGGATGTGTGTATTGATGCGGAGGGGCGGTTTATTTTTCTGCATTGTCGGGTGGGCAAATTGAACTGTATATTGGCATGTGTTTATATACCCCCGCCGTTCACAGTGGCAGTGCTCCGGTCGCTGCTAGCCTATTTGGAGGGCAGGCCGGACCTCCCGCTGCTGATAGTGGGGGACTTTAATTGCTGGCTGAGTCCCTTGATGGACCGACACCCCGCTTCCGGGGTTTCGTCCCCTCTGAGGGACTCTCCATTGCTAAGATTGCTCACCGAGGTAGGATGGATAGACGTATGGAGGTCTAGGAACCCAATGGAGAGGCAGTTTTCCTGCTTTTCCAAGACCCACGGGACATTATATAGGATAGACCTGGTAGTATGTAACCCTGCCATGCTCCCATCCATCTCAGAGGTGACGTATAAGCCCCGTAGTGTCTCAGATCACTCACATTTGGTGACTAACTTAATTGCTTCTCCACCCTCTACACTTCCTAGATCCCCATGGAAATTTAACGCCTTTTGGCTGGAACTCTTCCTGTCGCACGAGGAGGTGGAGCGGAGCATGCGGGAGTTTTTGGATAGAGGGAGCTTTGCTGAATCCCCGTCGGAGCAGTGGGATGCCTTTAAAGCCTATGTGAGGGGGTTACTTATCCGGGAAATTACCAGGGTGAAGAGGGATTCTTCGGGGCTAAAAGAGGACCTTGAAAAACAGGTAACGGCCCTGGAGGAGGCCTTCATGCAAACCCCAACGGAGGCTGCTAAGGAGGCATGGCAGTCAGCTCAATCAGCTTATGAGCGACTGCTGACCTCTAAGGCAGAAAAAAAGTTATTTTTCTCTAGGCTGGCTTTCTTTGAGGAGGGTGAAAGCACAGGGCGTATGCTTGCCAGGATAGCTAACTCCCAGCAGAGGTCTCCCAGTATTGGAGCAATCAGAAATAGAGAGGGCAAGATAGTGAATTCCCCGGACGTGGTCTTGGCAGAACTAGCTAAATTTTATGAGACACTGTACCTCCCGACGGAGCTATTTACCCGGACAGAACTGTTGACCTACTTGCAGGACATTGACTTCCCCCGACTGAGTCAGGTGCAGCGGAGGGCCTTGGATGCCCCTTTCACCTTAGAAGAGCTGCAGACAGCGCTGGCTGCGTTCCCTAACTGTAAGGCACCGGGGGCAGACGGATTGCCCATTGAAGTGTACAAGCACTATGCGGGTATTCTCCTACCGAAACTCCTGGCGGTGTTTAATGCGGCCAGGGAACAACGGACTTTGCCTACTTCCATGACCACTGCTAACATTGTACTGGTTCTAAAACCTGGCAAGGATCTGTTGGATCCGGGCTCCTACAGGCCGATATCGCTGCTCCAGAGCGACATTAAGCTGCTGGCCAAAATGCTAGCGATCAGGTTGAACGGGGTCATTACTAGCTTGGTCCATCCAGACCAAGCAGGATTTATGCCTGACAAGTCGACGGCTGTCAACTTGCGTAGGTTATACCTTAATATGCAATCCTCAGCAGACAATGTGGGAAAAAGGGCCTTGCTCTCACTGGACGCTATGAAGGCTTTCGATAGCGTTGAGTGGGAATATCTATGGGAGGTTCTTGAGAGGTTTGGTTTTGGGGAATCCTTCGTTTCCTGGGTACGGCTACTATACTATGACCCGAAAGCGGCCATTCGGTCCTCAGGGGCGGTTTCACACACTTTTACTTTGGGGAGAGGCACGC
Organism: Rana temporaria; assembly: GCF_905171775.1. Lineage (NCBI taxonomy): Eukaryota > Metazoa > Chordata > Amphibia > Anura > Ranidae > Rana > Rana temporaria. The sequence goes on from NC_053491.1 coordinate 314,170,228, forward strand.
GACAGGGGTGCCCACTGTCACCTCTGTTGTTCGCCTTGGCGATAGAGCCCCTTGCAATTAAAATCAGAGCCAGCCCGGAGGTAGTGGGGTTCAGGTACGGAGACAGACAGGAAAAAATAATGATGTATGCAGACGACACCATGATCTTGTTAGGGGATGTTGAGAGTTCACTGACGGGGGCCATGACTGTAATACGGGAGTTTGGTAAGTTTTCAGGACTGCAGATAAACTGGACCAAGTCCTCACTGATGCTTATTGACGAAGGGGGGGCTCCCCCAACGTCATCTACGGTGCCCCTGACTGCCTCATTTAGATATCTGGGAATCCAGGTGACACCCAAGATATGTGAGTATGGAAGACTGAATGTATTCCCGTTGCTGCAAAAATTTCGGGACCGTATTAAAACATGGAATTCTCTATCCCTATCAGTGGCCGGTAGGGTGAACTTGATCAAAATGATCCTGATGCCCCAGTTGCTTTATGTACTTCATAATGCCCCCACAGTAGTGACCCTGAAGATATTTAGAATTGTTAACTCTCTGTTCCGCTCACTCAAATGGAAAAACCGTACCCCCAGGATTAAATTAGAGCAACTCCAGTGCCCGAAGGATGAGGGGGGGCTCGCCCTCCCTAATCCCTGGTTATACTATATAGCAGCTCAGCTGCAACAGCTGGTAGGGGTGGTTAGCACTGGGGAGAGGAGAGAGGGGGAGGGAGGGAGTTCCTCTGAGATGGTGATGCTCCATACAGTTGGGAGGGAGTCGGTAGCACCTGCCCTTGAGGCGCTCGCCTTTGGGAAGCCAAACAAGCAATACCCCACCTATAACCTTGTGCAAAAAGTATGGAACAAAGCTAGGTATCTGCAGGGGGTGACAGGATACACGGACTATAGCCCCATCTGGTCAAATGACTCATACCCTGAACTGGCCAAGTTACAGCATGGGGCACTTTGGAGGAGATATGGGGTAGTGCACCTGAGACAGATATTTCGCAATGGGAAACTCCTCTCGTTTGAGGCTCTGCGGGATCTTTTCAAGTTACCACAGTCCATGCAGTTTTATTATATGCAACTCAGTCATGCAGTGAAGGCCCAGGGTGACGCTTCAGATTGGCTTCCCTCCCCCACCCCTTTGTTTAATTTGATTGCTGGAGCAACCTCTACCAAGGGGTTCATATCGCAATGTTATAATATGCTGCTACACAGCTTCATGTCCAAACACCCGTTGAGAGTGAGGGCCAAGTGGGAGGGGGATGTGGGCCCAATAGACGGCGAACAGTGGGATGAAGCCTTACAGGCGGTACCACTTTGCTCCCTGAATGTGTCTCAGAAGGTGTCGCAATTATACCTATTGCTGAGGGTGTATTACACCCCTCATAGGCTGTTTGCTATGGGGCTAAGGCCCACCCCGCTATGTACCAGGTGTAAGAGGGATAATGGCGACCTGATCCACCTACTGTGGAGATGCCCGAAACTCCACCCCTATTGGGCGGGAGTAGTGGACACCATTAATAGGGTGTTCCAAGTCTTGCTGCCTACTGACCCTAAACGATGCTTACTCCTTATATTAGATGAGCTGGAGTGGGAGGAAGGTACTAAGGTGGCGGTTATTAGATCCCTATTCCAGGCTCGCAAACTCATAATGTCTCACTGGATAGCGGAGGAGCCTCCCAGCCTGAAGGAGTGGATCAATATAATGGGGGAGATGCTCCGAAAGGAAAAGGTGATATACCAACACAGAGGGTGCTCCCAGAAATTTGAGAAGCTGTGGGGCAGGTGGCTAGATGTACCGGGCTTGACCCCGGTGGACCTGGTCACGGGTAGGTTACTCGGTCTGAGCAATCCAACTTGATCTTTGAAATGTAACTGAGAATGGTCTGGGGGATGTGGAAAAACCTTTTTTTAATTGAGTAGGGGGGTCGGGGTGGGGTCGGGGACGGATCGGATTTTGACATGTATGTGGATGGTGGGGTGATGCGGTGCACCATCGTTGGAAATCGTAACGGAATGTAGTCTAATGCCTTATACCAGAATGTAATCTCGATGTATGTAATATTATATGAGTGCTTCAATAAACTTTTTTTTCTGGATAAAAAAAAAAAGAATATGAAGTGATCATTCTAAACAAGAAGATTCAACTTATTTATGGTAATTGAAACCTTTGTGCACTGTGTACCTGTTAGATAATGTTGTATACCCTGCTGTCCATTGTGTTGAAGGATAAATCATACCTGTGTCAATACTGGTCAAGAAGATATATAGCCTAAGCAATGTGTTAATCTTTGGTTTATGTTGGTACATATAAGTAAAATCATGAAGTGTATATAGGAGAATGTATCCTTTATTAAATGAAAGTAATACGGATTAATGACAATAATATTACAGTTCAAAAACTATGTGAAATGTATTTATTCTTTTTCAGAATGTATATTTTTTTACCATATGTGTCATCGTACATCCATCTGATTGAGGACCCGAGGACTGCAGTGCAATGAATTTGCTCTTTGGATATTATTCATATTTAACCACTTAAGGACCACCTAATGCCGATATACGTCGGCAGAATGGCACGGCTGGGCACATTCACGTACCTGTACGTGATTGTTAAAAGCCCAGCCGTGGGTCGCGGGTGCGCGCCTGTGGCACGATCGGTCCCCGGAACTGAAGAACAGGGAGAGGTGTGTGTAAACACACCTTTCCTGTTCTTTGTTGTGGCGCTGTCATTGATCGTCTGTTCCCTGATATAGGGAAAGGCGATCAATGACGTCACACGTCCAGCCCCGCCCCCTACAGTTAGAAACACATATGAGGTCACTCTTAACCCCTTCAGCGCCCCCTAGTGGTTAACTCCCAAACTGCAATTGTAATTTTCACAGTAAACAATGCATTTTTATAGCATTTTTTGCTGTGAAAATGACAATGGTCCCAAAAATGTGTCAAAATTGCTGATGTGTCCGCCATAAAGTCGCAGTCATGAAAAAAATCGCTGATCGCCGCCATTAGTAGTAAAAAAAAAAATATTAATAAAAATGCAATAAAACTATCCCCTATTTTGTAAACGCTATAAATTTTGCGCAAACCAATCGATTAGCGCTTATTGTGATTTTTTTTACCAAAAATAGGTAGAAGAATACGTATCAGCCTAAACTGAGGAAAAAAACGTTTTTTTATATATTTTTGGGAAATATTTATTATAGCAAAAAGTAAAAAATATTTATACATTTTTTCAAAATATTCCATTCCACCAACCCACGACATGCTTATGCGACACTCCGACAATCCAGCAGACACGATCCATTAGAATTCCAGAGAAAGGACGAGACACACACAGCTCTGTCTCTGGTTCAAAAACGAATGAATGCTCTAATGATAACTCAGCCTTGTTATATACAGTTACAAGCATGCTACAGTAATCACAGGGACAATAAAATTCTCCACCCAAAACATCACACAATGGGTGCTTAACGAGTTCCCCCTCAATCATCATCCCAGACAGACATTCTGGCACCGAATCTAGAGGAGTTAATTACTACAGCTGACAAGTCACATTCCACATCTATTATCAATAGTATTTTCACACAAAACAGTGTCATTAGCATACACAATGAAATATCTTAGGAGCAGACCTAATTAGCACAATGGACAACAGAATGCAATCACAGCAAGCCCCATCACCACAGCCAGGTTGACTTAATTAACATCTCAACCGTCTATGTTACACTTGAATGAGACACTCTTATTGACCTGTTGGGGTCAGAATAAACCACTTGTAATTTTTCAAGATCTCCTGCAATACATGAATTATCATTAATCTCCCATCTCATGTAATCCGAGATATCAGTTCTCAGTCGTCCTATGCCCAAAAGGGACATAGGATGACCCTAGACCTAAGAGTCATTAGTGAAGCTGGCACAGGATACACATGTTCTGGGTATCACGGGCCATTCCGTTACAACCCCCATCCTACAGAAGTGCTGACCCAACCAAATGCACATCTTGCATTATGTATATGTTCCTTGAATGAACATCCAGGGGGGGAATGTGCTTCCATTGAGGAGAAATTTTAGAGTTAGGACTGCAGTACACAGGGAGCCTTGACGGGGCCTGCAGCTTACGCATGTATTTGCAAATGCGTGCAACTAAACCCCTGTTTTTAACACACTGTTAGACAGGTGAATTAGGTTGGTTGCTGATTGGTTGGTGAGTTGAGCTCGGTTATTCTGTGTGTTTTTTGAAATGCGTCTGCCCTTCCAATGCTCCTTGCTGTGAAGACCAATCATAGGTAGGGGCAGTGACAGTTTGACCCTACCCATCAAGTGCTGGCTAGGGCCAGCATAGAGGAGGGTGGTAATATGGAGGTGCAGAAGCCAGAGGTAAGTAGTTGGGTTACAGTTAGAAGGGGGGGGGTAGAGAGAAACATTTTAGAGAAGCTAGTCCAGAGATGAAACTTTACATCCCCAAAAATATGCCCAGTGGTGTAATGTTGGGGATATCAGCTCAAGAGTGACATTGCTGGAGCATATTAGCTGCCAGGGGAATGATTACCCCAGTAAGGATGGGGGCACGATTACAGGAAAACATAGACAGAAACTGGTGGTAAGGGACTCAGCCATTATAAAGACAGGTAGGGCAATCTGGCACAAAGACAGTGATTGCCAAACAGTTAAACAGTATGTATTTTTCAGGGCTCTCGGGTTTGACAGATTGCAGATTGGATGCAAAGACTCTTGGGTGGGGCTGGGGAGGAGGCAGATGCAATGGTACACACTGGTACAAAGTCAGAAGAAGATGGAACATCCTTAAAAAAAATAATTCAGGGACTTATGTGCTATATGAAAGAAAAGAACCTCCAAAGTAGTATTCTCAGAAATACCACAAACCATAAGCCCCATCAGAGAAGCAGCATGAGCTAAGAGAGCTAAACAAATGTCTGAGCGTAAGATGGGTGGTTTTGTGGTTGGTTACCGGCTCTACAGCAGAGACATACTGCACTTAAATGGTTAGGGTGCAACTCTGATGGGAGACAATAAGGTTGGAGGGACTTTTAAACTAGGATATGTGTGTGTGTGTGTGTGGGGGGGGGGGGGGGGGGGGGGGGGGGTCAGAGGAAGGTATACAGTGGAAGAGGACATCAATTGATAGTGAATATCAGGGATGGCATTGCTAATGTGGCTGGTGAGGAGGTGGAGTCTTTGTGGCTGGAGCTTCACACAGATAAAAAAAAAAGATCAATTACCATAATTATCATAATTGTGGGTGTATACCATAGGCCCCCTAACAGAAGGGCAGGACAAGAACACAACATTTTAAAAGAACCAACTTTAATGAGCTGCTCTCCAAACTACATAACACTAAATGGGATCACATGTTTGCAACAAAAAACACTGAAGAGAAGTGGGATTACTGTACGGACAAATTAAACAATAGCATTTGTCAATCCATTCCACTGAGAAACATATAAAAAAAACAAAAATGTTAAACCTGGATGGCTAAATAATATTGTAAAAATGCATATTTATGAGGGAAAAAAAACAACCCTGTAATAAAAATTAGCCAGAGGGATCATCATCAGCATTCCAAAAGTACAAAGAGTGCAATAAGAAATGCAAGAGTGGAATCAGGTCAGCTAAAATACGTTACAAGACAAACATTGCTATAATCTTTGCAAATACTGTAAAATAAAAGTGAAAAGGTGAGGTCAGAACATACTGGCCTCCATAAAAGGTGATATGGGGAAGTTGGTGACAGGTAGGGATGAGCTGAACACCCCCCTGTCCGGTTCGCACCAGAACCTGTGAACACACCAAACGTTTGTGTGAACTTTAGAACCCCATTAAAGTCTATGGGACTCGAACGTTTGAAATCTAAAGTGCTAATTTTAAAGGCTAATATGCAAGTTATTGTCCTAAAAAGTGTTTGGGGACCCGGGTCCTGCACCAGGGGACATGTATCAATGCAAAAAAAAGTTTTAAAAACTGCTGTTTTTTCGTGAGCAGTGATTTTAATAATGCTTAAAGTGAAACAATAAAAGAGAAATATTCCTTTAACCACTTCCATACCAGGCACTTACGCACCTTCCCACCCAAGCCAATTTTCAGCTTTCAGCTCTGTCGCACTTTGAATGGCAATTGTGCGGTAATGCTACACTGTACCCAAACAAAATTGGCGTCCTTTTTTCCCCACAAATAGAGCTTTCTTTTGGTGGTATTTGATCACCTCTGTGATTTTTTTTGCGCAACAACTAAAAAAAGACTGAAAATTTTGAAAAAAAAATCTTTTTTATTTTTTTCTGTTATTTTTTTTGTAAATAAGTAAGTTTTCTCTTTCAATTATGGGCACTGATATGGCGGCACTGATGGGCACCGATGAGATGACACTTATGGGCATCAATGAGGTAGTACTGATGGGCACCGATGAGGTGGCACTGATGGGCACTGATTGGCGGCACTGGTATGCGGCACTGATGGGCACTCATAGGCAGCACTGATGGGCACTCATAGGCGGCACAGATGGGCACTCATGGGCGGCACTTATGGGTGGCACTGATGGGTACTTATGGGTGGTACAGATGGGCACTGATTTTTTTTCTGCCCTTTTTATTTTTATTTTTTACTGACTTTTTTTTTATTTTTATTGCCCCTTTTTTTTTGCCCTTCCCTGGTGGTCCAGTGTGGGCTTCCCTGGTGGCCCAGTGTGGCAATCCGAGGGGGGCTGCGCTGATAAACAATCAGCGCGATCCCCCCCTGTCAGGAGAGCCGCCGATCGGCTCTCCTCTATTCGCGTCTGTCAGATGGCTTTTCCTGTTTACATCGTGATCAGCCGTGATTGGACACAGCTGATCACATGGTAAAGAGCCTCCGCCAAAGGCTCTTTACCGAGATCGGAGATGCAGGGTCTCAGATGTCCATAGACGTCCAGTCAGTATTTCAGAACCACTTCCCAGACGTCAATCTCCTATTGACCGGGCGGGAAGTGGTTCAATTTCGTACCTAGGGGGGTGTAAAGTAAGCATGTGAAATAACGCATGTTTCCCGTACTTAGAACTGTCCCTGCACAAAGTGTCATTTCTGAAAGAAAATAAGTCATTTGAAACTGACTTGCGGCTATAATGAATTGTCGGCTCCCTGCAATTCAGAGAGAATTCATTCATAAAAAAAAAGCGTGGGGTCCCCCCAAATTCAATTACCAGGCCCTTCAGGTCTGGTATGGATATTAAGGGGAACCCCGCCGTCAATTTAAAAAAAATGACGTGGGGTTCCCCCCAGATATCCATTCCAGACCCTTCAGGTCTGATATGGATTTTAAGGGGAACTCCACCCCAATTTTTTTTAAAAATGGCGTAGAATTCCCCCAAAAATCCACACCAGACCCCTTATCCGAACACGTAACCTGGCCGAAGAGGGGGGACAGAGGGGGGGACAGAGAGCGCCCCCCCTCCTGAACCGTACCCGGCCACATGCCCTCAACATGGAGAGGATGTCCCCATGTTGATGGAGACAAGGGCCTCATCCCCACAACCCTTGCCTGATCCCATCCCCATCCCCACATGACGCCATTGTGGGAAGGGATTTCCCAAAATTCGGGGAACTCTGGGACTGCCCAGATTCCCCAGTAGGTGGTTCTTCTGAGTCTGAACCATCTATTCCAGAAACCTATAACTGTGAGGATTCCATTCTCAGTATTAGCAGGGGAAACACCAGTCCCTAGGGAGGAGCCTGCTACCTCAGAAGAGGAACAGCGGCCGATAGGGTTTGATGACCTCGAGGTGCACCGAGAAAATGTTGTCACTGAGCAATTGAGGGACCCCACATTGCTAAGAGCCTGGGAGAATGTAGTAAAGATAGATGGGGAGTAAGTTAACCATGACGAGAGGGTTGCCCTCCCTTACTTCATTATTGAAAGGGACCTGTTATATCAAGTCTCACAGAGGATAGAGGACACCATTGAGCAACTGGTAGTGCCTAAACCGTACCGCAAGATGGTTTTGGAACTGGCCCATGGGCACATTCTTGGGGTACATTTGGGAGCAGAAAAAACCCGGGAGAGGATCACCCAGAGGTTTTATTGGCCTGGGATCACTAAAGAAGTGGAATTGTACTGCTCCAGTGTGTCAGCTTACTGCACCCATGCCACATTTCTGCAGTCCGTTGGTACCCCTGCCCATTATCGAGGTCCCTTTTGAGAGGATCGCCATGGACTTGGATGGCCCCTTACTGAAGTCCACTAGAGGGCACCAGCACATCTTGGAAATAATGGCCTATGCCACCCGGTACCCAGAAGCGATTCCTCTCCGAAACACCTCTGCTAAAACCATTGCCAAAGAGTTGTTTCAGGTTTTCAGCCGTGTGGGTCTTCCTAAGGAAGTCCTAACTGACCAGGGCACGCCGTTTATGTCTAGGGTGACCAAAGAACTGTGTAAACTCCTGAAAGTGACCCAATTACGTACATCAGTATATCACCCTCAGACAGACGGGTTAGTGGAAAGGTTTAATAAAAAGAAGGTGGTGGATAAAGACAGAAAGAATTGGGATTATCTGCTCCCTTATCTGATGTTTGCAATAAGAGAGGTTCCCCAATCGTCCACAGGATTCTCTCCGTTTGAGCTACTGTATGGGAGGCACCCCCGGGGCCTACTGGACATTGCCAGGAAAACATGGGAGAGTGAGTGTTCCCCTCATCGAAGTGTGATTGAACATGTGGCCCAAATGCAAGAGAGAATTGCCCAAGTGATGCCGATTGTGAAGGAACATTTAGCCCAAGCCCAATTGGCTCAACAAAGGATTTACAATCGTGTGGCCCAGGTCCGTTCCTTTGCACCTGGTGATAGGGTGTTGGTGTTGGTTCCCACGGTCGAAAGTAAATTCCTGGCCAAATGGCAGGGTCCATATGAAGTGTTGGAAAAAATGGGAGTGGTGAATTATAAAATTAGCCAACCGGGAAGACGAAAACCTGAGCAGCTATATCACGTGAACTTGCTGAAACCATGGAAGGATAGAGAGTCCTTGGTCGCTAAGACTACCCAATTTTCTGCTCCCTTTAACCTGGCTGTCCCTGAAGTTGGGATAGCGGAGACTCTATCCAAAACTCAGAAACAGGAGGTTAAAGGATTTGTGCTCCGTAATAAGGAGAAGAATTCAGACCTGCCAGGTTGGGTCTTCGGAGTTGAACATGACATTATCACCACACCAGGGGATAAGATCAAGTTGAAGCCTTATAGAATTCCAGAAGCCCGGCGAGAGGCAATTCGCCAGGAAGTAAAACAAATGCTTGAGCTGGGGGTGATAGAAGAGTCAAATAGTGATTGGTCAAGTACCATTGTCTAAGTGCCCAAACCAGATGGAAGTTGGCGGTTTTGTAATGACTTTCGCCGCCTGAATCAAATCACTAAGTTTGACACCTATCCCATGCCCCACATAGATGAACTGATTGATCGCCTAGGCACTGCCCGGTACATGACAACGTTAGACCTGACCAAGGGTTATTGGCAAATTCCTCTCTCGGAGTCGGCCAGGGAAAAAAAAGCGTTTGTAACTCCAGGCGGATCTTTCCAATATCGGAGGATGCCTTTTGGGTTACAAAATGCTCCCGCCACATTCCAACGCACCATGGATAAGACCCTTCGGCCTCATCGAGCCTATGCTGCTGCATACCTCGATGACGTTGTCATCCACAGTGAGGATTGGGAATCACACTTGCCAAAAGTTCAGGCTGTGTTGGATTCCATCTGGAAAGCGGGGTTTACAGCCAATCCAAAAAAATGTACCCTTGGGCTAGAAGAGGCGAAGTATCTGGGGTATACCATTGGAAGAGGTCTAATCAAGCCCCAAATAAACAAAGTTGAGGCTATTCAGGATTGGCCACGTCCCACCAACAAGAAACAGGTTTGTGCATATTTGGGGATCGCGGGCTACTATCGCCGCTTTATCCCCCATTTTGCCTCACAGGCTGTTCCCCTGACCAATTTGACCAAAGGGAAGGAGTCTGTAATGACCAAATAGACTCCCGAAGCAGAAACAGCTTTTCAGGCTTTAAAACAGGCCTTATGTAGTCAGCCAGTTTTAAATTCGCCAGATTTTTCACGGGACTTTGTGGTTCAGACAGATGCGTCAAATGTGGGCTTAGGCGCTGTACTGTCTCAGATTATCAAGGGGGAGGAACACCCTGTTATGTACCTCAGCCGAAAGTTGAAGGCCCATGAAGAGAATTATGCCACCATTGAGAAAGAATGTTTGGCGGTGAAATGGGCTTTGGATTCTCTCCGGTACTACCTCGTGGGTAGACAGTTTGAACTGGTGACGGATCATGCATTGAAGTGGATGGCACAGAACAAAGACACCAATAGGAGAATAAATAGGTGGTTCCTGGCCCTCCAGGAATTTCGTTTTGTGGTAACGCATCGCCCTGGTGCTAAAATGGGGAATGCAGATGGGTTGTCCCGAGTGCATGCCTGCCTGGCAACCTGTGTCCCAACCCTAGGGTTGAAACAAGAGGGGGGGTATGTGACAGGAAGTCAGGTAAATCTGTGGGTGTTGTCACAGACGGGACATACATCTCTGCCTTGTTTAGACAATACACCAATTGTTATTAGGCAAACGTAGCCAGAAAATGCTAAAGGCCGTGGAAAAACTTCAGCTGTTCAGCTGTTCAGAATGAGGCAATTAAGGCCTCTATAAGTAATCCAGATGATTACCACTAATTTGCTGCATCCTGAGTCTTTGTAAGTAGAGCAGTGCCAGAAAGTCTGCTGAGGAGGTGAGGAGAGGATTGATTTTTCTGTGTGATAAAAATCAAAAGACTATTGTTTTTCTGCTGTATGACCAGCACTGTTTGCCCAGCACTAGGCTGAGCCAGACTCCATAGATAGGTTCCTGTGTGGAAGGTAGACGTCCAAAGTGGCCAGGGTTTATTTTATGTTTGATTTTGTTTATGCTGTTTGGATGCTTGCACTTGTTTCCAGCAAGATGAAAGAATAAACCCAAAATCGTTGTTTTCAACAGTCTTCGACTGCCTGTCAATAGGGACACGGATCGGTCACCTCCCCCAGTCACTCCCCTCTCCCTACAGTTAGGACACTCCAAGGCTACACATTTAACCCCTTCCCCGCCCCCTAGTGGTTAACCCCTTCCCTACCAGTCACATGTATACAGTAATCAATGCATATTTATAGCACTATTCACTGTATAAATGTGAAAAAAGTGTCCGATGTGTCCACTATAATGTCGCAGTGCCGAAAAAAAACCCCAAACCCATTCCTAGTAAAAAAAAAATGAAAAAAAAAATCATAATTATGTCCCCTATTTTGTAGGCAATATAACTTTTGCGCAAACCAGTCACTATACGGTTATTGCGTTTTTTTTTTTTTTACCAAAAATATGTAGAAGAATGGGTATCGGCCTAAACTGAGATAAAATATATATATTTTTTTAAATGGGATATTTATTATAGCAAAAAGCAAAAAATATTGTGTTTTTTTTCAAAATTTACGCTCCTACCACCAAAAGAAAGCTCTATTTGTGGGAAAAAAAGGACGTCAATTTTGTTTGGGAGCCACGTCGCATGACCGCGCAATTGTCAGTTAAATCGACGCAGTGCCGGAAGCTAAAATTTCGTCTGGGCAGGAGGGGGGTGTAGGTGCACAGTAGGCAAGTGGTTAAATACATTCTTCTCCTCATTTGGTATATGGTAAATAAGACAGTAATGTTAAAGCGGAACTTTACCCATAACTAAGAACCGGGACGGCCGCACTCCAAAAATAGCCCTTTTCCCTGATTTTTTGCTGTGACATCCATGTTGTGACCAGTTTTTATTAAAAGGAACACATTTTTATTTTTGGAGTGCGGCCGTCCCGGTATAAATTTTTGCATACTATTGCAGTGCCTGCACCCAAGTGTTTGGACTCCACTTAGCAATTCTCTGGGACCTCTGAGCAGTAAACTTTCTTTCTTTACCCATAACTACTTGATAAAAAATAATATTCTTTAGCAAGGAACATTAATTATGCTACTAAAATTAGTGTGTGCTATCAATTGCCTCCAACTTTGGTCCTGTTTCTTCTGCCATTTTGCTGAAGCCCAGAGCTCCCTCAGCAGCAATAAATCTGTAGGCTGTCAGAAGAACGGCCTACACATTTTTGGCATAGAACCAAAAATACAGAACAACTGAACATGTGCAGAGCAGGGTGAGGCAATGTATTACCGGATTTTAAACAATATATACATTTATTTTTAATGTTTTACATGGCTACACCTGCAAAAAGGGTCAGCATGAAGGGAACTAGCAGAATTTAATTTACTGACTAAACATCCAGCTATAGGTGATGGCATCTGGCCATATACCACAGCTATATTTTTTACTGGCAACCTTTTGTGCCTATTTAATACTGATGGTTGGCAACACTGCAACCACCCACTCATCCCTCAGCCCAAAAAGGACTGATGCCACAGCTAGATTGTTGAGTCTGCAAGGAAAATAGCTAAAGATCAGTTAAGCACAGAAGCCAAATCTCATTTTGTAACCCCCTCCAGGGAATCCACTATATTATTTTGCCCCCAAACAGGAATTAAAGTGATTGCAAAGATAAAATTGATAAGATTAATAAAAAACCTTCTGTGTGCAGCAGCCCCCCTCAGCTCCTCTAATAATTACCTGAGGTCCATTTGGATCTAACGATGTTGCAGGAGAGTCTCTGCTGCCCGGGACTCCCCTCCTCATTGGCTGAGACAGCAGAGTGGCGCCATTGGTTCCCACTGCTGTCAATCAAAGTCAGTCAGCCAATGAGGAGAGAAAGGGGGAGCTTTGTGTCTGAATGAACACACAAGCTGCTTGCTGTGGGGGCACCCAATAGGAGGGAGGGGCCGGGAGCACCGAAGAGGGACCGGAGAAGAGGATCTGGGCTGCTCTGTGCAAAACCATTACACAGAGCAGGCAAGTATAACATGCTTGTTATTTTTTACCAAAAAAAAAGCAGTCTTTAGTATATATATATTGTATATGTTTTCACCTATCCATCATGAAGTTAAATAAATAAATAAATAAAACAGAGCGTTCAAACCATATCTGCTTCTTCTACTGTATAATATTTTCTTCAGCTACACAGGTGCACTTTAAGTCACCTATAACATTGAACAAGTGTCATAAAAGCCATACATATAAATTTACGTGCTAGGACATTATTCTCATAACTCATGTTATCGGTTGTTCATGAATCACTGTGTTAATCATTATGAAAAACAACTCAGCCACCAGCACAAAAGTGCATCTGGGTTTTTCAATGACAACTAATATATCTTTTTGTTTATTTGAAGCAAAAGTTCAGTGACAATGTCACTGAGAACTTGGATTATTATTCAGAAAGCACTGAAAAAACATAACAAATATACTGTGGCACATTGGCTGTTTAAAATGTTGCCAGGTCGTAAATCTTTAAATACCAAGGACATCTGAAAAATAACACTTGGTATGCAAACTTACATGTACTGCATCGTTTATATGAAAAACAATACTGAGCACACTGAACCTTAATAATGATAATGATAATAATTGTGTTAACGTCATAGTTCCTTTCTCATCAAGGCACTTGCATGCTTCTTGCATTTTAGGTTCACATTTGCTGGAATGTGTTGGAAAAGAAATGTAATGTTTTGGAACTTAAATGGATGTTTCATCCTTGAGAAGAAGGTGGAAAATGAATTCTCTAAATTATGTACGGGTCAAGGGCTTTTGCATTCAGAATTTGTCAATCTTTTTCAGTATGGAATAAACACAGCACATCTCTGGCAATGAAGAACCATTGGCAGAGCCATATCCATGGGCGTCCGCTGAACTTTTTCCAGGGGGGGGGGGGGGGGGCATAATTTTGTGGTCACCTATGCTCTGCTTTTTTGACAATGTCATGAAGGGGAGGGGCTTAGTCATTATCCCATAAAGCGCAGGCATGTGCCCATGATATGCAGCCTCACTGTGCTGATGAAATGTACAATACAGAGGGTGTACAGTATATTTATATAGAAGGGGTGGATGGTATTGGTATATAGAGGAAGGAATGTGGGTATATACAGCTCTATATACAGGACAGATGATGTATATCTGCAGTCAGTGATGATGGAGGAATACAGGAAGGAAGATGGGTATATATAGCTGTATACAGGACAGGACAGATGATATGATCTTTCCTATATCTGGCACCCCCCCTTCACTGATCATACCTGTATGCACTCAGCTGCCCCCCTCATCTGTATATATGTCAGCCCCCCCCCCTGTACACAAACAGCCTCCTCCCTTCACTTGTACTCACAGCCCCCACTTGGAAGGTCACGGTGGTCTTCCTTTCCCAAGTCCTGTCTCCACATGTCCATTTTAAAATACATTACAGGCATCAAAGCAAACACGAGGGCGCACATACAGGAAGCGGCCAGAGGTGGCAGTAAAGAGCTCTGTAAGCTCCGTGACACTGATCTTGCAATAGCTGTGGAGCCGACTCACACAAACACAGAGAGAGTCAGCACAACTACAGATGCGAGCATGGCAGACCCTTGTGGATTCCAGGGGGGGTCACTCGCCCCCCTTAACCCTATGAGCGGACACCCATGGCCATATTAGCCTTCTCCAAAATTCTGTATATAGCCCTTCAGAACATACAGACAGTGCACAGTCCACATGGGCTTTGCTTCTTGACTGGAAACAGGAAAAGAACAACATTTTCAGGGAGAAGACATAGAGTATAGCCATAGATATAGCTAAAAAAAACTATAAACAGTGCCATCTACTTGTTGATGTAGTTGTGGCACGAAATACATGAGCAATGTATTCCAACACCCCCACTCAACAACTACTCCTTATATTAATCCCATTTTGTATCACAATTCTATAAATCTGTTTCTAGTAGGAGGTTTTGTCAAATACTTTTGTGTTTTAATTGTCTGTGTTAACTTCTATTTTTGTATCACTTTGTTGCTTATCTTCATGTGACACTGATGTGGAATGTCCGTCAGTTTGAAGTGTTTATTTTAGTTCATGACATTTTGAACACACTGAAGTTTCATTGACAATTAAACTTCTACTGATGTGTGTGTCTTGGTGTAGAATTCTGTATCTCTTTTGAGATTCACTGTACCCCACAAGTACACATCCCATTTTGTAAGTTTTTCTTTTTGAATATGCACATAGGCTTTGCTTTCAATTTTTTTACATGGTCCAAATTAGGGGCCCTTCCGTTCCACAGTTTAAATGGAGCTTTCTCTGTTTCTTTCTTAATTATATCAGTACTTCTGTGCCCAAGTCATCTCTGCCATGTGTGAATGCAATTTAAATGGAAACCAGGGTGCGTAACCCCATGCACCAAAGCCACTGGTATTAAAATGTAACCTTTATTCAAATGATATAAAATTTGTTGACTGTGTGCATGTATTTACTTCAAGGGAGGATTCGTGTTTGAATGGTAAAAGGCATAAGGCAATGACTATTATTGTAGACGGGGCCACCAGAAGAAATGAACAATAATTCCTCCTTTACTAAATATTTATAGTTTTAAAGACTACCAGCCTCAATAGCTAGGGATTCTGGCTAGTCTGTCTGTCTGCTGAAGGTATTAAGTCAGTCTGACCCTAAACCAAACCAGGCTATCCACTGAAAATTGATATTGGTCTTGACTAGTATTTTTTTTATTTTTATAATAACAATTTTTATGGATTTTTTTCACTTGTATAAATAAAATGTAAAAAGATACATGCACTGTACTTGAGTTAAACAGTTCACAAACTTAGCAAACCATAAAAGAGCATAACATTTTTTGAATAGACATCAATAAAACAAGAGCGAAGGCCTAGACCTTGACTAGTTTTTACTGCAACTCCTGTGATTGGAACACTTCCTGAATATAAACTCGGTTATATCATCCCCAGGACTGGTAAATACATTTACACAGTCAACACATTTTATATAATTTGAATAAAGTTAAGTTTTAATACCAGTGGCTTTGGTGCATGAGGTTACACACCCTTGTTCAGTTTAAAAGCATTTGATTGCCAGTATAGGAATTATTTCTTGTTACTCAAGGCATTAGTAAGTATAAATGTGTGAATGCAGTTTGAATGTTTTTCCTCCTTGTCCGTATTAACCACCTCATTGCAGTTCAGCTAATACAGTTTGTTTTTACATTATAGCTTTCCAAATTCTGAAATCTGCTTCAAAATTACCTTGTTTCTTGCACACAAAACATCCACATGTTTCTTGTTGCATGTTACTGTTTTATTACAATTCTACTTCTTTAAAGCAAACTCTGTGACAGAAGCACCATCATTCTTCATGCTTTATGTTTTTATTTTACTTTCTGATAAGCTGCTTAGTAATAGTGCTGCGACATGAAAATCTTCTATTTCTTCTCCTATACCTCTCAGGCATTCAACCATTTCCAAGGTGTGCCTTATGTAATTCTGCATATCCTGGCCTTTCATCAGCTTGGTTTGGTGTAGCTTTCTAATCAAATACCGTTTTTTTCTGAGATTAGCTCTTTCATGCACCTATTGTAATACTTCCCACATTTCTTTAGCAGTTTGACACTTGCATATATTGTATGTATGATTTGATCATCTTCTATGCTAAGGGAGATTGTGCTCCGAGCTTTTTGGTCTTTCTCTATCCACTCATCTGAAGAGTGTTCTGGCCTGACTTCATTTATACATTTTCATGTACCTTCTCTCTATAACAGCATTTTCATCTTGAATTTCCAAGATTGGCAGTTCTGGTTTGTCAGATTTGCAAATGAACGCTTTGTTGCAGCTGTCTGCTGGCCATTTCCCATATTCTTTTGCAGTCTTCATTCTGTTGCTGTATCTTGCACGTGTTTGCTGTAGCTGGCTATGACTAGACTATGACTGGGTGTCTGGGCTATGCTTGGGCCCATAACCTGTTAAAAATGTTGTATATTGCCCTACAGAACAGACAGCGCAAGTCCACATGGGCTTTGCTGCTTAACTAAACAGAAAAAGGAAACTTCAGGAAGAAGACCTAGATGAGTATAGTCATAGATGCACCTAAAAACGTATAAACACTGTCATCTACTGGTTGATGTAGATATTGCACAAAATACATGACCAGTGCATTCCAAAAGAAAGCCAGGAGAGATTTATAAGAACTTATAAGAACTGTAGAAAAAAGTAAGAAGACCTTGGTGCCCTGAGAGCATGAGATAGAAGTGTTGGTTTTCACCAAGCAAGAAACATAACTTTAAGGGGTTCATTTACTAAAGGCAAATAGACTGATCAATTTGCAAGGGAGGTTGCACTTTGCAAGGACCATTTTTGGCAGAACTTAGTGAATAAGATGAAGTTCTGTTGACTTCCATTATCCAATAATGTGCAAGTAAAAATGTATTGTTTTTTTATTTTCTTAGCATGGGATTAGGTATTCTTTGCAAAGTAAAATTGTACCACATTCACTAAGCTCTGGGGAGAAGTGCAAAGTGAAATATGCAGGACAAGAAACAAGTATACAGGTGTCATTGGAACAGGAAGACGCAGGGGCATGTTTTACCTTCCATTGACACCACCAACACAGGGCCATTTTTCTTTCAGTCACACCAAAGACACAAGGACATCTTTCATTCACGTGACACCACCAATGCAGGAATATTTTTTCTTCCAGTGAAACCACTGTGTCTGTGACTGTTTCCCCAACCTCCATCTCTGAAGCTGCAAAAAATGAATGAACAGAAAGAGCTCTGCTGTTGTCAATCAAATCCAATGACACGGGCACTGGGGAGCGGGGCCAAGTCCCACATTCGGCGTCTATGGACGCAGAATTCTAGACTCGGGAACCCGCCAGCAAGGTAACCTTCCGGGAGAATGCTTCTCCTAGGGGGTTATACAATGTGGGGAGGAGCTGTGAGAGTCGCCGGGAGACCACAGAAGTTGAGGATCGGGGCCACTCTGTACAAAACGAACTGCACAGTGGTGGTAAGGCATTTAAAAATAAATAAAAATGAAAGCTTACAAGCCAGCCTGAACTGTGGTTTTTAGGACTTGCCAGCCCACTTTTATATAAACAGAAGTCAAAACAAAGTTTTTCACAACAGGTTTGAAAACAGGGGTTTCTGTTTCGCATAGTGAAACAGGTAGCAGAATAAGCCAAGCCATCTGGCTCCCTCTTCAGCAGCACCACTGCTTTTGTGTCTCAGAACATCCGACCCAGATTTTCCTGTATCACTGGGCTTTTCCTGGCTTACTCAGCCTGTAGTTGCAGCTCCCTGTACAGGCTCCTTCCTGGCTTTTCAATGGGGGTTCTCCTAGGCTCTCTCACTACTCTTAAAGTTCCAGATTTCTTCAGTCCAGTACTCTCCTATCCTCAGCTCTCCCAGTCTCTCTTAGCTATTCAGACTCTTTCAACTGTCCCAACTCTCTCAGCCTGATGGACAGGGAATCCCTCCAATATGAAGTGCTGTTTCTTGAGGTGTGCGCCTCTGTCTCCAGAGAGGAACACACATTGGTCCTCAAATTGGAACTCTCCTGACTGGAACCCTGAACTATTATAAGGTCTGTGTGCACCTGTACTCCTAGCCTTCCGGTTTCCCGCAAGACCTGGACACTCGGTCTTCCCTTTCAAGACAATTCAAACTCTCCAAACTATGGAGCCCAATCTGGGAATACCAAAATCTGAAAAAAGCTGTAAAAACTGTTTTCTCTGGTCATAATAGATACTCCAAATCCTCACACTGCATACAGGCCTAACTAGCGATCTTAGTGAATTGATATCAATATCATTGTAGCTGCCCACTATTCTATAACATCTCATGTTTACTGTTCTCTAAAGAAGGCATCCAGTTTAGATTAAAATAATAACAATTAAATTGGCCACTTTGTTTAAAAATAAAAATGAGGTGCTCTCAATGCAATACTCATCTGCTTTATTTTGCTATTTCATGCAAAATATTCTCTTTGAGGTCTACTGACTTTGTCTTCTGGGTTGAAAGACCCTGAACATAATTCATCCTACTTCTTGTGAACCCAGGCTAGCATGGATCCACACCTCAAATGGCACATCAACAAGCTGGCCTGCACTTTAAAATAGTGGATTTCACATTATTATGGTACTGGTCTCTGCAGCATTCTGGACCTGCCCACTGCTACAGGAAGGAGACCAGAGCTGCAAACAGAAGTGAAGTTCCACTTTAAGGAATATATATTAATATCAAAAGGATCAGCTTCTTACAAAGTGTTGCATTGTATTTATTGCATTATACAAATGTAAATATTGTCATAAAATATACTTTAATAATTATAATAATAATAATAATAATAATAATAATAATAATAATAAATATTAATAAGCATTGTGATCATAACATACAGATACAGTCATCACTTGGAAGAACATGAAAACTATTTAATTAGTTTCAGTTTTATTATATTTACTTTCCCTTACTACCAAATCTGCATAGATTTATTTTATTCAAAATGTCTGGGGTCTCCGAAAAAAAAGCATTTATGGTAATAAAAAACTGGTATTTTTATTAATCTCTTAGTACTTTACTGCCACCTGCTGTTAGAAAGTAGTAGTGATTTTTTTTTGTACTTCTTACAATACTTAAGAGCCATTACTTGTTTAAACTATAATTAACAATATGTGTAAATGTTCTTACCAACCATACTGCAATTTAAATGTCAGTTACTGCAATATTTTCTAGACAATCCCATGCAGAACAGGGAGCATATACTAGGTTCACTTTTATTTTTATTGTTCAGTGAGCTATAGTGTAAATACCACATGGATTTTGTTGACAGTATTTAACCTTTGTAATATTTTAAATTAATAAAGAAATTACACATTTGTCAAATTAATTTGATAAAAAAAACCTCAGTAGCTTTGCTTGTCTTTCTGATGTCTTTAAAGCATAAACAGTCTCCCATTAGGTAAAAATTTCCATTATTTGCTGCTTAGCTAAAGTATAAACATTTATAGTGCTGTGAAAAAGTATTTGCTTCCTTATTTTTAAATTTTTTTGCATATTTCTCACACTTAAATGAATTATTCACAAATGGAGATAACTTGGAACAGTGGTGAACCTTCCCAGGAGTGGCCGGCCTACAATAAAAAATGTCATTTAAAACGATCGTGTGTGGGCTTCAGAGCATTTTCTGTTTTTTTTTTTTTTTCAAACATGCTCTATTTTTTCACAACGTTTTAAACAATGTCATTTTTCGGGTTGTAAAAAATGATCGTGTGTGGGCTTTACCGACGTGAAAAACCTGCGCATGCTCAGAAGCAAGTTATCAGACGGGAGCGCTCGTTCTGGTAAAACTACCGTTCGTAATGGAGTAAGCACATTCATCACGCTGTAACAGACAGAAAAGCGCGAATCGTCTTTTACCAACACAAATCAAATAAAGCAGCCCAAAGGGTGGCGTCATCCGAATGGAACTTCCCCTTTATAGTGCCGTTGTACGTCACCGCGATTTGCTAGAGCATTTTTTTTTCAAGATCGTGTGTGGGCAACGCCGTTTTAATGATGAAGTTGAAAAATACTTTGTTTTTTCTAGAGCCTGAAAAACGTTGTTTTTTACAACCCGAAAAATGATCGTGTGTACGCGGCATAAGGCTCATCTCACATTTACCAAAAAAAAAAACATCTTGATTATGCCCAAGACTTTTAGGCAAATATTCTGTGGACTGATGAGACACAATTTTTACTTTTTTGGAAGGTGTGCATCTCGTTACATCTGGCATAAAACGAATACAGTATTTCATAATAAGAACATCATACCAACAGTCAGACATGATGGTGGTAGCGTGATGGTCTGGGGCTGCTTTGCAGCTTCAGGACCTGGGCGACTTACCATAATTGATGGAACCATTAATTCTGATCTCTACTAGAAATTCCTAAACGAGAATATCTGGCCATCAATTTGTGACCTCAAGCTCAAGTGCACTAGTGTTATGCAGCAGGACAATGATCCGAAACACAACAGAAAGTCCAACTCCAAATGGTTCAAACAAAACAAATTTTAGGTTTTGTAATGGCCTACTAAATGCCTGGACATAAATCCAATTGAGATGCTATATCATGACCAAACACAGGCCGTTCATGCTGGAAAACCCTCCAATGTGGCTAAATTAAAACAATTCTGCAAGAAGAGTGGGCCAAAATATTTCCACAGCAATGTGGAAGTCTCATTGCCAGTTATCGCAAACGCTTGATTGCAGTTGTTGCTGCAAAGGGTGGCACAACCAGTTTAGGGAGCAATTACTTTTTCACATAAAGCCAGACAGGTTTGGACAGCTTTTTGCCTTAATAAATGAAACCATCATTTAAAAACTGCATTTTGTATACAGGTTATCTTTGTATAATAATACAATTTGTTTGATGAGACAAGTGTGAGAATTAAAAATAAAACAAAAAATCAGAAAGTGGGCAAATAGTTTTCACAGCATTGTATATTTGTCACTAATGCTATTTTAATGAGGGAAGGATCGATATAAAATTCAATACATTTTCCCATTAATAAGCATTGACTTCATGTAAGGAGACAGTCAGCTAGCAAGTATATCTGAGTTGTTATGACAAAAATGACCACAAGATGTCTCTATTTACACATGAATCCAGAAAAGTCAGAAAAATACTTATATGTAGTCTCTATTTTTTATTATGTTTATTAAATATTGAGAAACAGGAAACTTATATCTTAAGATAAACTTGAAGGCTGCCTTTGCTTATCCCTCCTGTTGGAAATGCTAGTTCTCTGGCTGTCATGCTGATCCTCATGTTTCAATACTATCTCAGTTACTAACTCAGTACAGGCATGCAAGTGAAAATCCATGCCTTTATTCTGATTTACGTTCTATTAATACCGTTGTTCTGTTCAGTGACTCCCCAGTTACAAAAACTTAGAGGTTTTACTCAAATGATTATTGTTCTGAACAGTATGCTTTATTGCGCAAATGGTGTTTAAATTTTTTAATATTGGGATTTAGTACATAATTAATATTTGAATTTCTTTTTAAATATTTAGTTATTTTTTTAGTTTACAGCCACAACAACGACAACCCACCCTACCCTGAAATCCCAAAAAACGAATGATACATACATTTTACACACACACGCACACTTCATGCCTTTTTTTCCTGACACAGCATGACAGTATATACGTATGGGAAGGCTCTGCCTCCCTGCCTAATTCAGGACCGGTTATACTATAAAAGTAGGTCTCCCTTCTTCCTGCAGTATTCTTTTTTTTTTCCTCACTGCTACAGCCGGTTATGCTACTGATAAGAAGCAGGATTTTTTTTCCTCAACTTGCCGGACATTTCTGGCCAAGCCGCACAGGTTCAAGCCTGTGACGAAGCTCCCCACTGTACAGGCAGACATGAACGCCTATATGGGGGAGACCTCACCCCAGCAGAATTCAAGAAGAAGGGGTTCAGGTATCTGGTCTAGGAAGAGCCATCCCTTCAAAACCCGAACAAACAAACCTACTAAGGGCTGCCCACTTGCAAGATGGTGGCAGCACGGTTTCCGGGTACAGCAAGATGATGGAGATATGACTTCCGGTGGCATCAAGCCTACAGATGGACTTCTGGGTGAAGCAAGATGGCGGCTCGAGGAACTTCCGGTCACGTGGGACGCAGTGAGCGTCTCAGGAAGTAAGGGCTCACAAGATAAATAACCAAAGCAACCTGTGTTACAGTGCGCAACTTAAGGATAGTGCACTGGCAAGAAATGTCAGGCGCTACAGCACTCAAACCTGGACTAAGGTAGGAAACATCATTTAAAAAATGCATTTTGTATACAGGTTATCTTTGTTTAATAATAAAATTTGTTTGATGAGACAAGTGTGAGAATAAAAAAAAAAGGAAAGGGGGCAAATAGTTTTCACAGCATTGTATATTTGTCACTAATGCTATTTTAATGAGGGAAGGATTGATATAAAATTCAATACATTTTACCATTAATAAGCATTGACTTCATGTAAGGAGACAGTCAGCCAACAAGTATATCTGAGTTGTTATGACAAAAATGACCACAAGATGTCTCTATTTACACATGAATCCAGAAAAGTCAGAAAAATACGTATGTTTAGTTTGTATTTTTTTATTATGTTTATTAAATATTGAGAAACAGGAAACTTATATCTTAAGATAAACTTGAAGGCTGCCTTTGCTTATCCCTCCTGTTGGAAATGCTAGTTCTCTGGCTGAAAGTTTCAAGTAGCAGTGTTATCACAAATGAACTAAACTAGGATTCTGTAAATTTACAGAATCATGAGCTCTCCTAGAGACCAGTCACGTATTTTAAGGTGAGAGCCGGTAGGTATGTGTGTCTGTATGACATTTTTTTTAAAAGTGTGCGCATACTGATTGGCTGTAAATCTGTTTTCAGCCTGCAAATTACCACATTACTCCTCCAAGAGCAAGGAGACACAACACAGACATGGCTCAAGTTCTGATAGGTCAGCAACACACTCTAAGGCCTGCGATCAAAGCCGGCACAGAGAAGAATTTACACAGCAGGGAGACAAATCCAGAGATGATCTCTGTGTAGCATGTGGACGAGTTGCCCTTACAGGAAAGGTTATATGTAAAGCCTGTCTGTGAGAGGCAACAACGGATGAAGGCTGAAATGATCCGGATAATTAAACAAACGGTCAAAGAATCTATACATGATTCAAAACCAACAACTAATAAAAAATAAAGGGGCCAGCGAGGTCAAGATGCGACCCAAAGAGCAAGAGACCCATCCTCAGGGTCCGGTTCCGGGGAAGAGTCTCAACAGGAAGACATAAAACAAAGCTTCAGATACTCTGCAGTACAGCCTTTAGTAAAAGGTGTGAGAGAGACACTTCAGTGGGAGGAAGAAGTAGCTCAACCCACTAAAACAAGAAAATATTATCCTCAGTAAAAGAAGACAACGCTGTCAAGATCAAGCAGTGTGGGAAAAGGTGGACAGGAAGGTGTCCCCATTCAATAGATTTACTCGTATGTATCCCTTTAAGACAGAAGATATGCATAATCTGGAAACACCTCCTCTGGTAGATGCAGCAATCATGAGATTTGCTCATCACGTAACTCTTACCATGGACGACGCAGTGTCATTTAAGGACCCTCTAGACCAGGCATGTCCAAAGTCTGGCCCGCGGGCCAATTGCGGCCCCCCTGGTGATTTGAAAAAATGAGACCAAGTGAGTATAGGGTAAAGGCTGCTTGAGACTTATTTCCCATCAATAGTCACAGGTCAAAAGGTGTTGGCTAGGATTTTCAAGGCACTGATAACATGACCATAGAATAATATAAAAGAATATTTATTAACATAAAACAATATACAGTTTTTAAAAACATTAGGGACAGGCCCCACAGATCAGAAAGGTAATGTAATAAAACAAGACCATCAAGTATCTAATGAATAGAGCCAGCCAGCGACCTCGACCGATTTTGCGGTAATACCGCTTCTTGAGGAGGGTCTATAGAATACATAAAAATTATACAATAGAAACAAGCATATTAAATACAATATGTCCAGATAGAATAACAAAAAGGCAGTCTATTGTCAAAGATAGTTGAATTCGCTCACCTAAACTGGTTCATCGATCAGGCATGGGCTCAAAAACCTTCCATGGCGCACGAGGGGGAATAATGTGACAGGCTCTAATGAAAATAAATGAAAGCTTTAATGATTTGGTTAATGATGGGAATGTGACAAGGGAAAGGACCACCGAGTGAAAGAGTGGAGTGCTGGATGTGGGAATGGAATGGTGATATGGAGGTGGTAAGGGAACACTAAGAGAAGGGAGAGGAAAAGAAAAGGAAGAAGAAAGAGGGGGAGGAGAAAAGGGAGGGAGAATTAGGAGAGGGGGGGAAAGGGAGGGGGGGAGAAAACACAAGAGCAGGAGGGAAAGAAAAGGGAAACAGAAGGAGAGAGAATTTAGAAAAGGGATGGGGGAAGGGAGGGGGAGGGGGGGAGAAAGGGAAGGGAAAAAGGAAGGTAAGGAAAGGGGGTGGAGACGCAAGAAGGTAGGGAAGGAAAAAGGATAAGGAATACGGGGCAAGGGGGAGGAGACAAGAAAATGGGGAGGGGGAAGGGGAAAAAAGAGAGAGACTGGGGGGGAGAGGGAGGGGTTTAATTGGGAGGGGAAAAGGGGGAGAGGAGGGACCAAAGAGGTTATTTATCTGATGTTTTGCAAATGTCGAGCCTTTTACATCGGCAAAACCATCAGAGAGTTTCGACAGCACATGGGCGACCACTTATATTATTCTGGGAATGGCAAACTCACCACCATTGGGCGTCACATTGGTCTGTACCATCGTTATGACCTTTCTGTGGTTCGATTCCTGATCTTGGAGGTAATTCCACCAAACCCACGGGGCGGCGATTGGGATAGGTCTGTCCTACAGAGGGAGACCCTTTGGATAGAGCATCTCAATGCCACAATACCCCCTGGGTTGAATGAGATTAATTCATACAAACCATTCTTGTAAATCTTGTCATCCCTTTCCCATTCTCTCTCCCCCTTCCCCCCTCCCCAGTGTAATTCAAATTTTTTAATTATTTTTTTTTATTTATGATTTCTATTTTTTTCTTCAATTATTTCTATCTTTGCTGATAGAATACTATTCTTCTTATTTTGTGTCCCTTTCCCTCCTGTCTTCTTGGCCATGATCTGTACTTACCACCATATGGATATGCCGCAGTTCCACCATTTCCTCAATTGTGTATGTTCCCCCTTGTATTATTATTTATATGGATCTCATTTGTGATGATGTTATAGGAGTGAATCTCCTGTATTTATCTGTCAATTACCTTTAAATACATGTGTTTGTAATCTTAATTGTTCTTTATTGTATCTGTAATCTCTGGCAGTCTATTTGTGAGAGCTGTCTTTGCTCTTCTGGTCACGTGATCGCGGTCTGGGATAGGCTTCCCCGTATTGGTGCACAAGTGTCCGTCCGGGGGTGGGAGCTCCAATCCTAGCTCCCTCCTTGCGGTTGTTGACCTGACCTTGTGCCAATAGGATCGCTTGCCGCACACCTGCGCACTAGTTCTTGGTGCACTCGTTGTGGACAGCTGGCCCCGCCAGCGTCGCGGTCACGTGACGTCTGACGCGGTTGGGGATCTCATATTTAAACAGCTTTTTTCAGCTGTGGATGTGAGATGTGACACTCGCTCTCCCTGGGGATACTGTGCGGGATGCTGTCAAAGGTAAGATCTCTGCTTATGCAGCCCTGCTTTACTAGCCACCTATGTTAGACACCCTAAAGGAACTCTTCTTTTTTGAGTGATTTTCTTAGCCACAGTTGGAGCATGTCTGTACTGCTCTTGTGTATGACCGTTGCCTATACCTTCTCAGCTAACATACCCGCTTTTGGTCTGTCCCAGTTCTAGTAGTCCTTAACAGGCTTCTGTGGTAAGAAGCTCCATTGTATAAGACGCTTTCTATTGGTTGGCATTATGGGGTTTGGTTGCACCTTCCCTTTCTCTTTTAGTCTTCACCCCCTGCTGGTTCTTACCCCCATATTCACTCTTCCCCTTCTCCACCCAGGTCCCTCCCCCCCCCCTTTTTCCCTCCCAATTAAACCCCTCCCTCTCCCCCCCAGTCTCTCTCTTTTTTCCCCTCCCCCTCCCCATTTTCTTGCCCCCTCCCCTTGCCCCTTATTACTTATCTTTTTTCCTTCCCTACCTTCTTGCGTCTCTACCCCCTTTCCTTACCTTCCTTTTTCCCTTCCCCCATCCCTTTCCTAAATTCTCTCTCCTTCTGTTTACCTTTTCTTTCTCTTGTGTTTTCTCCCCCCCCTCTCCTAATTTCCCCTCCCTTTTCTCCTCCCCCTCTTTCCTCTTCCTTTTCTTTTCCTCTCCCTTCTCTTAGTGTTCCCTTACCACCTCAATATCACCATTCCATTCCCACATCCAGCACTCCACTCTTTCACTCTGTGGTCCTTTCCCTTGTCACATTCCCATTATTAAACAAATCATTAAAAGCTTTTATTTATTTTCATTAGAGCCTGTCACATTATTCCCCCTCGTGCGCCACGGGTTTTTTTTGAGCCCATGCCTGATCAATGAACCAGTTTAGGTGAACGAATTCAACTATCTTTGACAATAGACTGCCTTTTTTTTATTCTATCTGGACATGTTGTATTTAATATGCTTGTTTCTATTGTATAATTTTTATGTATTCTATAGACCCTCCTGAAGAAGCGGTATTACCGCGAAACCGGTCGAGGTCGCTGACTGGCTCTACTCATCAGGTACTTGATGGTCTTGTTTCATTACATTACCTTTCTGATCTGTGGGGCCTGTCCCTAATGTTTTTAAAACTGTATATTGTTTTATGTTAATAAATATTCTTTTATATTATTCTATGTTCATGTTATCAGTGCCTTGAAAATCCTAGCCAACACCTTTTGACCTGTGACTATTGATGGGAAATAGGTCTCAAGCAGCCTTTACCCTATACTCACTTGGTCTCATTTTTTCAATAGTATATTCTGGATGATGGCACATTGATATATTACTAATAATATATTACCTAATTGAGCTATACTCTCCCTTTTTGCTCCCCCTGGTGATTTAATACGGCCCCCCTGGGGATTTGGATATATATATGTAGCGCTACCCCCGCAGGAGCCGCTGGTTTGTTGTTGGGATCGGCATATTAAGTTACCTCAGCGTTGTCTAGGGGTGTAACTGATGAATAAAGTAGTGAGCGAATGTCCAGTACATGAAAGAAGGTTTTCAAATGCTTTATTTCAGGCTGTGCGTGTTATTCGCCAATAAATACGGTATATCCAAATAACACACCCAAGCTCACCCTTAGTCCTGAGCAGCGCTCTGGGATTCATTGGGGCCACAAAAGAGATATATACAGTGTATCCATATAACACACCCAAGCTCATCTCTTCACACACAGCCACAAAGGCAAGATAATTCTTGTTGGGCAGTGTATTAGTGCTCGGACTAACACACGTAGACCGAATTTTAATGGTTCAAAGAATGTCAGGCAAAATGGTCGGCCCTCACGCATGTTCACTTCATCAAATCTGGCCCTCTTTGAAAAAAGTTTGAACACCCCCGCTCTAGACAGAAGGATGGACGCAGACATGAAGTGAGCCTACTTAGCTGCAGGCAATGCATGCAGACTAGGGATGAGCCGAACACCCCCCTGTTCGGTTCGCACCAGAACTTGCGAACACACCAAACGTTCGTGTGAACTTTAGAACCCTGTTAAAGTCTATGGGACTCGAACGTTTGAAATCTAAAGTGCTAATTTTAAAGGCTAATATGCAAGTTATTGTCCTAAAAAGTGTTTGGGGACCTGGGTCCTGCCCCAGGGGACATGTATCAATGCAAAAAAAGTTTTAAAAAACTACAGTTTTCTTGGGAGCAGTAAATTTAATAATGCAAAAAGTGAAACGATAAAAGTGAAATATTCCTTTAAATTTCGTACCTAGTGTAAAGTTAGCATGTGAAATAGTGCATGTTTCCCGTAATTAGAACTGTCCCTGCACAAAGTGTAATTTCTGAAAGAAAAAAAGTCATTTAAAACCGGACTTGTGGCTATAATGAATTGTCGGATCCCGGCAATTCAGAGAGGATTCATTCATACAAAAAAAAATAGTGTGGGGGTCCCCCCAAATTCAATTACCAGGCCCTTCAGGTCTGGTATGGATATTAAGGGGAACCCTGTCGTTAATTTTAAAAAAAATTACATGTGGTTCCCCCCAAATATCAATTCCAGACCCTTCAGGTCTGGTGTGGATTTTAAGGGGAACACCACCCCAATTTTTTTTTTAAAAAATGGCGTGGAGTTCCCCCAAAAATCCACACCAGACCCCTTATCCGAGCACGTTAACCTGGCCGGCCGCAGAAAAGAGGGGGTACAGAGTGCGGCCCCCCTCTCCTGAACCATACCAGGCCACATGCCCTCAACGTGGGGAGGATCCTGCCCCCCCTATGTGAGTTGGTAATGGGGTACATTGTACCCCTACTATTTCACGAAGGAAGTGTAAATAATTGTAAAAAGCACACACATACACCGTAGAAAAAAGTCCTTAATTAATAAAAAAAAGAGAAAAAATCCAGAGATGGTAATTCACTCGGTCCCTGCTCCCTGCTCCAACGTTGTCTGTATCCAGCGACGGGTGGTCTCCTCTCCAGTCTAGCGATGAGAAGATCTTCCAGAGCGCAGCATTGCCCGCCTCCTCTCTCTGCTGGACACAGCCCGGCGGCTGAAGCTGTGACATTTCTTTTATTGGTGAGGCGGGGCCACCCGTCACGTGACCCCGTCCCCCTCTGACGCACCCTCTGCTACGTCACTGGGAAAGCCTGGCTTCCCCCTTGCGTCAGAGGGGGCGGGGTCATGTGACGGGTGGCCCCGCCTCACCAATAAAAGAAATGTCACAGCTTCACCCACGTCATTCGCCGGTCTGTGTCCGGCAGAGAGAGGAGGCAGGCGATGCTGCGCTGTGGATCCTGGATGATCTTCTCATCGCTGGACCGGAGAGGAGATCACCCGTTGCTGGATACAGACAACGTTGGAGCAGGGAGCCGGGACCAAGTGGATTACCACCGCTGGATTTATTTTTTATTATTAAAGGACTTTTTTTCTATGGTGTGTGTGTGTTTTTTACAACTATTTACACTTCCTTCGTGAAATAGTAGGGGTACAATTCACATAGGGGGGCAGGATCTGGGGGTCCCCTTTGTTTAAGGGGTCTTCCAGATTCTGATAAGCCCTGCGCCCGCAGACCCCCACAACCACCGGGCAAGGGTTGTGGGGATGAGGCCCTTGTACCCATCAACATGGATGGATGGATGGATGGAGTAGGAGGAGTAGAGGAGGTGGCAGCAGACCTGCCTGCAAGTCGTGGCGGTGTCACCAACTCCCCTGCAGAGCCACGCATTACATGCTTGGCAGCCATCAACAGGTTTACCCAATGCGCAGTGTAGGTGATATACCTGCCCTGACCGTGCTTTGCAGACCACGTATCAGTGGTCAGATGGACCCTTGCCCCAACACTGTGTGCCAGGGATGCCATGACTTCCTTTTGCACAATAGAGTACAGGTTGGGGATTGCCTTTTGTGAAAAGAAATTTCGGCCGGGTACCTTCCACTGCGGTGTCCCAATAGCTACAAATTTTTTGAAGGCCTCAGACTCCACCAGCTTGTATGGTAAAAGCTGGCGGGCTAAGAGTTCCGACAAGCCAGCTGTCAGACGCCGGGCAAGGGGGTGACTCTGTGACATTGGCTTCTTATGCTCAAACATGTCCTTGACAGACACCTGACTGTGGGCAGATGAGCAGGAACTGCTCAAGGTGAGAGACGCAGTGGCGGATGGTTGAGAGAGGGCAAGGAGGACAACAGTGGTTGACGTGACTGAAGATGCTGCACCAGGAGGAGGATGGTGGCTTTAGGCTTGTGTGCTGCTTGTACTCGTCATCATGTGTTGATCCCATAGGCGTTTGTGATGTGCGATCATGTGCCTTCGCAAAGCAGTTGTGGGTGTTGGATTTCCCACGACTCAGTTTCTTTTGGCACAGGTTGCAAATGGCATCACTGTTATCAGAGGCAGACACACAAAAAAATGCCACACTGCTGAGCTTTGCAATGATGGCATTCTGGTGGTGGCAACAGCATGCGTTGAATGGCGTGCTGTCTGGCTGACCCCGGGTCTGACTGTGCCACTAGCTCCTTGCGACGACCTCCCCCTGCTTCCAACTCGTCTCCTCCTCCTCTCTGTCTCCCCATCTAAACTTTCCCCCTGTTCTTCTTCTCTTCGAGCGGGCACCCACGTGAAATCCCCGGACACATCGTCATCATCAACCGCTTCACTTGTATCTGACAACTCAGCAAAGGAAGCAGCAGCAGGTACATCATCATCACACCATACGTCCATGTGTGTAATGCTGCCTGACTGAGTCATATCCCTTTTATCTACAACCTCTGGCAATGATGGTTGCGCATCACTCATTTCTTCCAACGCATGTGTAAATAACTCCTCTGACAGATCAAGTGAAGCAGCTGTGATGCTAGTGTTGGTGGTGGTGGCAGGCGGGGCGAGTGGTAACTTGAGAGGTGCCCGAAGCTGAGTGGGAGGAGGATGGTGCGTCAAGGTTTCGAGCGGAAGCTGTAGAAGATTGGGTGTCCTGTGTTAGCCAGTCAACTATGTTCTCAGAACTTTTCGAGTTCAGGGTACGTGGCCTCTGAACACTGGGCATTATTCTAGGGCCAAAGGGAATCACAGCACCACGACCACGACGGCCCCTGCGGGGTGGCCTGCCTCTGCCTGTCATTTTTTTTAGATTAGTTTAGTTGTACTATGCGTGCAAGCTACTGTGCCAACACAATATAGATGAGAGGTGGCACTGGCAGGCAGGTGGGCAGAGTTTACCCTGTGAGGCAAATACACCCTGGCAGACAAAAGACTACTATTTAGTATTGCAGTGAATTTTGTTTTTATATCTTATCAACTGTGCCAACACAATATAGATGAGATGTGGCACTGGCAGGCAGGTGGGCAGAGTTTACCCTGTGAGCCTGGGCCCCTTACATTACACAGCACCCTGGGACCCCTTTACATTACACAGCACTGCACCACTGGACCCCTTTACATTACACAGCACTGCACCACTGGACCCCTTTATATTACACAGCACCCTGCACCTCTGGGCCCCTTACATTACACAGCCCCTTGCACCTCTGGACCCCTTTACATTGAACAGTACCCTGCACCTCTGGACCCCTTTACATTACACAGCACTGCACCTCTGGACCCATTTACATTACTCAGCACTGCACCACTGGACCCCTTTACATTACACAGCACTGCACCACTGGACCCCTTTATATTACACAGCACCCTGCACCTCTGGGCCCCTTACATTACACAGCCCCTTGCACATCTGGACCCCTTTACATTGAACAGTACCCTGCACCTCTGGACCCCTTTACATTACACAGCACTGCACCTCTGGACCCCTTTACATTACACAGCACCCCACAGCTCTGGGCCCCTTTACATAGCACCCTGCACCACTGGACCCCTTTATATTAGACAGCACCCTGCACCTCTAATCTAACTAAACTATACAGTGTATAAATATATGTACAACTCCTGGTGATGTGTATTTATATCCTCTACACACTGTAACATTAACTGACTAGCCTGCCTGCTCTATCCAACTCCAAAAAATTACACTCTCTCTCTCTCTCTCTCTCTCTGTCTCTCTCTGTAAACCACGCAGCACAGATTACAGAGAAAAAAAACAATTAAGACTGATTGATTAGCCCTAACAAGGGCTGTTTGGGGTGCTGTTCTAACAGCAGAGATCAGATGAGTCTTTCAGGACTGGAGTACAATGCCCTAGCTAACGCTTTCCCTATGAAATCTGCAGCAGCAACACTGTCCCTCCTCTCACTAAGAATGCAAGTTCAGAATGAATCTAAAATGGATGCTGCCCGAGAGGTGGGAGGGTCAGGGAGGGAGGGTATGCTGCTGATTGGCTGGAATGTGTCTGCTGACTGTGAGGTAGAGGGTCAAAGTTTACTCAATGTTAATTAATAGGAGGCGGATCGAACATCGCATATGTTCGCCCGCACAAGCGAAAATCGCTGTAAACTATTCGCCGGCGAACCGTTCTGTACATCTCTAGTCATAAGGAGAGCTTATGCGGCAAAAGATCTAGAACCTCCAGCAGGGCTCACTCCACGCATGCAATGGCAGCATCGTGGGTGAACTCATCTGTAGGACCGCAACTTGGGCGACCTTCAATACGTTCCTAAACCACTATAAAGTGGATCCTGCGGCTTTAACGATTATTATTATTTATTACGATTGTACAGTTTGGGCGTGCGATATTACAGGGAGTGACATGAAGCAATGTCAGATATAAAAATAAACACATAGAAGTATATGTATACAATAAATAATACAGCATTACCCACCTGTCTTGTCTGGTGATTTGGTACATCCCATACGTATATGCTGTCATGCTGTGTCAGGAAAAGGGAAAATGTTATACTTACTCGACGGTAATTGTCCTTTCCTGATGCAAGCATGACAGCATATAGGTCCCCTCCCAAAAAAATAAATAAAAAAAATCACGAAAATATAATAAACGGCCTTCGCAGTGATACTATGTTACGAGAATACCGCAGGAAGGGAGGAGACCTACTTTTATAGTATAACCGGTCCTGAATTAGGCAGGGAGGCAGAGCCTTCCCATAAGTATATGCTGTCATGCTTGCATCAGGAAAGGAAAATTACCGTCAGGTAAGTATAAAATGTTCCCTTTTTATTTCCCTTCAATTTTACTTGCAAACCACACTATGCAGGAAAAGTAACAGAGACAGAGTTTTTCTGACCCCATTGGGAAGGATTTCCCCCACTTCCTGTCCCTGTGATGCCCAAGGGATGCCCCAAGAAATACGGTGTATGGTTAATTATATTAAAGCAGTAGTAAAGCACACCTTATATTATGAAATACTTACCTTAGAACAAAGCCCTCATCTGCGGAAGGAAGCATGAAGTGCTCCAAAATCTCCTGGTAGACGGCTGCGTCTACCAGGAGAAGCACAGTGGACCAAAACCAGATGACATGGCTCCCCAAATCAACACAGATTGTGGAAACACTGGACTTCAAGCATCTTGCAGTTTGTGCCTCTCTATTCTTCCTCCATACCATTTCCAAATGAAAAGCAAAATTTGTTCTCATCAGAAAAGAGGACTTTGGACCACTGAGCAACAAACCATGTCTGTTTTTCTTTAGCCCAGGTAAGACGCTTCTGACGTTGTTTGTTGTTTAGGAGTGGCTTGACAAGAGGAATAGGACATTTGAAGCTATATCCGGTCTCCGTCTGTGTGTGGTGGCTCTTGATGCACTGACTCCAGCCTCAGTCCATTCCTTGTGAAGGTCCCCAACACTTTTGAATGGCCTTTTCCTGACAATCCTCTGCAGGCTGCGATTATCCCAGCTGCTTGTGCACCTTTTTCTTCCACACTTTTCCCTTCCACATAACTTTCTATTAATGTGCTTTGATACAGCACTTTGGGAACATCCAACTTCTTTTGCAATTACCTTTTGGGGCTTTCCTTCCTTATGGAGGGTGTCAATGATGGTTTGTCAGGTCAGCAGTCTTTCCCATGATTGTGATTCCTACTGAACCAGACTAAGAGACCATTCAAAAGCTCAGGAACTCTTTTTCAGGTGTTATGGCTTAATTAGCTGATTAGAGTGGGACACTTTGAGCCTAGAATATTACACCTTTTCACAATATTATAATCTTCTGAGATTATGGATTTGGGGTTTTCATGAGCTGTAAGGCCATAATCATCACAATTATGACAAATCACGGCTTGAACTATCTTGCTTTGCATGTAATGAGTCTATCTCATTTATTAGTTTCACCTTTTAGATTGCATTTGTGAAATACCGTATTTATTGGGGTATATCGCGCTCCCGCGTATAGCACGCACCCCTAAAGTTGCCCAAAATTCCTGTGGAAAAAAGTTTTTCGTACTTACAGTTTTGGTGTCTTGTGCGGCGGCCTCGTCGGGTCCAGCGTCCGTCTGCGGCTTCGGGTGTCCTCTTCCTCGGGTCCGGCGTCCTTCTGCGGCTTCGGGTGACCTCTTCGTCGGGTCCGGCGTCCTTCTGCGGCTTCGGGTGTCCTCTTCGTCGGGTCCGGCGTCCTTCTGCGGCGTCCTCGCATCCTCCCTGCTCGTTTCCCGTGCCGAGTTTAAATACTGCGCCGATATATACAGAGCGCAGTACACTCGTGTATGGTCGGGCAGGCTCGGCTACTCTCGCGCTGACGTCCTGTACGTCCAGGACGTCAGCGCGAGAGGAGCCGAGACTGGACGACTATACACGAGTGTACTGCGCTCGGTATATGTTGGCGCAGTATTCAAACTCGGCGCGGGAAAGCGGGTATCGGTGTATATCGCGCACCCACGATTTTGCCCTGATTTTCAGGGCAAAAAAGTGCGCGGTATACGCCGATAAATACGGTAAATGAACTTTTGCACGATATTCAAATTTCAAGTATCACCTGTATAAAGACATTCTTAAATAAACAGTATCAAACATTCTTATATACCATCTAAAACAATCAAATGCGTATGTGCCCACAGAAAAAAAATCACAGTGGATCGTGCTCCAAAACAAGTAAGCAAAGTCTGCTATGTGAATAACATATTGTACCAATAATTTGGTGTATCATCAACATACTGTAAATGCTCAAAAAAGTATAAAACAAAATACGGTCCTTAAACAAATTTCTTCAATCCAATTTATGGTCCCTATTTCCCCTTTACATGCAATAGTACTCAAGTGAGTCGTACCTCCTTCCACACTCTGGGCCAGATTCACAAAAGGGATACAACAGCGTTTCTCCTGATACGCCGTTGTATCCCTGTTTCTATCTATGCGACTGATTCATAGAATCAGTTACGCATAGATATCCCTAAGATCCGACAGGTGTAATAGTTTTACACTGTCGGATCTTAGGATGCAGTACCGCGGCCGCCGCTGGGGGGAGTTTGCGTCGTAAACCAGCGTCGGGTATGCAAATTAGTTACGAGTAATTAATTATGAGTTACGGCCATCCACAAAGCTTTTTCCCGTCGTTACGTCGCCGCGAGTGCTAGTTTTCCGTCGCAAAGATAGGGCACCTTTTACAAAGTGGAAAATTACTCCACCATGTAAAAGTATACCCGTCTTTCCCGCGTCGCTTTTGAATTTATTTTAAAAAAAATATTTTTCCCGACGCAAGTCTTTTTTTCACGTCGCGATTCACAAAACGTTGGCGCGTCGTAATTTCGCACAAAGCACGTCGGGAAATTTGCATCGGGAGCATGCGCAGTACGTCCGGCGTGGGAGCGCGCCTAATTTAAATGGTACCCACCCCATTTGAATTGGCCCGCCTTGCGCCGGACGGATTTACGATACACCGCCGCAAATTTCCAGGTAAGTGCTTTGTGGATCGGGCACTTAGACAGAAAATTTGCGGCGGTGTAACGTAAAACGGTTACGTTACGCTGCGCCCGGGCTACGTGAATCTGGCCCTCTGTGTTCACCTCCACTAGTTGACTTATTGTGTAAAAATAGGTCACCATATGCCTTCCCCTTTAAATGGGGGTTTCATACACCTCTTCCAGATGTTTGAGGTTCCTCCAATTTGTTCACATCTTCACAAATTACACTTTCTCTCACAATATTCAAAATATTTTCTCCACTGGCCCCTTCGTTCAACAGAGAAGAACTAACATAGTGTAATGCCCCGTACACACGATTGTTTTTTCCGTCGGAATTAACTTCCGACTGGTTTTTCTGACAGAATTCTGCTCAAGCTGTCTTGCATACACACAGACACACCAAATTCCGACCGTCCAAAACGCGGTGACGTACAACACTATGACGAGCCTAGAAAAATGAAGTCCAATGTTTCCAAGCATGCGTAGACTTTTTGTCCGAGCATGCATTTTTTTCTCCGTTTGGAGTTCCATACAGACAAACAGAATTTCCGAAGAGAACGGAAGAGAAGAGAACATGGGGCCAGATCCACAAAAACCCGCCGTAACTTAACTTTTGCCATTTAAGTTACACCGCCGCAAAATCTCTACCTAAGTGCCCGATCCACAAAGCACTTACCTAGAAATTTTGAGCGGTGTAACTTAAATCCGTCCGGCACAAGGCGTTCCTAATCTAATGGGGCAAGTCCCATTTAAATTAGGCGCGCTCCCACGCCGGACGTACTGCGCATGCTCCCGACGCGATTTTCCCGACGTGCATTGCGCGAAATTACTTTACGCCGAGTTTTGTGAATCGCGCCGGGTAAAAAAAGTTGCGTCGGGAAAAAAAAGAGATGCGGCGGAAAAAAAAATAATTAAAAAAATAATTTGACAGCGTCGCGGGAAAGAAGGGTCTACTTTTACATGGTGTACTAACTTTACACTATGTAAAAGCAGCCCTAATTTTGCGTTTGCAAACTAACAACTTACGGAGACTTCACGGAGGGAAACCGCTTCGTGGATCTCCGTAAGTGCTAATTTGCATACCCGACGTGGCATTTCAACGAGAAATGCCCCCAGCGGCGGCCGAGGTACTGCATCCTAAGATCCGACAGTGTAAGTCCCTTACACATGTCGGATCTTCTGCCTATCTATGAGAAACTGATTCTGTGGATCAGTTCCATAGATAGAAACAGGGATACGACGGCGTATCAGTAGATACACCGGCGTATCCCTTTTGTGGATCTGGCCCATGTTCTTTTTCTAATTTCGTCGGGGCATACACCCGGTCGGAATATCCGATGAAAAAATGTTGTCTAACTTTATTCATCGGAAATTCCGATTGTGTGTACGAGGCATTACAATTCAAATTATTCAATATTAAAATCCAAAAAAGTATTGCACTCACAATAAAGGTGAACTAAGTACAGCAATGCACCACCTTAAAAAGCATGTACATAAATGATCCGGGTACAGGTCCCCATGTGTTTTACCCCATCCACTCATTTTGCACATGGTACACCACATAATTGGTACACTATACAGTATTATTCACATAGCAGACTTTATATTAAGTGGTTATTTATTTTGGAGCACAATGTTTATATGTAATATTTGCATGGTGGTCTATTAGAGCATCAGTTTATTGCTCTACATTTTTTATTTTTACAGAGGTTCAAGTTCAAACTTTTGAACTTCAGAATGGGGGACACTTGGAGGAAGTGACCTGCGATGCATGTAACAAAATGTGGGTGTGGCCAAACTCTTAACAGCAGGAGGGGCTTAATGTTGATGGGTGCGCTATGTACTGAGTGCAGGCTTGAGAGGTGCACTAAGTACTGAGTGCAGGGTTGAGGGATGTGCTACGTACTGTGTACTCTTAATTTCTTCCCCAGTACAGAGCTCATCCCCCTTCCCCCATTCCAGTACACAGCTCCCTTCCCCACGCATCCTGTGAAAGAGTGGGGCTGCTACAAAAGAACAGCTACAACTTACCCGCCCACAGCAGCAGCCAGCACAGATATGCTGAATAAGAAGGAGCTCATGCTGTGGAGTCTACACTGATCGTATTCCATGTAAATTCTCCGCCGCATTCCTCCTATGCTCTCCTATAGAAATGTGCGGCTGCTGGGAGAGTAGCACTGCCACTTGTAAATAAGTAAAAGTAATAAGCAAGGAGAAAGACGAGCAGCCCTGGAGGCAGCAGCACTTTCCGGCTGCTAAAAAAAAATCTGCTGGTGTCCATGCCTGCTCTCTCACCACTCACAAATGTCCCCCACCAGCTCTCTCACCAGTCACAAATGTCCCCTCCAGCTCTCTCACCTCTCACAAATGTCCCCCCCCCCCAGCTCTCTCACCTCTCCCGAATGCCTATCCCCCCAGCTCTCTCACAACTCACAAATGTCCCACCCAGCTCTCTCAACTCTCACAAATGCCCCCCCCCCCAGCTCTCTCACCTCTCACAAATGTCCACCCTCAGCTCTCTCACCACTCACAAATGAAGTGGGGGAACCCACCAGCATATTCCCTGGGTGCCCGGTGCTCGTTCACACAGCCAAAATGTACAGAGCTGAAGGTTTCCTTACCAAGGGAGCCGCAGAGAAGTAGAAAGCCGGAGCCGAAGGCGGGGAGGTAGAGCTGGGACGGTTGCCTGAAAATTATGTCATCGGTTGTTAGGACAGTGGCGGTTCTAGCAACCCATGATTGCATTGAGGGTGGGGGAGCAGAAGTCTTCTGCAAGAAATCCTCATTTGGTGCTGTGTGCAGGAGCAAATATTGTACCCATTGAGGATACTACTACTGAGTGGAGCCCAATGCTGGAATTTATGCAGTCCAGATCTGTGGGACCCCAGGACTTACTTCAAATCCCGAGACAGTTGGGAGGTATGCATGAACTGAAAAAAAAAAAGATTGTCACAAGTTCTAAACCTCCATCACTTTCTGCCCTGACAGAAAGTGAAAATAACTCTCATAAATACGGACACACCTGACAGTGTTGGTTGGATTGGTTCAAATCCCTATCACTGTCAATTTTTCTTGACATCTCCATTTGTATGTAAATATGGAGAAAAAAGATAAATAAATAAAGAAATTAAGAATAGAAGGATGTTTGGCACCATGTCTTAATGTATGCAGTTTATTTAATGACATTGTTTATAGTGAATGTATTGCAAAGTTTCTTACGTGGAGATCCTACCAGTACAGCATTTCCTGTTGCAGGCTGACAATGTTAAGCCACTGCCTTAGAAATAGCAGCAGCATTGTCAGCCTGCACTGCTTTAGTTAGGCCATGGAGCCAGAAGTATAAACCCACACTGCTTTTGGACTTTATAGGTACCACTGTGAGATATATGCAATAATAAAAATATTTTATATATGTAGGGCCCCTTACTTTCAGTATGGGCATTATGCTAAAGTTAGTGGGGAATGGGAGAGTTACTTTGCTCCCATTCAAAATCCAGTTAAATTAGGACTCCTGTCATTTCAGAAATGTCCACTGGGTCAGTCTGTACTTCAGGGATGCAATATCATCCCTGGCCAGCAGTTGGCGCTAGTGGGGTTCTGACGGAGCAAGTTTTTCCCCAGCAGCCAATTAGAGGATTTTTACCCTCGCGGGGCATGCTGGGGAGGAGTATATCTGGGACAGGTGTCATGTGTTCTAAAATCTTCGTGGGGTCCCCGTTCCAGGTGCGGCATCAACCTTCAGGGTGCGCGCATCCATGGACCCCGTCAGGGTGGCCCACCTGGCCAAAATTGCAGACTACTTGGAACCTCATCCAGAGGTACAAGGGGACCCCAGTGACTTGCTGGGTTCCCGATTCTATTAAAGGATCCCAGGTTGGGTCCTGTTCGATTGGGGAGTCGGTTTGAGGAGGACCCGGAGGCAGGTCGTCCAACAGAGCCAGAACAAACCAGTTGGGGATCTGGTGACCACAGTACTGACAGGTATGTTTGCTGTCATCTGGTGACCAATGCAGAAATCCTAAGTGACATCTCGGCTGCCAGGCCTGTCAGAGGGGCACTTTACCCACTCTAGAGGAGTGGCGACGAGTTGCAAATTGGTACTTCATAGAGCAGGACTGACTGCTCCATTAATATCCAGGCCTGATACTGCAAGGTTTTCTCTCTCTCTTTCTTCATCAACCCTGTCCTTCCCAATTGATGTTGATGTTGGCCGTGTTGGCCTGGAAAATAAAGCATTGGAAAAACCTTTATTCACGGTCTGGACCTTCGCTGTTTTGTTTCTACCACTGCACCCCTGGGCCATATCAAGGTAACTCAATATGCTGATCCCAAAAACAAACCAGTGGCTCCTGTGGGGGTAGCGCTACATATATACATTTATCTAAATTCAAATTTCCATACAGCGTGTCCAACACCATTGCCTAAGTGCATGTTCACTTACAATGTTATCCTATAGCCAAGAGGTCATACTGTGTACATCAAGGGTGCCCAACCTTTTGAAGAGCGAGGGCCACTTAAGCGACTTAGTAACCAATCGCGGGCCACAATGAGCAGATGACAGGTCCGTGTCCACTCTGTGTATCTAAAGCTGACACAGACACAGCCCACTCTGCTCTATGGGCCCTCTCAACTGATCAAATGGAAGGAAACGGATCCACTTGTTTTTTTAGCAGATCGGATTGGAAGTAGGCAAGTAGGCAGGTGTAAACGGACATGAGGTGAATAGAGGGTCTGATTGGGTCAGACAGATCATGTTAAAGTCGCCTAATGCCGTGTACACACAATCAGAAATTCCGACAAGAAAAATCATATGTGAGCTTTTTGAAGGAAATTCCGACCTTGCGTATGCTCCATCTGACTTTTGCTGTCGGAATTTCCGCAAACCAAAGATTGAGAGCTGGTTCTCAATTTTTCCAACGGAAAAAAATCCTATTGGAAAATCCGATCCTCTGTAAGCAATTCAAATGCGTAAAAAAACATGCATGCTCAGAATCAAGTACGAGACAGAAAAGCTTGGTCTGGTAAAACTAGCATTCATAATGGAGATATCACATTCGTCATGCTGTAAATTATTGGATCTTTTAATGCAGCGCATTATTTTCTTCTTTATAATGCTAGAATAATGAAGTTGTTTTGCTGCTGATATTCACACAGAGTTCAGACAAACGTATTTCTTCTTTATTATTTCTTGTGATCTCATGAATAATCTTTACTTTTTTTAAAGCCAGATCTCTATAATAATGTTTAGAATTATTTTTATATCATAATTTTTCCTTTTTTTTTTTTATTATCAAAATTTATTAGTTTTTCAACATTTCCATTTAACAATATATTACATTATATCACACCCTTGTACAATAAACATCCTTATCTGTATCCCATACCCCCCCCCCCCCCCCGGGGAAAATAAAGAGAGAGAAAAAAAAAGAGAAAAAGAAAATAAATAAATAAAATAAAAAGGGGAGAAAAATTACCCCCCCCCCACCCTCACTTATTCCCTGTGGCTCTCTCCCCCCCCTCCAAACACCAAACAGAAAATAAAATAAATAAATAAATAAATAAAAATAGTGATCCCTTAGATATGAGGCTTCTAAAAAGCCATTCTATAGCTTATCGCTCCTTATTCCTTGTTACCCCCTCCCCTAGAAACACTTTTACCAATTGTTTGAAATCTGAGGCCTCTGTCAGGCCATAAAGCCACTAATGACTTAACCCCCCCCCGCTTTTTTATCTCACCCTTTCTCCCTTCCCTATTCCACACACCAACCCCGAAAGAAAATAAGTAAATGTATATAATAAAAAAAAAAAAGGGGACCCCTTATTATGTAGTATATCCCAATCCCACCCTCTGTGCCCACCCTCTCTTAAACCTGTACAGGTGGGGGTTAGGAGCAGTGCCGCACGGGATTTCATATTGAGAGCTAAAAATAAATAAATAAGTAAATAAATAAATACGAAAGAAAAAAAAAAAGAAGAAAAAGACAAACAAGTTATTCTCCACCCCCCCCCCCCCCCCACAGGCTCTCCACTTACGTTTTCCTACAGCTCCTTAAAATTATTCAATCTCTAGCGAGCATTTTTCCCATTCTGACCATATTACTCTAAACTTTTCCTTTCTATCTTTAACCCTGGAAATCCATCTTTCTGCCTCCATAATTAAATTCACTTCTCTCTTCCATTCAAGAATAGTTGGCCTTTTATCCTGTTTCCATAATCTAGGTATTAATAATTTTGCCGCATTTAATAAATGAGGCGTAATACTCTCCTTATATGATCCCATGGACCTCGCTGACCCGTGGAATAGTAAGTTTAAGGTGTCAGTTCTATTTCCTCGGGAGATAGCCTTCCAACCCAAGGGGCAATCTCTTGCCAAAATCCTCTGATCTTTGGGCATGACCACCACAGGTGGAGTAGGGTACCCTCTTGTCCACATCCCCTCCAACACCTATTGTCCGCAAGCCTTTTTTTATTTTAATCAAGATCTCCTGTTTTTTTATTATATTAACATTATTTTCTAGTGATCTCCATATTTTATATTTTTTTGTGTGTCAAGTTACCACAACATTATTATCTTGTGTTTTTTAACCTCAGGTTGGTTGGTGTCCCTTGTTAATTTGACATTGTATTTTTGAAATGTACCTGCCTACTCACAAACAAACTGTCCTATTTGAAGAAATACACAAAGGCCCAGATTCACCAAGCACTTACGCCGACGTATAGCACGTTACGCCGATGTACATGCAAATGTGCACCGGCGTATGTGTGCAGCAGACCCACGAACCAACATGCGCCTAAAAACAGGCTACACCCCACCGACGTAGCTTGCACACGCCGGTGTAGGGTGGGCGCACATATGGTCTGGGCGCATGGTGCTGCTCCCATTGATTAGCCATTCAAACATGCAAATGAGGGAATTACGCTTATTCACGAACGTGCGTGTGCCCGGCGCATGCTACGCGAGATGCGCGTAAGTTGTACGTCCGGCGTAAAGTTATTCCCCATAAATTAGGTGCAACCCAGCAACAGACATGCACAGGTCTGCACCAGGGAACACAAGCTTGGACGTGTGTCTAGCTGGGCGTACGTTATGTTCACGGCGTACGCGGTGATCCGGCGTAGCTTAGGCAGTTGTGCCAGCGTGGTTGTGAGCAGGCGCAGGGGGGTACTGTGCATGTGTCCACGTCACGGCGCATGCGCACTTGATACACCGGGTGTAAAACACTGCGCCACGCCGACGTACCGTCATTTACATGGGGTCACGCCCACTTCCACCTACGCCGGCGTGCGCCTTTGAAACCCACACCACCGCGCAGCGTTGG
Organism: Rana temporaria; assembly: GCF_905171775.1. Lineage (NCBI taxonomy): Eukaryota > Metazoa > Chordata > Amphibia > Anura > Ranidae > Rana > Rana temporaria. The sequence continues at coordinate 314,213,497 of NC_053491.1, forward strand.
GAGCACTGGCTTGCTGAATGCAATGTTTGCCTCTCCGCGCTACGTTGGTGTGGCATACAGTGTTTGCTCTACGGCGGCGTAATGTGCGCCGTGCTCTCTGTGAATCTGGGCCAAAGTGTTTTCAGAAAAAAAAATCCATTTATTCTGGCTCATAACAAAAGAAAAAGAGGAAGGCAACGCTGGAGAAACTGATGGAATTTGCGAAGCCTTTGGACCCCAGGGTAGACATCAACTATTTGCAAAACAAAATTGGTAGCATGAGAAGTCCATATAAGAGGGGGCACAATATGGTACTGGACCCCGAGAGATCAGGAACAGCAGGAGATGACATATATGTCCCCAGCCTGTGGTACTACAACAGCCTACGTCTTCTGTCAGACCAGACTGAACCCAGGCCATCACTTTCTTGTTTTCTCTGCAGCCTTTCCTCCAGCCTACCCTGCAGCCTTCCCTGCATGCTTCCTTGAAGACTGTGGCTCTGGTGGTGGACTTGTGGCAGGAGGAGGAGGAGGATGGGTGAGCTCACATAAGTGGATGTTTTCTGTCAGTTGGCCCCTCAACCCCTCATGAAGGGCCTGAAAAATAATGTCCTCACAGATGAGGCATTGTCCCTCCTCCATTTTCTGCAATTTAGCAGCAACATAACAGCCATAGGACTCTTCAGAGTGGGGGGGGGGGCGGTTTCAGGGCCACATTAGCCTCCCTAATGAGGCCCAATGCTGCCTCCTTCATGTTACTCCCCTTCCTGGGCCTTTTTTTGTAAGGTGGAGGGGATGCACCTGAGATTGTGTGAGGCTACTTGGCCCGGCCACCTCCTGGCTGACACTGACCTCCACCTCCTCCTGGCTGACACATTTCAGAACCTCGTCCTGGATGAGGTCTTCCTGTGTATAAAAAAAAGGGAAATAGTTTTAGTTTTTGGTAGGGCGGTTACTAATTAAAATTTTCGTGTTTGATTAATCGATTTTTTTTTATTGATTAATCAACTAATTTAGATTAATTATAACGCAAAATCGCAGCTGATGCGCTGTACCGATCCAACCTTACTTTGTTTTCCAGCAAGAGCCTGGAGCCTACCCAACAACTATCCCTGTCCCACCCTGGTCGTTGCTGATGATGGACTGAAGTTGCATCTCGCCAACGCAACCCATCTTATTAACCACTCCTTGGCACGCAACACACTGAAGGCCTATCGCACTGCTTGGAACACTAACCGCACATTTTTGGCCCCTTGCCCGGAGCAGCAATAGGCGACATTAGACACGTCCTAACCTTCATATCGTATTGCCACACGCAGCTGACCCTTTCTCACAATACTATCACGCTATACAGGACCCCAGTAAACTGCTAGTATTCTCGAGCCCATGCAGTCAAGTCCCTCCTACAGGGCATACAGAAGCACCAACCTGTAGTCAGTGGCAAGTGCCTTCCTTTCAAGAGTGCCCTCTTCAGGGACATGTCTGAAATCCTTACTCGTTCTCCGTTTGGGGCTTTGCCCTGCCTAGTCACCCAAACAGCCATCTACCAAGCCTTCTATGGTTCCCTACGACCTAGTGAATTTACCATCAGCAGCTCCGGCAGTCAGACACTGCTCCGACGCCACCCGACTCTCTTTCGAACCACTACACTTTCACAGTCTGCAAATGCAACAAACCAGCCCTGGGGTTGACATCAACCCGTTTTAAAGACTAACAACGCCTGACGCCCAGTGACGGTGCTGGACCGACTACAGACAGACTTAGTTCTTCACCACGGACAATCAGGCCACAGCCGACATCATCAATTAAGGTAGATCTAAGTCACTCCCCATCATGTCCTTCCTGCGCAGGCTCGCGCAGCTGTCACTCCATCACCAGTTGAATATCTTCTGTAGACATATTCCAGGCAAATGCAAAATCGCAGCTGATGCGCTGTACCGTTCCAACCTTACTTTGTTTTTCCAGCAAGAGCCTGGAGCCGACCCAACAACTATCCCTGTCCCACCCTGGTCGTTGCTGATGATGGACTGAAGTTGCATCTCGCCAACACAGCCCATCTTATTAACCACTCCTTGGCACGCAACACACTGAAGGCCTATCGCACTGCTTGGAACACTAACCGCAAATGTTTGGCCCCTTGCCTGGAGCAGCAATAGGCGACTTTAGACACGTCCTAACCTTCATATCGTATTGCCACACGCAGCTGACCCTTTCTCACAATACTATCACGCTATACCTAGATGGCGTCCAGCATTTCCTGTCCCTGCAGGACCCCAGTAAACCATCAGTATTCTCAAGCCCATGCAGTCAAGTCTCTCCTACAGGGCATACAGAAGCACCAACGTGTAGTCAGTGGCTAGCGCATTCCTTTCAAGAGTGCCCTCTTTAGGGACATGTCTGGAATCCTTACTCTTTTTGCGTTTGGGGCATTGCCCAGCCTAGTCACCCAAACAGCCATCTCCAAGCCTTCTACGGTTCCCTACGACCTAGTGAATTTACCGTCAGCAGCTGCAGCAGTCAGACACTGCTCCAACGCCACCCGACTCTCTTTCAAACCACTACACTCTCACAGTTTGCAAATGCAAGAAACCAGCCCTGGGGTTGACATCAACCTGTTTCAGACTAACAACGCCTAACGCCCAGTGACGGTGCTCGACTGACTACTGCTCCATCTACCCAGCCAATCTGATGGTAGCTCCTTGCTACCCTTTCTAAACCAGTTCCCTGAGTGGCAGCCAGTATGTCAAGCATGTCAGAATTCTCCTAAGCAACTTGGGCTTCAAACCCCAGTCAGTTCTCTGGGCATTCCTTCAGAATTAGAGCAGCCTCAGCTGCCTCCCAACAGGGAGTACCAGACCACGTAATCAAGATACTAAACTGATGGAAGTCTGCTTGTTTTGCCACATACATCCCAAATCCTCAGGAAGAAATGGCACAAGCCTTTACTAAACTGGCTCAATAAATACAAGAAATCAATAAAAGCTATTTCCTATCTGAGTCTTTTGCCCCCTTTTCTTGGCATACTGACCAAGGAACACTTCAGGTCTATTTATGTTGTAAGTCTTGTCACGTGTTTTTGTGATCCACATCTCTCTCGTTTAAAGGGCCACGACCATAAATAAGAAGGCCAATATGGTTGCCTGAGTTTATGGGAGGAGCACGGAGGGTATTTAAGCAGCCCACTCACACATGCTCTTTGTCGGTTCAGTGTGCGGTACTACACGTCACTGGGCCGACTCTTCCCAGCTCACCTCATGTTCGTGAGTCTGCGCATTCAATTACATTCGACAGCCTCCCACCCTTTCCTTTTCCAGGGCACTTCTCGGCATATCCTTCTCCAATTAACTACCCATTACTTACCTTGGGTATGCCCCTTTTTCTTGGCATACTGACCAGACCACCAAGGCAGACTTCCGGTCTATTTATGTTGTAAGTCTTGTCGCGTGTTTATGTGATCCACATCTCTCTCGGTCAGAGGGCTACGACCATAAATATATATTGTAAAGTTCGGGGGACCAGCTTGATCGCAGGACACAGGCTTTTAAATCAAAACTGAGATTTATTAAACACAAATGGCTTCACAGCAGCAAAAACAAAATAAATAATCAGTCTTACCATCTCGTAGAGCTCAGAACTGCCATCGCAGTTAAACAGTCCTTGCAGGTAAGTTCTCAGGTAGCAGGCTTCCAGGCAGGACACTGCCAAGTGCTTTCACAGCTTTTCATAGCTTTTCATAGCTTTCACAGCTTTTCCTTCTCCACCATTCACCATGCATAGTCTCTACTACACTCCTCCACACTCACCTACAACTTCCTGTCTTGCTTTAAGCCACATCCTTGGACAGGTGCGTTAACCCTTTCCGTTCCCTTAAAGGGACCACAGTCCAAACAGAGGGGTAATATAACGTCCTTCCAGGACCCAGCCATGACGTCCTATACAATATATATATATATATATATATATATATATATATATATATATATATTTTGTGGCAAAGTCGCTTGGTTTTTAGCAGAAATAGCGATAAATGCAGCGCAGCAAAGTCACCAAAATAGCAATAAATACGGCTTTATTGCATCCAAAATAATATAAACAAAAAGGCCTACTCCAGCTTAGGAGGCTAACTAAACAGTAGTGTCCCTCACTACAGGTTACTGGAGCGGCTATTCCGGCCTCCAGTATAAACAAACAAAATGATAGTTCGATATAAACAATAAGTTCTGACAGACCTTGTTCCTCAGATACACAGACAGCCTCCAGTCTGTCCATCCAGCGCAGCCTGGATCTCACACTGAGCTCTCCCTCTCTCCAGTCTCTATCAGGTGCAGGCTAATTAATAGGGAGAGAGATGAGGTTTAACAGTTGGCCAGGCTTAACCCTTTCCAAGACAGGGAAAGCTGACCTTTCCAACCTCTCACTGACATACCTAGAATCATGTACCCTGTCACATATCCTCCCCCCAGCTTAACACCTGTGTGGGAAGCGGCCACCTCTGCAAACCCATGTACTCGGGACAGAGCATCTGCATTACTGTGGAGGAGACCTGCCCTATGTCGTACCACAAAAGAAAAGGGCTGTAGGGACAAAAACCACCTCGTGACCCGGGCGTTCTTGTCCCTGTTGGTGTGCATCCATTTTAACGGAGCATGGTCTGTGACCAGGGTAAACCGTCTGCCCAACAAGTAGTAGCGGAGTGTTTCTACTGCCCACTTAATCGCCAAACACTCTTTTTCGACTGTGGCATAGCGCTGTTCTCGGGGGAACAACTTCTGACTCAAATATAGGACAGGGTGTTCCTCACCATCCACATATTGGGACAAAACTGCACCCAAACCCACCTCTGAGGCATCGGTCTGGAGAAAGAACTCCTTCCTAAAGTCGGGAGCCACAAGCACAGGTTGGGCACAAAGCGCTGCCCGAAGACCAGCAAAGGCTTCCTCAGCCTCGCTGTTCCACTTTACCGTGTCCGGACTTCTGGCTTTAATAAGGTCAGTGAGCGGAGCAGCCCTTGTAGCAAAGTGAGGAATAAACCTCCGATAGTAGCCTACGATCCCCAAAAAGGCTCTGACTTGTTTTTTCCTCAACGGTCTGGGCCAGCTCTGTATAGCTCCTATTTTGTTCATTTGCGGTTTAACAAGTCCCCTGCCAACCAGGTAACCCAAGTATCTAGCCTCAGCTAGACCCAAGGCACATTTAGAGGGGTTAGCTGTCAGTCCCGCTCTTCTAAGAGTGTCCAAGACTGCCTGCACTTTGTCCAGATGGCTTTCCCAGTCCGGGCTATTAATGATCACATCATCCAAGTATGCGGCTGCATATTCGGTGTGGGGCCTGAGCAACTTATCCATTAGCCTTTGGAAAGTGGCTGGAGCTCCATGGAGGCCAAAAGGCATGATCCTGTACTGGAACAGGCCACCAGGAGTGGCAAAGGCTGTCTTCTCTCGGGCATGCTTTGTCAACGGGATCTGCCAATAACCCTTTGTCAGGTCCAACGTGGTGAAGAACCTATCTTTGGCTAATCGCTCTGCCAGTTCATCCACCCTAGGCATGGGGTAGGCGTCAAACTTAGACACCTCGTTTAACTTCCTGAAGTCATTACAGAACCGGACCCATCAGGTTTAGGCACTAGAACAATGGGGCTGGACCACTGGCTGTGAGACTCCTCTATCACTCCAAGCTCAAGCATTTTCCTGACTTCAGCCCTTACAGCTTCCCTCTTGGACTCCGGAATGCGGTAAGACTTCACTCTTACGACAACCCCTGGTTCTGTAATAATATCATGGGTAATCTCTCGGGTTTGTCCAGGTTTGGGGGAGAAGACATCACTATTCCTCTCAACCAAGCCTCTAGCTTCCTCTATTTGCTCAGGTGTCAGCTCTGGAGAGATTGTCACTGAAGAACTAGGTGCCTGTGGAACAGGCGGGGTGTCACCCACTGTGGCAAAGCAGTCCTCTCTAGCCCTCCATGGCTTAAGGAGGTTTATGTGGAAGATGGCCTCCTTCTTCCGGTGTCCTGGCTGACTAATTTTATAATTTACTGGGCTTACTTTTTCTAAGACCTCATAGGGTCCCTGCCACTGTGCTAGAAGTTTGCTTTCTGCGGTGGGTACTGGAACCATTATTCTGTCCCCCCTCTCAAACTGTCTCACCAGGGCCCTCTGGTCATAGTAGGACTTCTGCCTATTCTGTGCCTGCTCCATATGCTGGCACACAAGAGGAGCAATCTGAGCCATACGCCCCTGCATATCTTCAACATACTGAAGCACATTGGTCCCAGTTACTCCCTGTTCTTCCCAGGTTTCCTTTAGGACATCCAGTACACCCCTGGGATGCCTACCATATAAAAGCTCAAATGGGGAGAAGCCCGTAGAACTTTGGGGAATCTCTCGAACTGCAAACAACAGGTAAGGAAGTAACAAGTCCCAATCCTTCCCATCCCTGCTAACAACTTTTCTCAACATCCCTTTTAGGGTCCGGTTAAACCTTTCTACCAACCCGTCTGTCTGGGGGTGATACACTGACGTTCTCAGAGTCTGTACCTTAAATAGCTGACATAGCTCTTTCATAATACGGGAGACAAACGGTGTCCCCTGCTCCGTGAGCAACGTCCTGGGAATCCCCACCCGTGTAAACATCTGAACCAACTCTTTCGCAATACTTTTAGCATTAGCCTTGCGTAGTGGAATGGCTTCCGGGTATCTGGTGGCATAGTCGAGAATGACAAGGATGTACTGGTGCCCTCGAGCTGTTTTCTCTAAGGGACCCACTATGTCCATGCCAATCCTCTCAAAAGGAACGTCGACTATGGGGAGAGGTATGAGTGGGGCTCTCAACTTCGGTCTTGGAGATGCCAGTTGGCATTCTGGGCAAGAAGCACAATACCCTTTAATCCCCTCATATACCCCAGGCCAAAAGAACCTCCTGAGCACCCGTTCTTGGGTTTTCTCCACCCCTAAGTGTCCCCCCAGAAGATGAGAGTGAGAGTAATCCAGGACTTTTCGGGTGTATGATGAAGGCACAACCAGTTGTTTGAGTTCTTGTCCCTCCTCGGAGGTTACTCTGTAAAGGAGATTGTTTTTGAGGATAAAGTAGGGATAGGCCTTTTCTGTCGTCCCTTCCACTGGTACCCCATTAACCTCTACCACGTTACTCCTGGCTTCCTGCAACATGGGATCATCTGCCTGGTCTCGGCCAAAGCCACTACCCGAAATATCTAGGATACCTATACCCTCCTCATCACTTTCACTGGTTGCCTCTGGGCCGGGTTCCGGTTGATCAACCTCTGCCTCATCTTCTGTCTGTCGTGGGGCCCCGCCTCTCCTAGACTGCTCCCCACGCTGATTCAACAGGACTTCATTGGCAGCCCTATTAAATCTTAGCTTGCTCTCCCTGCGTTCCCATCTTGTTTTACCTCTTTTTGGATTAGATATGGATTAGATATACAAGTCAGGATGAGTAAAGGGAAATACTTCATGGACCCCTGTATTTCTCGGCTCCGCTTCAGGTTCCCCTTGTTCTCCAATCACAGGGGACTGTAAAAGAGCATGAAAATTAGGGAAATTCCTTCCTATTATCAAAGGATATGGTAGACTAGGAACTACCACTGCTACGATCCTTACCAAACTGCCCTGTACTAACACCTCTATGTTGGCAGTCGGATACCGCACAGTAGACCCATGAATACACAATACCCCCATGGTTCTATGCTTCTGAACCCGCCCAGGTCTTACTAATTTACTGGTCACCAGAGTCAGGCCACTGCCAGAGTCCACCAGGTCCACTGTCTCTTGTTTATCCAGCAGGACAGGTACTCGGAAGGTATGTCCCCCTTCCACCAGGCCTGTTAAACAAACGAGTCCACAAAAGTCTGAGGAACCTTCCCCTAGTCCACACTGCATTGGCTCAGGAAGGTTGGGGCATCTCACCCTGACATGTCCTTTTGCGCCACACTCAAAACAAGTTATGGAGTTTCTCCTAGGGTGGTCCTCTTTCCCAGGGTTTTGACTTCTAGCGTCTGTTCTGGAAAAACGGGCTCCTGATCCGAAGTCTGCTTCTAGTCCACTCTTCCGGTCTCCCGATCTCTGCATTTTCCCACTCGACCTAGTGAGAGATTGGTCCAAATCTTTGGCTGACAGATACCGCTCCACTTGTGTGACCATGCTATCACAGTCCAGGGGGTTTCCCTGAGTGACCCACTCCTGGATGCCATTTGGAAGCTCTCTCACATACCGATCAAGCACGAGCGTTTCTATGATCTGTGCAGGGGTTTGAGTCTCTGGTTTGAGCCACATCCGAGCCAGATGAATTAAGTCAAACATCTGTGATCTTGGAGTTTTTCCATCCTTGAACCTCCAGTTGTAGAAACGCTGGGCCCTCACTGTGGCAGTCACCCCTAAGCGGGCCAGGATCTCTGCTTTCAGTTTGGGATAGTCTGCAGCCGCCTCCTCATCTAGGTCAAAATAGGCTTTCTGTGCTTCTCCCAGGAGAAAGGGTGCAATGATTCCAGCCCACTGTTCTGAAGGCCAGCCTTCTCGGGTGGCGGTCCGTTCAAACACCAGCAGATAGGTTTCCACATCTTCATCTGGGGTCATTTTCTGCAGACAGCTACTTGCACGTATTTGGCTTACCCCCCCTGCTGGTGGGTTAGGAGATCTTTGGGCGGTCATCTGTTCCAGGGCTGTTTTGAGAACCGCATGATCTGCCTTTTGTGCTTCCGTTAAAACTTCAACCTGCAAAGCCAGGAGCCTGTTGGTCTCTTGTTGCGCTGCAGCTGAGACAGCTACCTGTCTATTAATCTCTTGTTGCGCTGCAGCTACTTGTCTATTAGTTTCTTGTTGCACTGCAGCGGCCTGTCCATTAATCTCTTGTTGCGCTGCAGCTGAGGCAGCGGCTTGTCTATTAGTCTCTTGCTGCACAGAGGCAGCTTGTAACAGGGCTTTTACAATATCTTCAATTTTCTGGGTCCTGTACCTTTAAGGCCACTGTAACTGTAAATTGGCCGGTACAACAACGAACATCCCACTTCTGACACCACTTGTGGCAAAGTCGCTTGGTTTTTAGCAGAAATAGCGATAAATGCAGCGCAGCAAAGTCACCAAAATAGCAATTAATACGGCTTTATTGCATCTAAAAAAATAATACAAACAAAAAGGCCTACTCCAGCTTAGGAGGCTAACTAAACAGTAGTGTCCCTCACTACGGGTTACTGGAGCGGCTATTCCGGCCTCCAGTATAAACAAACAAAACGATAGTTCGATATAAACAATAAGTTCTGACAGACCTTGTTCCTCAGATACACAGACAGCCTCCAGTCTGTCCATCCAGCGCAGCCTGGATCTCACACTAAGCTCTCCCTCTCTCCAGTCTCTATCAGGTGCAGGCTAATTAATAGGGAGAGAGAGGAGGTTTACCTGTTGGCCAGGCTTAACCCTTTCCAAGACAGGGAAAGCTGACCTTTCCAACCTCTCACTGACATACCTAGAATCATGTACCCTGTCACTATATATATATATGTATATATATATATATATATATACAGTGCTTTAACTGGGCCGGAACGCGGCGGTACTCAGTACCGCCACTTCCAAAAATGGCCCTGGAGAGTACCAGCACCTCTCCGTGCGCCCAGTACGTGGGTTTCCCGTACCGTAACGCAGCCCCAGGCACGGGCGTAGGAACCGGGGGGGACGGACGGACGCATCCCCCCCAGGAAATAATGCGGGGGGACGGGTATGGTAAAATCCCCCCCAGATGACAGCGCAGTCACTAAACTGTATGCCCGCTGGCGCCGACTCACTGGCTGCCGCGTGCGCTCCTGGCTGGCTCCCGTTCCTCCTGTGCGTCTCCTCGCCCCCCCATGGAGGATTGATTTGGTTCAATCCACCGACGTGCGCCGCGTGACGTCACGCCGGCGGCCGGAGGTGAGAGGGGAGGAGGGAGCGAGAGTGACTGTCGGCGCCAGTCAGAGAACAAGTCGTGACTCACAAGGAGCCTGCTGCTGCGCCTGGGCCTGGCCTGCCTTACTGTATACAGTAAAAACTCTGCAAAAAGTAAGAAAGTATTGTGTATTGGGGAGGGGAGGGGGGGGTGTTGGACTGAGCTGAGGACCTCAATGTTTTTTTGTTTTTTTTCTTTAGTCAGAGAAGGCAAGCTCAAAATAACAAACATTTTTTTAAACTGCTATTTTTTATTTAAAAAATGATGGTCACCTCAGCCTGAGGTGACCATATTTTTTTTTAATAAAAAATAGCAGTTTAAAAAAATGTTTGTTATTTTGAGCTTGCCTTCTCTGACTAAAGAAAAAAAAAACATTAATTGCAGCCTCACTGTGCCACCAAACGCAGTCACTGTGCCATCATATGCAGCCACTGTGCCCATCAAACGTAGTAGCCACTGTGCCCATCAATTGTCGCCACTGTGCCCATCACACGCAGCCACTGTGCCATCACACGCAGCCACTGTGCCCTCACACGCAGCCACTGTGCCATCACACGCAGTCACTGTGCCCATCAAACGCAGCCACTGTGCCCATCAATTGTCACCACTGTGCTCATCACACGCAGCCACTGTGCCATCACATGCAGCCACTGTGCCCATCAAACGCAGCCACTGTGCCCATCAATTGTCGCCTCTGTGCCCAAACGCATCCACTGTGCCAATCACACACAGCCACTGTGCCCATCAATTGTCGCCACTGTGCCCATCATACGCAGCCACTGTGCCACCATTTTTACTGATGCCATGTGGGTTAATTTTTATTTATGCCATGTGGGTTGATTTTTACTAATGCCATGTGGGTTGATATTTACTGATGCCATGTGGGTTAATTTTTACTGATGCCATGTGGGTTGATTTTTACTGATGCCATGTGGGTTAATTTTTACTGATGCCATGTGGGTTAATTTTTACTGATGCCATGTGGGTTGGTTTTTGCTATACCGGTTGATTTTTACTGATGCCATGTGTCAGTTGAGTTTTACTGATACTATCAGGAGGACATCAGTAAAAATCAACTAACATTTCAGCATAGCATTGCTTGATTCATTGGTTTTTACTAATGCTATAGGTCGGTTTATTTTTACTAATGCTATGATGGTTTATTTTTTTATTGCTGGATATTGCTCTTCGCATTACCCTCCCTGGATTGCTTTAATAGTTTGATTTATTGGCTTGAGATACGAATATACAGTACCTGGCGAGTAAAAATGCTGTCCCCCCCAGATTTGTAAGGGTTCCTACACCCATGGCCCCAGGCCAGGAATATGATGATCATCATATTCAGTGCTGGACTGGGCTGGCTATACTCTAGCTGCAGCATACAAGGGCCTGATACTAGTATCAGGCCCTTGTATGCAGAGCAGCAGCGGCCGCGGCGCTAAAACTTCCTGCTCCCTCCCGGCACCTCTTTTGGCCCACTTAAAGCACTGTATATATATATATATATATTTTAATACAAACGTTTTTATTGAGAGTTTACAAGCATAACAGTGAACATCAGAATCCAAGAAGTAATTAGCAATGATCTGAATATATAGTCAATTGGGGCTATGTACCATGCATAGAATCAGTCCATAGGTATAAATAATGTATCTAGCCAACCATACAGTCAGAGTTTTCTACCGTCCAGATTATGGATTTAGAGAGGGTAACTGTGCCTAATATTGTAACATCACTGTTTCCTGGATCCTACAATATAGTAATAACATTAACTAGAAATTCTCTAAATGGGGCGTGTCAGGGATGGCAATGGGAGCAGACATCTAGGCCCAGATTCACAGAGAGCAAGGCGCACGCTACGCTGCCACAACGCACACATCGTACGGCACGCCAACGTAGCGCAGCGAGGCAAGCATAGCATTCAGCAAGCAAGTGCACCCAACGCCGCACCAGCGTGGCATGGGGTTCAAAGACGCACGCCGGCGCAGATGGAAGTGGGCGTGACCCCATACAAATGATGGCCTGAGCGCCAGACAGGTACGCCGGCGTGGCGCCATTGGTTACGCCCGGCATATCACAAACTGCGTATTTGCTGTGGCGTGGACGCATGCACACCACCAGCACAGCACCCCCCTGCACCTGCGCACAACCACGCCGGGACAACTGCCTACGATACGCCGGATCACCGCGTACGCGGTGCACATAAGGTACGCCCAGCGAGACGCACAGTACGCCGGCTTGTGTTCCCTGGTGAAGACGACATGTCAGACAGTGACAGTGAGAAGGAGAAGCGCAAGAAGAACTTCTCCGTGGATGAAAGGGCGATCCTGACCACGGCCATTGGGAAGTACGATACATACCTCCACAGAGCACATAGCAGTAGGACAAGCAAGGCCAGGAAACTCCAAATCCTATAGAAGGTGACCCTGGAGCTGAACACCCTCAGACACAAAACCCAAACATGGAAGGAGGTGCAGAAGAAAATTAACGACATGCGTCGGCGTGTCAGGGAAAAGCTGGTGAAGGTGAAGAGGCACCTCAGGGCCACGGGCGGCAGATCAGCTAGCAAGTTGAAGCTGTCTGCTAAAGAGGAGGTCATAGCCAGTTGCCTGGCAGAGGAGCAGGTGGAGGGCCTGGAGAGATTTGACTCCAGCGAACACGACTTGAGGAGAGGTAAGTGTGTTTCATCCCCCATCCGGTGTGGAGCATGTGAGAGGGTGCATGGGAACATGTGACAAGTGTGTGGGCCCACCAACATGTGAATGCTGTGTCTCATCCACAGATGTGCTGGAGGGAGGTGCATTGGAGGTCGTCATGGAGGAGCCTGTGGACATCGAACAGGAGGACTTCCTGTACCTCGATGAGGAGGAGACCCTCTGCGCCGGACCCTCTGAGACGATGGAAGTCGCAGACCTCATGTTGCCATCGACACCCATCAGGGGAACCCCCCCGAGGGCCATCCCGGCAAGAGAGACACCTTCAAGGGACACACCGGGCAGAGGGATGCCACCGACTGCAACTCCCAGGAAGGCCCTGAGCAAGAACAGGGCTGGAACCAGATCAGTCCAAGAAGGGCTTGAGAGGGAACATGCCCGCCAGATACTGCACATGGCAGACATTGCCATCGACCTCCACCGTGTGGGTGACAGCATAGCCTCCTTCATCGGGTCCTCTGAGAAGGCACAGGCTGAGTACACACTGGCTGTGCAGGTGTAACGCCATGCTAACAACTTCACATTAAGTATTACTGTTGTTGTTTCTTTCCCTTACAACTGACATCCGTCTCTCTGAGATTCCTCTCACTTCCTCTGTAGCCTTGCGCTCCACGTTGGTTATGCAGGTGCGCCACCTAGTGGCACTTCCTGGTCCGCTCTTGCACGGCCTATTTAAACCCCCAGCACTGACAGTATGGCGTTCCTCTATTGCTGACAGATCACCACTGTCAGCTGGGCTTCCAGACTCACCTGTAGTGAGTCCCAACTTCCTCTACTGGACCACCAGGACTCCTTACAAGGCACAACCACTCACATCAACCAGATCCAGGCTCCCAGGATGCTCATCCATGCCCAGCTATCTGCAACCGCAAGTACTCTGCTATAGAAACGAATTACTATGCATTGCTCTGCATAGCTGTCGCTTTCCTTCCATGCCTGAGTTTATTGTTATTCCTATCAAGTGCAATGGAGTCCTGCTAAAGCCTCAACTACAGCTCCCATGTTAAAGTTTACTGCTATAGTTACCAATTAGTATGCATTGCTTTCCATGCTTGTCGCTCTACTTTCATGCCTATGTTCACTGCTAATGCTATCAAGTGCTATGGAGTCTACTCAACTACAGCTCTAACTGGCGGTCGACGGTTATGTCATGTTTATCTGCACTCTGAGGACGCCAGCATCATGTGCTGGCGATCCTTCCAGGTTCTAAGATGGCGCCCGCACCATTGGCGTCATTCTCCACGCCATGGGGAGGGCGGATATGTGTGACATGCCGCTTGGCGGGCGGCGGTTTGGTCATTGTGTGTGTTGTATCTCGCGCCAGTAAATTAAATTAAATTAATTTATATACAGTGTTAAGCTGCTACCCAGTAATAATCAGAAGATTATGCAGTGTATATTGGTGTGGAAATGGGTGCGCTAATAAATAAATTGTGATACATAATTAAAAACAAATATGTATAAAACACCTGTAATTACTATAGTAAAAAGTCCTATAATAGTGAGCTGTGTTCCAGTGATGAATTGCTCAAGTTGCTGTGCCAAATAAATAAATGAATTAAATAAATGAATAAAAACTGTGAAATTGAACCAAGTTCTATTAATAGTTATTATCATTCAAATGAAAGTCTATTTTCCCAATGATTCCTCAAGTGGTGAAGAAAATTTGCATGCTGTTGAATCAAAGATAAAGTGCTGCGTGCTGTATTTTCAGATAGAGTGATGTTTCCACCTTCACCTTTAAAACTATCACCAAAGTGTAAGAATTGGATGGCTTCTTACCAGATATTAATGTCCCTTACTTTGTTACCAAAAAAGGGAACATTAAGGCTTGTAACAGGATCACCTGTATTGTTAGTAACGGCGGTTTGGTCATACTCGTCTACACGCCCCCCATCGGCTAATTGGTTGCAGGATGTCATCTGACATCATTGTTTATCCCGCCCCCAGCGGCGACGTCAGACGCCAGCCTCTTTTCTGGGGGGTATTTAAAGTTCAGCTGCGGCTGCCACTACTGACAGGGCTCTTTGGCCCAGGAACTTTTCATTGCTGCTGTTGCAGCGCTGTTCCCATTACTCCATCATTCCAGGTATGTCTCTACACTTCTTAAACCTTTTGTTCCCTCCTCTAAGCTTGTCTTAGACTATGGGATTGTTTCAAAACACCCTGGCTTATTTAGCCATTTTACTTTGGATACACTGAAGTGATTCCTCTGTGCAGCTTTTTGATATTCACTGCTTGTCTGTTTTCAAACAGTGATTCAGGCTGGACCGCTCTGACTGCTTTATCTGCTTTGGGAGACCGTGGAGACTATCTAAGCTTTTAGGATCTCCTGTTCTTTGCAGTCAGTTTCCTTGCAGGATCCTTTTGATCATATAATGCTTTTCCATGTAATCATGTATTGTGCATTTTAGACTATTGTGATCACTACTTTTTCTTTCTTTATTTTTCTTGGGGTTTTTTGATAAAAAAAAAACGTCTATTTATGCATACTATACTTGTTCTAAGTATTGTTGATTATACATTGAGCATGTCATTTATTTACTGTCTCGATGCTTTATTGATTTATTCATACATGATTATTTTCTCTTTATAGCATGCCTTGTATTAAGCTCCTGATGAAGCCCCGTTTGGGGCGAAACATGTTGGGCAATGGGCATACCATGTACAAGCCATGAATGTGGCTCCTCCTTGAAGCTACGTATATTTGTCTAATGTGTGGTTGTATTTCCTTCCACTTTTATGTATGTGATCAATCAAATAAATTATATTTTTCTACTGATTATATTTTCTTCATTTACTGACACCGTTTAAAGTCCCGGGGTTTGTTACCCCCCCCCCTTTCCAATTTTCTACAGCTCTTATGTTTAAGCTCATTGCTATAGATATCAATTACCATGCACTGCTCTCCATGCTTGTCGCTTTGCTTCCATGCCATGTTCACTGCTAATGCTATCAAGTACTATGGAGTCCTCCTAAAGTTTCAACTACAGCTCTCATGTTAAAGTTCATTGATATGGATACCAATTGCTTTGCACTGCTCTCCATGCTTGTCGCTTTGCTTCCATGCCTGAGTTTATTGCTATTCTCATCAAGTACTATGGAGTTTCCTTAAAGCCTGAACTACACCTCTCATGTTGCTCACTGCTATAGATACAAATTACTACGCTCCATTCATCATGCCTGATGTTTGCTCTCATGCTTGTGTTTAATGCCTGATACTATTAAGTACTATAGAGCACTCCTAGAGCCTGAAACTCCATCTCTCAAGTTCATGTACACTGCTACAAATATAAATTATTATGCACCGCTCCTTATGCCTAATGCCATCCTATCTTGTCGCTGTGCATTAATAGTACATCCAAGTAATGATCATTGCATCTCAAGGTTACACAGTATGCTGGTACACTTAACCCCTCTACAGACCTCCTCACCATTGTGATCTGCCAATGATGTCGGTTACCATTAGCTTCAACCATTGAACTATGTTGTGTAGACTACTCTGTCCATAAGGAACCCAGTCCTGTCTGTACAAACCAGAACCACTGAGCTCCCTCTCTCTGGTCAGTCTGACCCCTAGTGTGCAGTCCCAGTACTGCAACTACTCTTATCCCTATACCTGATATATTCCATTAATACCGAGATTTACTTTAATGTTGCTTATGCTGGAATAAGCGCCATATACTTCATTGAGGCTGTGATGATAGAACCCAAACTCTTAACTGAGTTAAGAGTGAAACCTGGGTTCGAACCTGAGAAGTCTCCACAGTTGCGATCCATAGACCTGAACCTAATTTGGCGTATCGTTACAGCAGGGCACCGCAGCCACAATGCAGCAGTGCCTCAAACAGCAGGCCGAACACACAAAGGCCATCTGTGACTGCATGCAGGAGGTCAATGCTAATTGTGCAGCCATGGCCACATGCCTGTGTGACCAGTCACATACCCTGGATGCCATGTAACAGCACATGGTAGCAGGGGGTCCCCGCAACATCTGAGGACCATGGATTGGCCATGGACATGCAGGTGACCCAGCAACACAACACCACATCCATCGAGCAACTGCAAGCAACAGTAGCATGGATCGTGACCGAGGTTAGGAGCCTGGGCGGAATCGTGCAGGCCAACACTGCCGCCATCCAGTTTGAGGGATGCCAGAACAGGTGCCTGCAGCGCCAACACAACGCCAGTCAGAGGCAAATGCAGGCGGAAAAAATGGCGTGCTGACCCGAATTGCCATTGCCTTGGAGGGGATGCAGGCAACATCAAGATCGGTATCCAGGAGCGACAGCCCAGTGGATAAACTGCCACGGGACGCCCCACCAGAGTCATCGCCACGACACCTGCAGAGCAGGTCCCTGGGCACGAGGCATGGACCGCGGGAGGGCAAGTGACTGTCCCGAGGACAATGGCACCACGAGTGCAACTCAGGGTCTGAGCATGTTTTCTTTTGGGTGACGTGCACAGAGGCATGTGCCGTGCACCTGTAAGGGCTTGCCATGGCGGACAATGGCATGGTCCAATATGTTGTTTCTTTTCACGGACCCAGACAGTGGGACATGGGTGTCACCCTAACTGATGTCACAGCAGCATCGGACTGCACACGGTTAGGAGTTCAGAAGTCTCTACGGTGACTGGACACCGGTTTGCAGGGGCAAGGTTTGCCCAGTGATGACAGTGCTACGGTGTGACTGGTGTGTGAGTGTGTGTATGTGTGTGTGGCCAATGTGTCCAGACAGGCACAAGGCCATTTCTGCCAGCACTGCGTATCAACTGGGAGGGGTCACCTTGGATCGTCGGGGAGAGGTTATCCCCATGACCGTGTGGAGGTGGTATGAATGTACAGCAACACCATTGGTGCCTTGGCGTGGCATTGCTGCTCCCAAGTCCTGCTCGGTGGACTTTGGCTTAACCAATGTGTGGATGTGTTGTGTGTGAGCTAGGGACCACAGTGGTGTGCATTGTCCGTGTGCCATGATGAATGTGTGTGTTGCTGCAATTCAACGTGCAAATATGCGTTCCACGAGGCAACTCCTGACTGCTGTTCCTTCAGCAGATGGGGTAGCCTCGGGCAGGGGGGGACTGTGTGGTGCGGGGGTCAGGTCATCACATATGTCAATCTCCAGGCCCTTTCTCATGGCATAGTTGTGCAGCACGCAACATGCACCGATGATCTGGCACACAAAGTTTGGGGAATACAACAGGGCCCCCCGGGCTTATCCAGGCATCGGAAACGGGACTTCAGGATGCCAAATGTGCGCTCCACCACTGCACGGGTGAGTATGTATGCAGCATTGCATCTTCTCTCGCCTCTGGTTTGGGGATTCCGGTATGGAGTCAGGAGATGGGGCCCAAGGGCATATGCCGAATCACCTGGAAGGGAAAAGATAGGAGGATGTTAGCCATGCATGTGCCCCTCGTGATGTCTGCATCATGGGGGCGGACAGTCATGCCTGACACCCATGTCACTCACCAAGCAGCCAGCTGTCTCTGTACACATTCTGTTCGAATTCCGTTGGGATGGTGCTTTGATGGTATATGTAGCTGTCGTGGCTGAGGCATTGGGCATCGGCTATCACCTGTACGTTGATGGAATGCCACTGCTTACGATTATATTATATTTGCTCTGTGGCACAGGGGGGCCGTAGTGCCACATGTGTGCAATCAATGGCCCCGACGGTGCGTGGGAATCCGGAAATACTGTAGAAATCCTGCATTGCCTTCTGCGGCAGGTGCTCATAAGTAGTGTTGCTCAAGAATATTCGCATTGCGAATATTCGTTACGAATATGGCATATTCGAGTATTCGCGAATAACTCGAATTTCGCGGCCAATATTCGCTATTCCGAAAATTCGTATTTTTTCAATTTTATTTTTAAAACAGATCACATCCTAGTGATCTCCATCGATGTCTAAAAGCATTGCTGGTATGATTAGAGACCCTGGGCCGAGTAGCTGAGGCGATCCTTTTATATTGCCAAATATTCGCAATGCGAATATTCGGCAAAAGGAATATTGCGCGATTATTTTCTCCGCCCTTCTTTTGCATCAGAGCCAATCAGAGTTCTCCTACCACAGTTGTCAGAGGTTAGCAACCTCCATAGCAACCAATAGGAACCTGCCTGCACGACCATTATATAAGATCACTCCCAGCAGTATTTCAGTGCAGATTCACAAGGTGGCTAGAGAGAGTGGAGTGTTTCTGTGTGATCTTACAGCTTACAGCATCAGCATTGTGCTTCCTTGCTATAGTGATTTCAGTTCAGATTTTCCAGCTTCTAAACTGCTTTTTTCAAAGCAAAAGACCCAACAGCTTTTTTAAAAGCTCAGATTTGTGTTGTTTTGTCCAGGTTAGTGTAGCTTAGTGTTAGATAGATTTCTGTGTAGTTAGTGTAAGTGTACATAGTGTAAGTGTACATTTCTTTAAGGTAGCTTAGTTTAGTGTGTGTTTAGTGTCTGTGTTTTGTGTAAAAAAAAATAAAAAAAAAATTAGCTTTAGTTTAGCCATATAACTTTGTGTAAGTAGTTAGTGTTTGTTTAGTGCATATTAGTTTAGTATTTGTAGTCCTCGTCTTTGTCCTTGTCAGTCAGTGAAAAAAAAAAAAAAAAAAAAAAAAAAGATTAGCTTTAGTTTAGCCATATAACTTTGTGTAAGTAGTTAGTCATTGTTTAGTGCATATTAGTTTAGTATTTGTAGTCCTCGTCTTTGTCCTTGTCAGTCAGTGTAAAAAAAAAAAAAATTAGCTTTAGTTTAGCCATATAAATTTGTGTAAGTAGTTAGTGTTTGTTTAGTGCATATTAGTTTAGTATTTGTAGTCCTCGTCTTTGTCCTTGTCAGTCAGTGTAAAAAAAAAATTTTTTTTTAGGTGTAGTAGTTTGATTATAGTTTAGTAGCTGTCTACGTCTTTGTCTGCGTCTTGCCTGTCTTGCTAAAAAAAAAAAACACTCCTTTCTCACATCCCCCCCCCCCAATAAAGTTTACCCCCCCCCCACATCAGCAAGTATGAGCAGCATACGTGGCCGTGGCCGTGGCAGCAGGGGTAGGGGAGTTACTCCCAGTGCTGGGTCGCTGCCAGCATGGGGTACCTCTCGCGCCCCTACTAGTGGTAGAGGATCAGGTGGAAGGGGAGTCCGCCTCATCCACGATTTTTTTCCCTCTGGCAGCCGCCCGATATTGCCTTCTCAGGCTCCAGTAGTGGTGGAGTATATGGGGCACAGCAGTGCCACTGAGTCGTCAGTCCCGACTCCCAGTAGCACCACCAGTACACCGGTGCCTTTATAACCAACCCCCAGCCCCCAAGAGTCCAGCCTCTTACTGTTTGACAGCGACAGTGAGAGGGATATCTTGGGGGAGGCCCTGCATCAGGCAGACATCCAGTTCTGTCCTGATGGTCAGGACCTTTTTGAAGGGATGATGGAGGAGGAGGATGGGGTACCTGCTGTCAGTATCCCAGAGACATCCCTTCCAAGTGGTGCTGGTGTTTTTGTGCAGGAAACAACCGCACCTAGTCAGACCCAGGCGTCGGTGAGGGGACAGCGGAGCCAGGCTAGCGGCTCCATGTCAGCTGTTTCCCTCAGACCACCACATTCCAGGGTCTGACATATCTGGGGGCGAAGACGATGGTGACACAACATGGGTGCCACCTGCCAGTGCCTTGTTGGTTCACAGCAGCAGTGACGACGAGGAAGGTAGGCACCCTGGGGAAATGGTGCGCCAGGTCACCAGGGAGACCAGCATCAGGGTCTCCACTGGTGATGGCAGCAGGAGGTGTCAGCAGCAGCAGCAGCAGGCAGCTCCACCTGTGCGCACCGAGTCCCAGCAGGTGCAAGTCAGCGTCACCCCATCTGACAGGAGGGCGGCGCTGAAGTCACCTGTCTGGGCCTACTTCACCCTGGTAGCAGATAACCATACTGTAGCCATCTGCCAGATCTGTCGTGCCAGGGTGAAGAGAGGGAAGTGCTTGGCTCGGGTGGGTACCACAGCTCTCAACCAGCACCTGAGAATTAACCACTGGCGGGAGTATGACCAGATGAAGCGTGGTGGTAGTAGCGCGCCACCACCACAAGTGAGCAGGGTACAGCAGCCCCTGCCACAGCTTCATCTGTTCCCAGCAGGTCATGCCCCCCCGCTCCCTCTAGTAGAGGTACTGCTACTGGCAGCCAGACCTCTACTTCCACAGCACCCTCCTCGTCTGTGTCCTGCACTGCCATCCGGCGCCAGGTGTCGCTTTCCGACGGCGCCGGGGAGGGATCGGCGGCATCAGATTTTGTGGTGCCGCCCCGGGGTGTCCAGGGGAGAACTGCTGGTCTCCGTCAAGCCACTGTCTCTGCATCTGCTGAGCCTCCCAGCAAGCGCCCCCATAGCTACTCAAGTGTGGGGCACGTGCGCTGTCAGGCCGTGCTCCAGCTTGTTAGTTTAGGGGACCGGAGACACACTGGACAAGAAGTACTGACCGCACTTCAGGCTCAGGTCCAGAAGTGGCTGACACCCCGAAGGCTCCAGGCAGGTATGGTTGTCTGTGACAACGGCAGCAACCTACTCTCCGCCCTCCAGGCTGGCAGTCTGACCCACGTGCCCTGTCTGGCACATGTCCTCAACCTTGTGATGCAGAAGTTCCTGCGCACCTATCCCGGGTTGAGTGACATTGTGCTAAGGGTGCGTAGGATTGCCAGCCACTTCAGGCGCTCCCCAACCGCTACCGCGTCCCTGTCCAAGTTGCAGCGGGACAACAGCCTGCCCCTTCACAGGCTGATTGTGGACAGTGTGACGCGGTGGAACTCCACCCTCCACATGCTGGAGAGGTTGTGGGAGCAGCGAAGGGCGGTGAAGGAATACCTGCTGGAGCAAGGCACTGCCGGGCCATCACAAACACTCCCGTACATCACCAGTGCGGAGTGGGGGCAGATACACCAGGTCTGCCATGTGTTGGCCCCTTTCGAGCAGGCGACCAAGATGGTCAGCAGGGAGCATGTCGGCCTCAATGACGTGCTCCCTATAGTGTTCCTGCTGGACAGGGCGCTAGATCGCCTGCTCGAAGCTGGGGAGAGTGCCTTGGTGGAGCAGGAGGAGGCAACACTGCTCCACCAAGACCAGGACGAGGAGGAGGAGGATGATGATGATGAGGAGGTTACTGGTGATGTCCTGGAGTCAGGGCCTGGTCAGGAGGGAGAGCCGGTGTTGGGGGAACCGATAGTCCGGGGGTTGGGCATCTCTGAGCGCGAGCAGCAGCGCCTCCAGCATGAAGAGTCGGACGTCATGGACCCGGGCAGCCATGAGGAGTCACAGCGGGCTGTGCTCTTCCCCATGGCTGCCCACATGCTGAGATGCCTCAGGAGGGACCCCCGGGTTCAGACTATTAAGGAGAGGGATGAATTTTGGATGGCCACCCTTTTAGATCCAAGATGCAAGGGGAAACTGGAGCAGTTCCTCCCAGCCAGCCGGAGGCAGCGCCGGATGGAGGAACTGCAGGCGCGCATAGTCAGCTGGTTGGAGCAGGCAACTCCCCGGCCTCCAGTTGTCCCCCCTCATCTCACCCAGCAGGTGGCTGCACCCAGCAGCAGCAGCCAAGCAGGGGACCTAATGGGTGAGATGAGGATGTTCTTCCAATCTGAGCGACCCAGTACCAGCAGCAGCACCAGCAGCAGCAGCAGCAGTCGCCACCAGCGGCTGGCCCACATGGTGGCAGACTACATGGGGTCCGTCGGTGCTTCTGACAGTATGAGCACCGACGACCCCATGGAGTACTGGGTTGCCAGATTGGACACCTGCCGCGAGCTCGCTCAGTATGCGCTGGAGTTATTGTCTTGCCCCCCCTCCAGCGTACTATCTGAGCGGACATTCAGCACGGCAGGTGGGGTGGTCACGGGCAAGAGGACCCGTCTGTCCACAGACTTCGTGGACAGACTCACATTCATCAAGATGAATGAGTCCTGGATCGGCGGTGACTTTCTGGCACCCGCCGTCGGTTCAGGGCGCTGAAGGGTCCCTTGTCATTCATTCCCTGATGTATTTATACCTTTGAAACTCATAGTGGGCAGGTAGTTTTAAGGGCATAAATATTTCCATGCTGTGTCATTAAGCCACTATAAGGAGTCCTGATGCTGCTGCCACATTATTTTGAAAAGTAATTGCTCATCATGAATTTAAAAAGTCACGTATAGCATAGAAATAACGTTAATCAAACTTTTAAATTATGAGGCACTATGGTATAGTCAGGCTACAGCTACTTAAGGCCTGTGTCATTCTACTTTTCAAATTTAATCACCATGCTACTGCAACTTCAAGCTTTTGTAATTTTGCCACCATATGGGCTCCTACTGCTAATGCCAAAAGGCTGAGTGATTATGTACTGATATATTACTCATACTGCTGCTGTCACCTTTTGTCCGAGAGATTTGCCACTTTCTATTACTACTGCTGCTGCTGATGGCACCTCTTGCCCGAGCGATTTGACACTATATTGTCTACTATTACTACTACTGCTGCTGCTCACGACACCTATGTCACGAGTTATTTGCCACTCTATACTACTATTACCACTGCTGCTGCTACTGTTCATCATGGTACCTCTTTCCCGAGTGATTTGACACTATATTGTCTACTACTACTGCTGCTGCTGCTCAGTCACGACACCTGTCACGAGTTATTTGCCACTATATACTACTATTACCACTGCTGCTGCTGCTGCTGTTCATGGCACCTCTTTCCCGAGTGATTTGACACTATATTGTCTACTATTACTACTACTGCTGCTGCTCAGACACCTATGTCACAAGTTATTTGCCACTATATACTACTATTACCAATACTGCTGCTGTAAAGTCTTGCCCAAGTGTTTAGATGCTATCTAGTACTATTACCACTACTGCTTGTAAATGTTGCCTATGTGATAATTACATTATATTTTAATACTACTGCTGCTGCCTTCATGCTGAGTAATGCTTCATGACCTCTCTGGCACAGCGGATCCACCAACAGCCTCCGCTACAAGCTATCAGACCGGATCGTAACAGCAAGTGTGACTAAAACACTGAACTTTATGTTAAACCCTGGTTTGCAGCCTTTATACTGCAACCATTAGCCTGTCTGCAAGAGCAAATCTGCACTCTCTCTCTCTTTCTCGCTCTCTCTCTCTCTATATCTATATATATATTGTTGCTTTTGTTATATTCATTTTTCAACAGTTTAGTTTGTGTTAGTCGTGTCTGTGTCCGTGTATTTTAGTTTGTCTTAGGTTTGTGTTAAATAAAATAATAGTATAAAATGTTTTTGGTTATTATGAAGTTAGATGTGTTGATGTTGATGTTGATGTTGATGTGTTAGATGTGAAGTTAGATGTGTTGAAAAACCTAACAATCTCAATAAGAAAGGAAACATTTTAAAAGAATAACATTTTTTATTAAAAGAAAAAAAAAATTAAATGTAATTATGCATGAGCTTCTGAAGCTCAGCCATCTCGTAAAAAATCTTGCTCTGCTGTTGCTCCAGCTGTTGATTTTTGAGGTCTAGGATCCGCATTTTCCGGCGATTTGAGCGGATTTTCTCATTGTTCCTCTGGAGGAGTCTTTGTTTTTCCTCCATCTTTTTTAAAACTGTTAGGATATAAGAAAAAAAATTAGGATTTCAAAGACCGTTACCAAATAAAAAAAATATTTATGTTGCTTATTAAACAATCATTATCATGTCTATACAATTGTTATGTGTCACTGTCTAGCACATATACTTCTATCATAAATACCATATTATTGTTCTGAAATCTGACGGGTGCGCTTTAAATGCTGTCCATTTTTAGATCTACATCTTATTGTTGAAATGTTATTAATCTTTGTGCACATATTTACCCTCCTGACTGAGGCTCACAGGAACCGTCTCATCCTCCTGCTCCTCTTCTCCATCACACGATTCACCACCAGGAGTTTGGGGGGGGGGGGTTGCAGCTCCTCCTCTTGCTCCTCAACAGGAGCTGGGGGTGGTGACTGGGAGGGCCCTGGCTGCTCCTCATCCCTCTCCTCCTCTGCATCCTCCTCCTGCTCCTCCTGCTCCTCCTCTTCATCCTCCTCCTCCTCTGCGGCCTGTCGCCTTGTGCGCTTGGGGCGCACAGATGGTAGAGGAGCTCCTATAATAACACAATGTTCATATATGTAAAAAATTATTTCTAATAACGTATGCAAATTCTGTGTACTCTGCTGTATTGTATATGAATACAAATTTATTTATATAGACAGTTAACCAATGGGATAATGTTATATTAAAGGGTCTTGCTGGAACTACAGGGGACTGAGTGTGAGCTGGGCTGCCACCATGGTAAAATGAGCTGTTTGTGTTTCCTTTGTATTATTCAGACAATCTCATGTTAAAAAAAGGGCCTGATGGATTACACGGGATTACTATGATAACCCCACGCCTACCACAGGAATTTAGTGGTAATTGAGTTATAAAATACCACCCCTTCCCCTTTAACCCACCACACCACCACTTTAATTCCATGGTTTAACTTGATGGAATAATGATAGAAAAGGGGGAGAAGGTTTCAATTCCCCCTTTTCTCATGGGAAAGCGGCAGGACTTAATAAAATTAGTAGTGACGGTTTCAAGTTCCCCTTTTGGGAACCTAATAGGGCTCTTTAGGTGTAAGATGGTCCTCACGTGGCCTAGTTAGCTGGAAAACGTGTTTTCCCCGTTTTTTTGGTGAGCACGAGGTGATCACGCGGCCTACACGTGCTTTTCCCCGCACTTTTTAGGCCTGTGGGCCTGGTACCAGTTGGTTTTGGAAAAATCCAATGTTAGTTAGGGGTATATAAGTAAGGTTCCGTCAGCCTTGCTCTCAGTCGCCTCAGTAGACGGGACTGTGGTGTTCCCCAACCCCCCCCTTTTTCTTTTCTTTTTGTCGCGGCTGCTAATTATGTGGGATGGTCAGTTGGTCACCTTTGTTTTAAAAAAAAATAAAAAATGTAATTATACAAAGGGGGACAAATCTGTTTAGTTTAGTTGTTGTTGGATACATTTTAAAGTTGGAATATATTTAGGTACAGCCTGAGCCGTAGTGACTAGGCTGTTTTTTAAGTTATTAAAGTATTTCTTTAAAATATATGTCTGAAATCCAATAATAAAGCAGCCTCAGCCAGTATTAGTACATTAATGGTGTGTCTTGTTTATTTAGTTTAATTATAGTTAATAAGTGTTCCTGTCTGCTGTCCCATGTCTTTTTTCAACAGTACTATGAATACCTTGGATGGTGATATATGTTACCACAACATGGCGTCTGGGTTAACAACATCTGCCCTAAGGTTAATTACATATGACCTTACATAACTGTCACCAATAACTTACCTGGATGAAATTCATCACGGATCTGTCTGACCTGGCCCATGTGGCGCCTCTTTAGGTCAGACCACTTTTTTAAGATGGCCATGTGGTCATGTGTGCGGCCATGCACCTTGCGTAACTCCCGCAATAGGGAGCGGACAATTTTTTTTTTTCCTGCTGTCGCCGAATTTGGTCATATCCCTGTTGCAGGAACCTCTGCAAGATGAAGAACAAAGTATATTATAATACTTTTGTTTAAACCCTTATGGATATATGACGTAAATGTATGGTATTCAACAATTGGAAGCATTCTCGCCTTATTAATCACTGACAGGGGTAACATGACAGATTTTATATCTTGCCATTTTGGTCGCCACCTTTTTTGCATAAATATAGCAGCCATTATCATTTGCATAATTATGTATATATGAGTAACAACACAGGATACACGTATAGGGGAGAAATTAGTTGCTATTCATCTGACCGCTATAATTATTTTTTGACCCTTATACTGGGCCTGTACAATAGATTTTTTTTTTTCATCCCTATCTTTATATATGAACAATAATATGTTTGTTTCTTTTGACTTTTTGATGAATTCATTTTGAATAAATAATGGAGTTGATGTTATTTAAAAACTACAACTACCAGCATGCTCTGATACACCATGTAGCTCACCGTCACCAGCTGTACCACAATTATACTTTAACTCCCAGCATGCCTGGACAGTCAATGGCTGTCCGGTAATACTGGGGAGTTGTTTTGCAACAGCTGTAGGCTCCATTTAGGAAACAGTGCCGTACCAGACATTTTTCTTTTTTATTGTGGAGGGGAGGGGGGCTATGTAGGGGTATGTGTATATGTTGTGTTTTTTAATTTTTATTTAGTGTGGTGTAGTGTTTTTATGGTACAGTCAGAGGGGCGTGGGGTTCACAGTAGTTTCCCGCTGAGGGTTTGAGCTGCAGCGCCAAATTTGCTTCAGCTAGAAGCACACTGTAAGCCCCAGTCAATGTGAATGTACCCTGTACATTCACATTGGGGGAGAGGGGGGGGTTAAATCAGCTAGTTGCATGCAGGGAGTTCTAGTTTTGCAACAGCTGGAGGCACAATGGTTGCAAAACACTGCAAGTTTGTTACCTAACTCAGGGTTTCAAGACCAGTGCGCCTCCAGCTGTTGCAAAACTACTACTCCCATCAGGCATGGTCTGTCAGTGCATGCTAAGAATTTTACTTTTGCTGCATCTAGAGTGCCACAGTTTAGAGACCCGTGTATAGTGGTCTGAAAAATGTGGGCCTGCAGAACTTGCAAAACTAGAAGTCCCAGCATGCCCAGGCATGCTGGAAGTTGTAGTTCTGCAACATCTAAAGGGCAATATGTATTCGAACGTCCTTGGGCCTTAAGGACCCTGAAGTCAGGACGTTCGCATACGTCCTATGTCCACAACATGTTAATTATGCTAAATAGCAAGGAAAGTGCCTAAATACACATTTACCAACCAGGGTGTCTGCAGCTGTCCAGGCATGCTGGGAGTTGTAGTTTTGCAAGAGCTGGAGACACACTGTTTGGGAAATACTAATATCTGATCTTATATCCTAACTTTTAAACTAGTCTAAAATGCAGTTAAAGATAATGAAAAAACAGTGGTGAAATTACTTACACTAATCAGCAGTTTTTCCTCACTGGATGAAAAGTTACTCCCCACCATCTTCGCTTCGCAGTGCAGCACAAAATCGCGATCCGAAATTCGACTGGCAAAGATCCATGAAATGATCTCCGTTTTCGCGTGTTGTTCGCGCGCCTGCGCATGCGCGGACGATAATTTCGCAATCATTTTCGCATTCGCATTAGCGAAATTTCGCAATATTGTTTATTCGATAAAATATCACGAATATTAGATTTTAGCTAATATTTCTCGAATATTCGTCTATATATTCGTGATATATCGCGAAATCGAATATGGCGTATTCCGCTCAACACTACTCATAAGTCGGTTTGATAATGTGGTGGGACATGCGTGTGAGGATTGCGGGGAGGACCTGGTGCACGCATCTACTCATGGTGGATTGTGACATCCCAGACAAGACACGACTCCACTTGTACGTTGAAAAGATCCACTGGCGAGGAAGTGGAGTGTTGCCAGTACCTTGACCAGTGGCTGCACTGCATGTGAGCGTCCCGTCTGGCTGGTGATTTCATCATGCATGACTGTGGTACACCTCCGATTCCCCCATGCCGAAGAGGTTCATGCGCGCTCAGTATATCTGCTCCTGTGCGCTCCTCCGTGCCTGTTGACGCAGTAGTGCTATGACCATGGCTGCCCCTGCAAGTGTGGTTGCTCTGCTCGTCTGTAACGGTGCTGCTGCAGCTGCTCTCCAGCTGACCTGGGCATGTCTGTTGCCGGGTTGCGCCTCATGTATGGGGAATAACTTTACGCTGGGCGTACAACTTACGCGCATCTTGCGTAGCACGTGTCGGGCGCACGCACGTTCGTGAATCGCCGTATTCCCCTCATTTGCATGTTTGAATGGCTAATCAATGGGAGCAGCGCAGCACCGTGCGCCCAGCCCACATGTGCGCCCACCCCACGCCGGCGTGCTCACGATACGTCAACAGGGCGTAGCCTGTTATTAGGCGCATGTTGCTTCGTGGGTCTGCCGCACACATACACCGGCGCACATTGGCACTTACGCAGGCGTAACGTGCTGTACGCTGGTGTAAGTGCTTTGTGAATCTGGGCCCTAGTGTCTGAGCTCCCGCAGATCTGCGCTGAATCCAGCATTTCTAGGGTGCAGAACCGCTAACAAAGACCCCCCTGTGTACCCCCAGCCTCAGCGGTACTCCTGGGGTATGCGAAGAGGCAGATCCCCAAAAAAGCAGGCAAAAAAGCTGCGGCCTCACCTAAACATCCTGCCCAGAACCAGGCCGACGATCCGGAGCGGCTGCCGGCCACGGCCACGGCCATCACTGCCCTAACAGACAAAGTGGACCACATTCAGACCCATGTGGAGTTTATCAGGAAGGACTTTGATACACTCCATGGTCGCATGACTGAAGTGGAGCAGACGGTCTCTCAAGCTGAAGACACGGTACGTGACCAGGGGGCTGATATGCATGTACTGAAAACTAAAGTTAAAGCACTGGAGGCTCGCGCCGAAGATGCCGAGAATCGCAACAGAAGGAACAACTTGCGAGTACTGGGTCTCCGGAGTGGGCTGATGGTACGGATTCCACCGCCTTTGCTGAACTTTTGCTGTAACATATACTTCCCTCAGCACGTTTTTCCCCATTTTTTACGGTGGAAAGAGCCCATCGCATACCCTCCACCAGGGGGCCGCAGGGAGCACCACCTCACTCTTTCATCTTCAAGTTGCTTCACTTCCGTGATCGCGATACGGTAATAAAGGAAGCGAGATCCCAAGGTGAACTGCGTTTTGAGAACTCCAAACTCCTGATCTTCCCGGACTACTCGCTGGAAACTCAGAAGCAATTGAAATCCTATGACGCAGTGAGAGCCAGACTCTGAACCAAGCATGTCAAGTACAGCATGCTGTTCCAGGCCAGACTGCGGGTGGAGGATGGCGAATCTGTTAGATTCTTAACATCTCCTGAGGAGGCCTCCATGTGGATCGACACGTTACCTCGCAGATACCATTTCGACTGCTGGCACTGGAAATAGATCCGGACGGCCGCTTTGTTATGTTACATGCCATAGTGGATAGGTAGAGTTGGTGGTGGTGGGATTGTACCTGCCCCCCTGGCCTCCATGCAACTACTTAACCAGCTAATCTCCACTTTTTCCACAGATAATGTGGTGATACTGGGGGACTTTAATCTAGTTCCCAGACTCTGGGGTGGACAGACTTTCATCCGTAGCGGGATCATCTTCAGAGCTGCTCTCTTGGGTGGAAGCTTCCAACCTGATTGATGTGTGGAGGTGGCGTAACCCTTCCCAGCCGGCCTACACTTGTCACTCGGCCTCACACAAGACCCTTTTATGTATAGACCTTGCCTATGCTGGGGGGTCTGTCCTCTCTAGAATTCGAGACATCTCTATTCTCCCCCGTGGCATATCTGATCACGCGCCACTTGCATTGAGGCTATGTGTTTTCAATGCATCGGGGGAGAGCCTGTGGAGATTGTCCAGGTTTTGGCTGTCGAACTCGAGGATCTCGGAACCATATAGATCTGAGGCGATGCGTTATTGGCGGGACCT
Organism: Rana temporaria; assembly: GCF_905171775.1. Lineage (NCBI taxonomy): Eukaryota > Metazoa > Chordata > Amphibia > Anura > Ranidae > Rana > Rana temporaria. The sequence goes on from NC_053491.1 coordinate 314,243,640, forward strand.
GGACCACTCTATAGCCCTGACCACATCCTGGGACGCATTTAAGGCTTTTACTAGAGGCAGTTTACAGTCCCACATTCATAGGATCCGGAGAGATCTGAGGGAGGACACCCTGAGGGCTGAAGGGAAGGTGACCGCACTCGAACTTGAATACTCCACTACTGGGTCCCCCAGGGTTTATTCAGATTTTCAGGCAGCATTGAGGGATGTTCTCTTGCTCCAAACAGCGGCCACAAAAACTCAGTTCCTACAACAGTCCCAAAGAATGTTTGAACACGGGGAGAAGACTGGGAGTATGCTGGCACGGGAAAGCTCCTCTCCGGTGCCTATCTCGGCGATATGCGACTGATAGGACGGCTTTGACCGACCCCACTGCTATCAATGCCAGATTTGCATCCTTCTATCAAGAGCTTTACAGCTCTCGGATGGTATGCACGGATGCAGAGCTTACAGCCTACCTCGATGAGACGGAGCTCTCTTGCCTGACATCCACATACAGGGAGGCATTAGATGGCCCTATTACATTGGAGGAGCTTCAGCGGGCGGTAGCATCCCTGCAAAATGGCAAAACGCCGGGCCCAGATGCCATCCCTGCTGAATTCTTTAAAACATATGCAGAAGAAATTCTCCCTTCATTTAAACTTATGCTCCGAAAGGCCACGGAGGAGAATTCTCTCCCCCCGACAATGGCTGAGGCGTAATTGTTGCAATTCTTAAACCAGGCAAGTCCCCTGAATAGTGTTCTTCGTACCGACCAATCTCTCTCCTCAATGTGGATGCCAAACTGTTGGCCAGAGTATTGGCCGGACAACTGATTGGTACATGCAGATCAGTCTGGCTAATATCCGTCGCCTCCTCACCCATCTCTCCAGGGCAAGTGGGGATGGTACGGGAGTGGTAGCCTCCTTAGACGCCGAGAAGGCTTTCCACTCGGTCGAGTGACGCTACCTTTGGGCCGTCCTGCGTAAATTTGGGTTTGGCCCCCGATTTATCGGATGAGTTCAGATGCTATACAGTAGGTGAACCCGATTTTGTGTCAATCTCGCTCTCTTTCTCGGCGAGATTGAGCACCTACGAGCCCCATCGCGGGAGCCAGCGCCGAGCTGGCTTGCCGCGATGGAGACAGAGCCGTCATAGAAGCGACGGGAGATCCGACTTGGATTCCCGCCAATTCTACACGTGTGCGGCGTTTGTTATGAATCCTGAGGGGGAAGTCCCCGCCGGATTTTAAATAAAAATCCGGCATGGGTCCCCCCCTCAGGAGCATACCGGGCCCTTAGGTCTGTTATGGGTTGTAAGGAGAGCCCCCCTACGCCGAAAAAAACGGCGTAGGGGGTCCCCCTACAATCCATACCAGACCCGTATCCAAAGCACGCTACCCGGCCAGCCAGGAAGGGAGTGGGGACGAGCGAGCGCCCCCCCCCCTCCTGAGCCGTACCAGGCTGCATGCCCTCAACATGGGGGGGTTGGGTGCTCTGGGGCAGGGGGGCGCACTGCGGCCCCCCCACCTCAGAGCACCCTGTCCCCATGTTGATGAGGACAGGGCCCCTTCCCGACAACCCTGGCCGTTGGTTGCCGGGGTATGCGGGCGGGAGGCTTATCGGAATCTGGGAGCCCCCTTTAATAAGGGGGCCCCCAGATACCGGCCCCCCCACCCTAAGTGAATGAGTATGGGGTACATCGTACCCCTACCCATTCACCTGCAAGAAAAGTGGTAAAAACACAAATAAACCACACAGTGTATTAAAATATTTTATTTTTCTGCTCCGGAGGCCGCCCCCTGTCTTCTTTATTAGCTCTTTTACCAGGGGGGGCTTCTTCTTTGACGTCTTCGGGTGGGTGGGGGCCCCCCTGGCGGGTTTCCTCCGGCGTCTTCGGCGGGGCTCTTCTTCTTCCGCTATCCCGACGGGTCTTCTCCGCTATCCGGGGGGTCTCGCCGCTCTCCGCTGTTGACTCGTCGCACCCCGGTTCTTCGTCTCGCAGTCCGGTCCCTTCTTCCGTGCTGTACGTCTTCTTCCGCGCTGTGACGTCATGTTCTTCACTTCTCTTCTTCTCCCGATGTTGACTCGCCGGTCCTCCTCGCTGAAATGACGGATGCGCGCCTTGCATCGGACCTATATAGGCCTCACAGTCCCATCATGCTCTGTACCTACCCATGTGATACCTACCACGAGACGAAGAACCGGGGTGCGACGAGTCAACAGCGGAGAGCGGCGAGACCCCCCGGATAGCGGAGAAGACCCGTCGGGATAGCGGAAGAAGAAGAGCCCCGCCGAAGACGGAGGAGGAAACCCGCCGGGGGGTGGGGGCTTTTTTAAAAGCCACCCCCCCCGGCGGTGGAAGAGAACCAGACGGCGGCCCCCACCCACCCGAAGATGTCAAAGAAGAAGCCCCCCCTGGTAAAAGAGCTAATAAAGAAGACAGGGGGCGGCCTCCGGAGCAGACTAATAAAATATTTTAATACACTGTGTGGTTTATTTGTGTTTTTACCACTTTTCTTGCAGGTGAATGGGTAGGGGTACGATGTACCCCATACTCATTCACTTAGGGTGGGGGGCCGGTATCTGGGGGCCCCCTTATTAAAGGGGGCTCCCAGATTCCGATAAGCCTCCCGCCCGCATACCCCGACAACCAACGGCCAGGGTTGTCGGGAAGGGGCCCTGTCCTCATCAACATGGGGACAGGGTGCTCTGAGGTGGGGGGGCCGCAGTGCGCCCCCCTGCCCCAGAGCACCCAACCCCCCCATGTTGAGGGCATGCAGCCTGGTACGGCTCAGGAGGGGGGGGGGCGCTCGCTCGTCCCCACTCCCTTCCTGGCTGGCCGGGTAGCGTGCTTTGGATACGGGTCTGGTATGGATCGTAGGGGGACCCCCTACGCCGTTTTTTTCGGCGTAGGGGGGCTCTCCTTACAACCCATAACAGACCTAAGGGCCCGGTATGCTCCTGAGGGGGGGACCCATGCCGGATTTTTATTTAAAATCCGGCGGGGACTTCCCCCTCAGGATTCATAACAAACGCCGCACACGTGTAGAATTGGCGGGAATCCAAGTCGGATCTCCCGTCGCTTCTATGACGCGCTTGCTGGGATGTGCTGTCACTATTCCAGTGAGTGTGAGATGTCGGCGAGATCTCGGCACCCTGTCGCCGAGTATCAGCGCGACGCTGTCGTGCTAAAAGCACAATATCACAAACACCTACTGTACCACAATCCAACAGCCCGTATACGCACAAATAACTCGCTGTCATTATCTTGCCCCCTGTCTAGGGGCACCAGACAGGGCTGCCCACTTCCCCCTGGTCTGTTTGCGTTCACTATGGAGCCCATGGCGGCCCACATCAGATCTACCCCCTCGGTGAAAGGGATTCGGATAGGTGTAATTATGGATAAAATATCCCTAAATGCCGATAACACCCTCCGTTTTCTTAAAGATACTTCCTCCCTCCCACCTGCACTTCAAATAATAGATGTATTTGGCTTGTTCTCGGGCATCAAGATTGATTGGGAAAAATCTCTCGCTACACGTGTCGGGCCCTCACCCGCCAACGGGCACCCCCCAAAACTGGACACCTGAATTTAAATATCTAGGAGTAAGGGTGGGGACCCCGCTATCCTTATACTGAGCTGCATCTCCAACCACTACTGAAAAACTTTTTGCAGAAATGTATAACCTGGAGGACTCTCCCCCTTTCACCAGTGGGTAGGGTAAACTCGATTAAGATGGTATATTTGCCTTAATTTCACTACTTCTTTCGAAATTTACCTCTGATCCCCCCACCTCATTTTTTGCCAAGCTAAAAAGTATAATATCCTCCTTTATCTGGAACGGGAGGCCCCCGCGGCTGGCCGTCTCCACCCTTCAGCTTCCCATTGCTCAGGAGGGATTGTCCCTACCAGACTTCCAGGTCTACTTTTGGGCGGCTGTCCCGGTGACGGTCAAATGGTAGTTCTCCCAACCCTGCGATAACCCAGCAGTGACACTGGAAGCGGCCATAATGGGGTCATATTCTTCCCTTAGTAACGTGGTGTTCAGGGCAACGAGATCCCACCCTGGCATCACGGATTTGATGCGTACAACCATTACCATATGGCACAGGGCTAGGACCCGTTTTGACTTCCCCGAATATATTCTCACTTCTCATCCCCCTCTGGGGTAATCCTAATCTGCCGCAAATGAATTCTGTGCCGGTTCCACAGATCTGGGCGAGAAAGGGTACAGTGAAAATTAAGGACATTGTCAGGGGAGGTAAACTACGATCTTTCTCCGATCTCCAGGATGCCTACTCACTAACCGGGTGGATGTTGTTCTGATACTATCATCTCCGTCATGCCTATAGGAAACAGTTCCCACCACTTCTCACACTGGAATCAGACTCTGTGGAGGGGTTTCTTACTGCCAAGATCATAGACAAACCTCTGTCCTCCCTGTATCTCCGTTTGTCCATAACTCCCACAAAGAAACTTGAAAAAACTCTGGACAAATTCAAGATGGAAATTCCTGATCTGTCAGAGGACGAATGGGAGACATTATATCCTTCTTCGTTACCACTATGATTTTGGCTAGAGACTGATTTATGCAGGTCAAATTCCTCCACAGGGCCGTTTTCACCCCAAAATAGTTGACAATTATGAATCCCAGATGTGACCTAGGGGCTTCCTCCTTTTTCCACATGGTCTGGCCCTGCCCCCGCCTCGGAGACTATTGGTCGGGAGTAGTTGACCCCCTCGACCAGATTACCTCCCTGGATATGGAAACTAACCCTAAATCAGGGCTACTGAACGTCTTCAACCCTGGGGTACGGGGTAAATACACTAAATTATTCTTCAGGTATGCTACTTTTTATGCCCGTAGGGAGATATTCCTCCACTGGAAGAGCACTGCACCTCCCACGGTGTCCTCATGGCACTCGCTATTGAACTCGGTGCTGCCACTGTACAAGATCACCTTTGCTAATCAAAACTGTCCTCCTAAATTTGACAAGATATGGTTGGGGTGGATAGATGCTTGGGGGAAAGAGTTCACGGTTGACAATGATGATAATGGCCCACTGTTATGATCTCCTGAAAGCTATTCGCTATCTGTTTAAGGTGTATACAACTGCTTAGATGAGGTCCCTCCCCTCCCACCTCCCCCCCGTTCTTCACTCCTCCTGCTCCCCTCCTCCCCCTCCAGACCTCCCTAAGTAACCTTGCTGAGATTTCTTGTTTCCAAACCGGTATCTCATTGTATTGGTGTATACTAGGCTTTCAACACCTCTCTCCTGTTCATATCAGCAGAACATCTAACCTGTGATAATCTGTATAATACTTTCTCTGTGACGAACTGTGTTTATGCATCGCTTGTACTGTAAAAATTTGGATAAACATTTTTCTTGTGAAAAAATTTAATTCTCTAAATAGTTTTCCTATAGAAAGAAAAAACTATACAGTAATAGAAAAAAAAGAAATGTAAAAAGTATGCAAAGGAGAGATGTTTAATTGACTATGCAAATTCCACATCTGGTGCCAACTGCGATATTATTAAATATTATATATTTTTCTGAAAGCAGACACCCTAGAAAATAAAATAGTGGTAGTTGCAATTTTTTATGTCATACGATAATACTGCAAAGGTCTAGGAAACACAACATTTCAGTAAAAAACACCCTAACGTGAATTTTAGGGCAAACAAACACAATATATTACCCACATTTTTGGTAAGATATAAAAGACAAGATTGAACCGAGTAAATAGATATCCAACATGCCAAACCTTAAATTTTTGTGCACCCGTGAAATTGCGACAAACTTCAGTACCCAATGTTTTCTATAGGCAATGCTTCAAATGCCCTCTATAGGTATCAGTTTATTGTTACGGAGGAGATCTGGTGTTAGAACTATTGTGCGACGATATGTAACATGTGTATTTCAACTGAAGTTTTCACACGTAGGAGCCCCAACGCATTTGTTTACATTCATGTATGTATATGTGGGGGTGGGGGGTCACACAATTTTTGTGGGGGGGGGGGGTTATGTGCTTAGGCGTTATTATGATTTTATGTGCTTATAACAATATTTTACTTAACTTTTTTTTATCACATAGGCGAAAAAAAACAGTCCCCTATGTGATGCTTTTTAGGTTACAGGTTCTCTTTATTGAGATATACAAGGTCTAAAACTCCCTGCACATCTCCCCTGTACTCCACTGAATGCTTTGAAAAACATCCTTTCTCAGTAAAGCGATTCGAGGACACCGAGAGCTTGACCCAGAAGTGACGTCAGAGACATGCTTTTCGGGTCACAAGAAGAAGAGGAGGAGAGCAGATGTATGTCCACTCTTCTCCTTCCTCTCTACCTGTTGGCACCCGCCATGGAGATCTTGGGCCCGCCAATGGGCAAGCCTAGCCCGATAAGCATGGCAGGGTGAACTCCAGTGGCGGCTGGTGCTCAAAATGTTTTGGGGGGGCGCAAAAAAAAAAAAAACAATTGCATCCTCACTGTGCCCATCAAACACAGCCACTCTGCCCATCAAATGCAGCCACTGTGCCCATCAATTGTCACCACTGTGCCATGCCATCAATTGTCGCCACTGTGCCATCAATTGTCGCCACTGTGCCATCAATTGTCGCCACTGTGCCATGCCATCAAATGCAGCCACTGTGCCATGCCATCAAACGCAGCCACTGTGCCATCATTTATCGCCACTGTGCCCATCAATTGTCACCACTGTGCCATGCCATGAAACGCAGCCACTGTGCCATCAATTGTCACCACTGTGCCCATCAATTGTCACCACTGTGCCATGTTAAACAGCCACTGTGCCATCAATTGTTACCACTGTGCCATCAATTGTCACCACCATGCCCATAAATTGTCACCACCGTGCCCATCAATTGTCACCACCGTGCCCATCAATTGTCACCAATGTGCCCATAAATTAGCGTCACTGTGCCCTGTTAAATGCTGCCACTGTGCCCTGTAAAATGCCCCCCCGCCCAGAACTTATCTTTCTGGGGTCAGCCATCCTGCTTCCACCGTCCCTCGATGTCTTCTCCCACCCTCGATGATGCTTCAGCCAATCAGAACCGGTGAACCTGATTGGCTGAGACGCCAGTGTTAGCCAGGGAGCGCCCCCCCTGTGCGTCCCCTGGATAACTATTTGAAAGCCGATTACAGCCTGCGGGCTGTAATCGGAAAGCCTATCAGAGCCGCTGGCTCTGATAGGCACTTCCAAAGCCAACCAGCTGCCGTTAACCATCTGAATAATGGGCGGCAACGGCAATACATGGATTTATACAATGCATGAATCCATGTATTGTATTCAGTGGCGGTGCAGGAGCGAGAGGGGGGCGGCACTCCTGCTCACTCTATGGACGCACCGCCACTGGTGCAGCAGCAAAGGGAACCACCTGAATGCTGTCACCTGACTGATATGGTATGAGTCTGACTGTTATGCCGCGTACACACCATCGCTTTCTGCGATGGAAAAAAACGTCATTTTCAAAAACGTCAATTTAATTGACCGTGTGTGGGCAAAAACGTCGTTTTATGTCTTCTAAAAAACGACAGAAAAAAATTGAAGCATGCTTCAATTTTATGTGTCGTTTTTGGCCGACGTCGTTTTCTGTGTTCTAAACATTGACCGTGTGTACGTAAAAACGTCGATTTAAGCCCGCGCATGCTCAGAAGCAAGTTAGGAGACGGCAGCGCTCATTCATGTAAAACGACTGTTCAGAATGGAATCAGCACATTCGTTAAGGTGTTTTTCAGCTTATAGACAAGAAAATAAAGCGCTTCTTTAACCCCTGCTTTTAACTGCTACCCAGAAATGGACGTTTGTTGCGGCTGATCTTGTTGCATAGTTATGACAAGCTTTTAATTAGTTTCTTTCTTGTTTGATAATGTTTATGTTTGTGTTCTGTTATTTAGTTGTATCTTCCATCTTAAACATTTTAAATATATATATTGGTCCACCTTATTTTTTTTTTTTAAATTTTTGTCACCAATTTGATTAGTAATCTCTATTTTGTTTTTATTTAGGAGTGTGTGAAGTGTCTGCAACAACCTAATTTTTTAGTTAACTCACCCACAAGCATGTTTTTTGACCTTGTTAATGTTTGCATTATTTATTTTGTAATGGGTCTGCCCATTCAATACTGATCTCTCAAATCTACAATAAAGAAACATGTTGAAATTTGGCTGAAAAATTAACATTTATTTTAGTCTTCCTAAAAAGTTCAAACAAAAAAGGTGGCAACCCAAAAACACAACATAATAAAAACAAAGATGCCAAGGTAGGCAGCACTTTAGAGCATGCTTGATTTTTTCTGAAAACAAGGGTCCCCGAAGCCACAAATACAGCCTGTGAGTCCACATAAAAATTCCATCAGGGGCACCGTATTATTTCTTGGCCTTTTTCTTCCCAGCAGCCTTCCCTGCAGTCTTCCCTGCAGCCTTCCCGGTAGCCCGAGTCCTTGGGGGCTGGGTTCCTGGAGGAGATGAGGTGGCAGGAGCCAGAGCAGCCTCATGAGGTGGAGGAGCAGGAGCAGGTGCAGGAGCAGGAGCAGGAGCAGGAGCAGGAGGAGCAGCAAGGACAGGAGGAGCAATCCGCACAATGTGGGTGTCGTCATCGAGCTGCCCCAGGGATGCCATGGTTATGGCTTGGAAGATGAGGAGTTCGCAGCGCACACGCTGGCTCTGCTCCAGATTGTACATCTTGGCTGCAATGAGCGCTGCGAACCCCTCAACTTCACTGGGTGGCTCTCGGATGGCTGCAGTAGCTTGGCGAAGCAGGCCCTGGGTCTCCTCCTCCATTTGTCGCATACTCCTGAGCCGTTTATTGGGATTGCGGAATGGAGGGATCCGTGAGATGGTATCCCGCCGGCGTGCCTCCTGGGTCCCACTAGGGCCTGCCACCTCCTGGCTCCCAGTGGGCTCTGCCACCTCCTGCCTTGCAGTTGGCCCTGGCTCCTCCTGGCTCCCTGTGGGCCCTGTCTCTTCCTGGCTCCCTGTGGGCCCTGGCTCTTCATGGCTCCCTGTGGGCCCTGGCTCTTCCTGGCTTGGGTCTGCCTGTGTATCAAAAAAAGGAACATATGTTATTTGTGTTTGTCATTAATCACACACATTTTTACAATCATGAGTGATGCAAATTGAATGTCAATATATATTACACACAGGGTCGCCATCCTTAATTATGTGGCCCCTTAAACACCTTCAGACATGGTCCCCCTGGAATTATGTGGGTTGTTGCATGCCTAATTTAGTAAATAAGTGGCCTTTTCCCCAAAAATTAATTTATTCAATTTAGTGTCAACTAGATAGTACTCAAAAAGGGTGTCTTCCATCTGGGACCCCTTGCAGGTGTATTGCGTTACTCCCCCCTACTGGCCTATCTGAAAATGCCACCCACTCCTTCATAAACATTATTAATTTGCCCATTTTGACCCCATCATGTTTTCCCACTACTGACTATTGATCCTATCCCTAAACTTACGAGATTCACATAGAATTTAGAACAATAGTAACATACATTTACCATTATTACTATACTTGTCATATACTAACTAAATTCATACAAAAAACACATACCATTCTCCATGGCTCACAATTGGGGTCCTCCAGGAACTCTTCCTCTTCCTCCGAGCTTGCCTGCTCTTGTCTGCAGGGAACACTGGAGGATTGGCTGCTGGGAAGCTGGGAGCTACCTCTTGGGGGAAGGGTAGACATGGATGTCCTGGTCTCAATGTGGTCGTCCAGGAACTGCAGCTGACTATAGTACCACAGGGTTGGTTTGTATATGGAGTCAGCTGCAGCCCCAGACCTCATTGAGGCCAGGACTTGGACCCGTTGGGCCCTGTAGGTGCCCCTGATGGAATTGATTTTGCTTTTCACAGTGGCTGTTGTGGCGTTGGGGACCCTTGTTTTCACAAAAACAAGCATGCTCTGTCTAGCTTTCTCCCTGGCATCTTTGTTTTTATTTATTGTGCTTTTGGTTTGCCACAGAACTGGATGTTCCTTCCATTTTTGGATGAATTCTGTCAGGAACTCCGCATCCTTGAAGGCATCCATTCTTTCTGCACATGAAACAGAAGCCAAAACATAATGTAATTAAAGGCACTAGCTTACTTCCCCTAACTAGCCCACAAACTCATTCCCTATTCACTATAATAAAGTCGGAATAAAAAACTTACGTCTCGTCGTTAGGAAAGATCGTGATTTACGCCTTCTTCCACAGACTATGCACGCCGTTTACAAACACGTCCCATCCCTTTTACACTACGCACGCGTGACGCTCCGCACGACACCCCGCCCCTGACGTTCGGTATCGTCCTTTCCACGCCCCTTCTCTGTCGTTTGGTGAGTGAGAAAAGATGGACAACATGGAGGTGTATTCTAGCTCAAGCCAGGAGGCAGGCCAGGCCCAACCACGCCGCAGATTCCGGTGCAGAGCCTCCAATATGAGTTTTCAGGAAATGGTGGAGATGGTCACCATATTGAGGAGGGAGGACTATGATGCCAAGCATGGCCCCTACATGCATCCCAATAAAGTAAAAGCCCAAATTATGGAGAAGGTCATCCGTAGGCTCCAGCGGAAGTTTGGGAAAACCAGGAGCAGAGAGCACCTGCGCAAAAGGTGGTCGGATTTAAAAAAAAGGGAACCCCACCAACTTTACAGAATTAATAGGGTGATTCGAAGAAGAAGTAAGTTTTTTCCATGTGTATTTAATTATTTTGGTGTGTTCTTTGTGCCATTTTTTTTTTTTGCCAGGTTGACCATAAAATTAATATTATGAATGTGGACGCATGATGCAGTCGTCGTAGTCGTCGTTCATTCGGTGACTTTCAATAATCCAAGACCATATTAATGAGAAATGGCATCATGCCTAGTTTGCATGTGCAAAGGGGAGTTGAAGCACTGTATCTGAACAAAAATCGTAAATTTATGAATTGTGGGCGAATGAACGACGACTCCTATGACCAATTAGTCGACACAAATATGAAAGTTGTGACATTTTTGGGGCTTAAAAAAAAGGTGTATTCAATTCTGGAATAGATGGAAATGTGTTTCAGCTTATTTTAGAAGAAACGTAAATACCTTGAGATTCACAAAAAGGAGCGTTTGCTACTCCTTTTTTTATTGAACATGTGTACTCAGTAGCACAATTGTTTGTCACAATCACAACCTATGTTGGGTCACACACAGGGGTGAGCAGATCCAGGGGAGACTTGTTTAGCTTACATATCTAAAATTAAAAATTGGGTTAACAGATTTGACATTACTTTGTGAATGGATTAAATACTGGTCTATTTTCTTGATAATTGTTTAAAAATCAACAATAGTGACCTTTTGTTTATCATTTATTAATTTTTGGGTGTCATTTCATGCCGCTCGTAATGGTTGAACCTCATGTTTTCCCTTTCTTCAATCTTGTAGGGCACAATGAAGCAGAAAGGCAGGAGGCACAAGCCAATCAAGCCACACCCCCGAGGGATGTAGAGGAAGAGGAACCTGCCTCAACATCCGGTAAAGTAACATCTACCACATTTTCTGTGAATATAGATATAGGCATACAATCTTTTAACACATGTTTTGGTTCCACATTTCAGGAGGAAATCGGGCTGGTCAGGGACTGGACACGTATAGTGCCCAGCTCCTCATCGGCGAGGTTCTCACCTGCAGGGCCCAAGTCGAGGACATACGTCTGGCCTGCCGTGAAATACGCCACAAAGCAAAGACGCTGGAACGGCAGCTTAAAAATTTTATTAATGTTTTGGGGAGGGTTTAATTGTTTGTGTATTTTCTTTTTTCCTTGAATTTGAAAAAAAAAAAAAAAAAAACTAAATTATATTTTGTACTAATCAAAAAAGACCAAAAAAATAAAAAATAAATTATATTTTGTACTAATCAAAAAAGACCAAAAAAAAAAAAAAAAAATTATATTTTGTACTAATCAAAAAAGACCAAAAAAATAAAAAATAAATTATATTTTGTACTAATCAAAAAAGACCAAAAAAAAAAAAAAAAATTATATTTTGTACTAATCAAAAATAAAAAAGTAACAAATAAATAACATTTTGGACTCCAAACAATTTGTGTGTAGTTATTGGTATCAATGCAGACTCATTCAATTACTCAGGCATATTTGTAGAGTTATTAAGATTTAACACTCATGGGAATTTATGACATCCCAAACACATGGCTGGATGAGAACCTAGGAAAAAGAAACATTACCCCCCAAAACTTACAAATAACTAAAATCAAACAAATAAACACTGTTTCATCAAACAAAAAGTAAATTTAATTATTTAGTCAAGATCAGGCATTGCAATGGCCCCCCTCCCCATAAAATAGTCCACATAGGATTGACGCACTGCACGTGCGGTTTGGGGGGCCAAGCCTCTATGGCTAGCCTGATGTCCCGGCTCCGGAGCCACAAGATCAGCCTCATCAGGCAATACCGTCAGGTAAGTTTGAGAATTTCGTTTCAAAAAATTGTGCAAAATGCAACAAGATAGGATGATGTAATTCCACTTGTATTCCGCCAGGTTTATTGCTGTTAAAAACAATCTGAATCGGCTGGCCATGATTCCAAAGGCATTCTCTACCACACGTCTTGCTCTGGCCAGCCGATAATTAAAAACCCTCCTCTCATGGGTGAGGGTGCGTACGGGAAATGGCCTCATGAGGTGGGGACCCAAACCAAAAGCCTCATCTGCTACAAACACGAAGGGCAGACCCTCTTCGTTCTCCTCCGCAGGTGGCAATCCTAGGTCCTCCAACCGAAGCCGTTGGGCGAACTCCGTCTCCGCAAACACACCGCCGTCCGACATCCGGCCATTTTTCCCAACATCCACGTACAAGAACTCGTAATTTGCAGAGACCACCGCCATCAAAACAACGCTGTGGAACCCCTTGTAATTGAAGAAATGGGATCCACTATGGGGTGGGGGCACAATGCGGATGTGCTTGCCATCAATGGCTCCTCCGCAGTTCGGAAAGTTCCAACGCTGGGAGAAGTCCGCTGCCACAGTCTGCCATTCCTGTGGCGTGGTGGGGAACTGGATAGAAAGAAAATAAAAAATACATTAAAACAAAGATTTTGAACAGAATATAGCTAAAATTACAAGGGATCACACCAACAATTCCACAAAAAAGGTTAGTATTAAAAAATAACATGTGAACACTTAAGCATATTAATCACCCCCCCTCTGATGTTGAAAAAATATATTTAGGGGGAGTGGGGCTCAAGATGAGTTTCTCACATGAGAAACAACCCCCCAAAAAAAATCTAACTAAGAAAAATAATTATTAGTATGTAGTTCAAAAATCTAGGGGGGGGGGGTTTGGACAATGGAGGCCACAAATAAACGGGGATATAGGGACACACAAAATGCAGCACTACAATGGAGGCCACAAATAAACGGGGATATAGGGACACACAAAATGCAGCACTACAATGGAGGCCACAAATAAACGGGGATATAGGGACACACAAAATGCAGCACTACAATGGAGGCCACAAATAAACGGGGATATAGGGACACACAAAATGCAGCACTACAATGGAGGCCACAAATAAACGGGGATATAGGGACACACAAAATGCAGCACTACAATGGAGGCCACAAATAAACGGGGATATAGGGACACACAAAATGCAGCACTACAATGGAGGCCACAAATAAACGGGGATATAGGGACTATGCTAGGTGGGTTTGGCCACAACATAGAATGATGGACAGGTTGGCTAAATTAAATAAACATGTAGGGCTTTACTAATTGTGTAGAACAGCATACATAGAGACAAAGTGAGCATTCTGAGCATATTAGAAAAGTTTTTTTTTTTTTTTTTTTTTGGGACATAGTTTGACCATTGAAAGAACACCACTTACCTTAACATAGTCCTCCTGAAGAACCTGAATGATGGCCGAACAGGTCTCAGGGATTATGAGGCCCAGAGCCTGGGGGGAGATGCCCGTCGAGAACTTCAAGTCCTGCAGACTTCTCCCTGTTGCAAGGTAGCGCAACGTAGCAACTAGCCTCTGCTCAGCAGTGATGGCTTCCCGCATAACGGTGTCCTGCCTGGTGATATATGGCGACACCAAAGCCAAAAGCTGCTGAAATACGGGGTCAGACATCCTAAGAAAATTCCTGAAATCATCAGGGTTATTTTCTCGGATCTCCCGCAGCAGAGGCATATGAGAGAACTGGTCCCTGCGTAGCAACCAGTTCTTGGTCCACAACCTCCTCCTCACCCTGTTCATGGACCGTCGCTGGGATGCAGCACACATCCTAACAACAAGCACAGCACGATCTCGGCGACGAGTTCGTACCCGCAACATGGCTAGAAAACGGTCGTCAAATCAGATCAGACTAAAAATTTGAAGAATTGAAGAACGACCTGCTAAACAGCACCGTGCACACAAAACGTAATGCCTAAACAAATACGTCCTTAGTACAAGCACTGTATCACAGATCCGACAACAAATAGACAAACTGTACGACAGAAAACGAAATTTAAAGCACAGTCACTGAAAATCACGAATCGTATCTCACCAAACTTTTACTAACACGCAGCAACACGATATCAGCAAAAGAGGCCGTCTTCCGCATGGAAACGACCCTTTATAGTGACGTCGTGCGTGATTGACGCAAATGCGCTGTGCTAGAGCGTTGTGAAAAAGCGATGGTGTGTATGCTACGTCGTTGTTCAAATTGAAGTTTGAAAAATGACGTTTTTTTAAAGCACATAAAGCGTTGCATTTTTACATCGCAGAAAGCGATGGTGTGTACGCGGCATTAGTTTCACACACAATCTCAGTGACTGTAGCCACTGAATTGTGTGTGATACCCCCTGCCGTTAGGTCCATATGAGATATGGACCTAGCAGCAAAAGGGTTAAAAAGGAGGACACAAGGGAAAATCGCACAAGAATGGCATATAAAGTTCTGCTCAAGAGTTTGCATACCCTGGTAGAAATCATGGGATTTTGACATTGATATCTACGTAAAGACCAGTCCTATTTTTCAAACTTGTAGGCATGGGGAACAAGTATGCCCCCAGTGTGGCCAACATATTCCTGAATAAGTGGCAGAGTGAAGAGATTTTCGGAAGATGTTGGCCACACATACAAACAAACAAACGATTCATCGACGATATCCTAATTATATGGAAAGGAAGCCGAGAGCAATTGAACGGTTTCATAGAACATATTAACACCAACCATTATGGAATCAAATTCACAGTCAATATACAACCTGATGTAACTAAATTTTTAGACTTGGAAATATTTAAAGTTGGAGGAGAATTGCACACAAGAACACATTTCAAGGAAACTGACTGTAATGGATATATACCGTTTGGGAGCTGCCATCACCCACAGTGGAAACGGGCTATACCCAGTTCAGTTTATTAGAATCAAACGCAACTGAAACTCCATGAATGACTATCATTCACAAACTAACACCCTGATTGACAGGTTTGTCGACAAAGGGTATGACAGAACAAGGTTGGAACAAACGAGACTGGAAGTAGGATCTTTGAATCGGGATGATATGTTAAAAGAAAAAGTGAATAAACTGCCCAAAAAGAACGATGTGAAGTTTATAACAGGTTTTAATGCAGAATACCAACTGGTGGAAAACATCATAAGAAAGCATTGGCCCATTATCTTAGGGGACCCACAACTTAACAAAATCTTACCAGCCATACCCAAATGTATATACAGGAGAGCCAAAAGAATTAGAGACACCCTAGTGAAGAATGTACCGGACCCACCCAAAAAGATGACATCCTTCCTCGACCAGAAGGGTTTTTTTTTTTTTTTTCATTCAATTTTAAGTTTATTTTCAATAAAAGTACATACATTTGTACTATAACAGCAGTATATAAGTCAATAATATACAAAAAACAATAAAGCAAGTGCATTACTCCACATATTAGACATTCTTGTCGTAGTAACTGTCCATCATATCTATCCATTTCTTATGTTCATCACCATACGGTGAGAGTAAAACAGTTTGTATAAGCAAAGAAGAAAAATTAGGTGTAACTAATAATTTATAATTAAATAAAAGAATAATTCAATATGCTATAGGATCCCTTAGGGCTACCGTTGCCACACAATAAATGATATATAAGAAAAAAACCCCATGTGTGTACTAGACCTAAGTTCACGGAACGAATAAAGGATAGGATTTCTGGAGAACTATAACCTCTCCGACACCCCCAACGGGAACTGTCTGTGTCCAAGAGGTCAAGCAACCCCTTCAATCCCCCCTCCCTCCCTCCAATAGTTATTACTAAAACCCACCGGTTTCTGTAATCATATATTCTCAAAACCCTCATCAAACCTAATATCCCCAAAAGTTTGGTGTAATCCTTTAATAACCTAAACATAGGCAAATACAAATGTTTATAATATTTTTTTTTTTTTTCTAAACATAACACACTGAGAATGAGAAATAGCGAGGATTCTATCCTCATAGATAAGACAACGAGATATAATCAAAGAAAAATCAAAGAAAGGAAGAGAAAAGAGAAAAAGAAAAAGATATGGCAGCCTGCCTGCCAATGAACATCATCATCCTCAGGATATAAATGTCATCACAGCCTTCACGGGGTAAAAGATATTCCCATAAATTTCATCCAAGGTTCCCATATTTCATGGAAAAGAGTAGACATATCCAACATGGAACAAACCCTTTTTCTTGTTCCATAATCCATGTAACCTTTTGTTTCATATACCGGATGGAGACAGTAGTCTTTTTCCACGCAGCTGCGATTGTGATCCTGGCACCCGTCAGAATGTATAGGATGAGTTTTCTAGTAACCTTGGAGGTCTGGGGTAACATTCCGTTAAGTAAAGCAATAGTGGGGGATTGATGTAAGTTACAGCCTGTGACTCGTCTTATTATGTTAAACACCTTATTCCAGTATCCCCGTATTTTGGGACATTCCCACCATATATGTATCATAGACCCCAATCCCTGACAACCTCTGAAGCATAGGGGCGAAGTTGACGGATACATGGAAGCCAGTTTAACAGGAACTAAATACCACCTAGTATAAATTTTTACATTAGCCTCTACAAGGGATATATTCACATATCCTTTAATGGATCTAGTATAGTTATTACACCAGTCAGATAAATCCCATGTGTTATTAAGTTCCTTTTCCCAGGCCAGCATATGAGGTAATTTGGTACAATTATTAGCAAGCGATTGATATATGATGGAAATATTTCCCTTCCTGATCAAACCCTGATCACAATTACTTTCATAAGGTGTCAATAGTCCAGAGATCGAGTCACTATCCCATAGGCTTTGTGCATAATCATGTAGTTGAGAAAATCTTAGTTTTTCTGAGACAGGAAGATCTAGCTTGGCAATGAAGTGTTGTTCAGGAAGTGGACCCGAGCGTGAAAAAAAACGACCTATACGATACAACCCTTTATCATGCCACCATTTGAAAGAATCTATATCAATTTTAGCAACAAAGAGTGGGTCTAGAAAAACACTTGATAAAGGCCTGCCTTTAGAAATTAGAGAGGGATTGTTTTTAAGTGAATCCCATAAAACTAAGGTTTGAGAAAGAGTCGGAGATAATATAGAAGGCCTATTCTTGGTAGGACTCCACATCAACTCCTCTATCGTTAGATTCGGGGTCGCCTGCTCTTCTATATCTAACCAG
The DNA here is from genome assembly GCF_905171775.1 of Rana temporaria. NCBI lineage: Eukaryota > Metazoa > Chordata > Amphibia > Anura > Ranidae > Rana > Rana temporaria. Next base: position 314,261,304 of record NC_053491.1, read on the forward strand.
TCAGGGCGTTCATGTTTAACCACTTGCTTACTGGGCACTTAAACACCCCTCCTGCCCAGAGCAATTTTCAGCTTTCAGCGCTGTCACACTTTGAATGACAATTACTCAGTCATGCAACACTGTACCCAAATTATTTTTTTGTCCTTTTTTTCCCACAAATAGAGCTTTCTTTTGGTGGTATTTGATCACCTCTGGGTTTTTTATTTTTTGCGCTATTAATGAAAAAAGACCGAAAATTTGGAAAAAAAATGATTTTTTCTTAGTTTCTGTGATAACATTTTGCAAATTATTAATATTTCTTCATAAATTTTGGCCACAATTTATACTGCTACATGTCTTTGATAAAAATAACCCAAAATTTTTGGAAATTATTTGGTCTGTGTGAAAGTTTTAGAGTCTACAAGCTATAGTGCAAATCATAAAAAATTGTCACATCTGATCACACCTGATGTACTGAAGGCCTATCTTATTTCTTGGGACCCTAACAAGCCAGGAAAGTACAAATGCCCCCAAAATAACCCCTTTTTGGAAAGTAGACATTCCAAGGTATTTATTAAGAGGCATGGTGAGTTATTTGAAGTTGTGTTTTTTTCCCACAATTCTTTGCAAAATTAAGATTTTTATTTTTCATTTAAAAAATTTCTCAAAATTGTCATTGTAATAGCTTATTTCTCTCACATGGCATGTGCATACCACAAATGACACCCCAAAATACATTCTGCTACTCCTGAGTAAAACGATACCCCATGTGTGAGACTTTTTCACTGCCTGGCCACATACGGAGGCCCAACATGCAGGAAGCGCCATCAGGGGTTTTAGGAGCATAAATTGCACATCTAACTAGTTGACTACCTATTACACTTTTGAAGGCCCTGGAACACCAGGACAATGGAATTACCCACAAAGTGACCCCATTTTGGAAAGCTAATACCCCAACGTATAATCTATGAGGCATAATGAGTCTTTTGAACGGTTTATTTTTTTCCAGCAGTTTTTGGAAAATGTGGAAAAAAAATGAAAACGCATTTTTTTTACACAAAGTTGTCCATTGATAAGATATTTCCAACACATAGCATGTACATACCACAAATGACACCCCAAAATACATTCTGCTACTCCTCCTGAGTAAAACGATACCCCATGTGTGAGACTTTTTCACTGCCTGGCCACATACGGAGGCCCAACATGCAGGAAGCGCCATCAGGGGTTTTAGGAGCATAAATTGCACATCTAACTAGTTGACTACCTATTACACTTTTGAAGGCCCTGGAACACCAGGACAATGGAATTACCCACAAAGTGACCCCATTTTGGAAAGCTAATACCCCAACGTATAATCTATGAGGCATAATGAGTCTTTTGAACGGTTTATTTTTTTCCAGCAGTTTTTGGAAAATGTGGAAAAAAAATGAAAACGCATTTTTTTTACACAAAGTTGTCCATTGATAAGATATTTCCAACACATAGCATGTACATACCACAAATGACACCCCAAAATACATTCTGCTACTCCTCCTGAGTAAAACGATACCCCATGTGTGAGACTTTTTCACTGCCTGGCCACATACGGAGGCCCAACATGCAGGAAGCGCCATCAGGGGTTTTAGGAGCATAAATTGCACATCTAACTAGTTGACTACCTATTACACTTTTGAAGGCCCTGGAACACCAGGACAATGGAATTACCCACAAAATGACCCCATTTTGGAAAGCTAATACCCCAACGTATAATCTATGAGGCATAATGAGTCTTTTGAACGGTTTATTTTTTTCCAGCAGTTTTTGGAAAATGTGGAAAAAAAATGAAAACGCATTTTTTTTACACAAAGTTGTCCATTGATAAGATATTTCCAACACATAGCATGTACATACCACAAATGACACCCCAAAATACATTCTGCTACTCCTCCTGAGTAAAACGATACCCCATGTGTGAGACTTTTTCACTGCCTGGCCACATACGGAGGCCCAACATGCAGGAAGCGCCATCAGGGGTTTTAGGAGCATAAATTGCACATCTAACTAGTTGACTACCTATTACACTTTTGAAGGCCCTGGAACACCAGGACAATGGAATTACCCACAAAGTGACCTCATTTTGGAAAGCTAATACCCCAACGTATAATCTATGAGGCATAATGAGTCTTTTGAACGGTTTATTTTTTTCCAGCAGTTTTTGGAAAATGTGGAAAAAAAATGAAAACGCATTTTTTTTACACAAAGTTGTCCATTGATAAGATATTTCCAACACATAGCATGTACATACCACAAATGACACCCCAAAATACATTCTGCTACTCCTCCTGAGTAAAACGATACCCCATGTGTGAGACTTTTTCACTGCCTGGCCACATACGGAGGCCCAACATGCAGGAAGCGCCATCAGGGGTTTTAGGAGCATAAATTGCACATCTAACTAGTTGACTACCTATTACACTTTTGAAGGCCCTGGAACACCAGGACAATGGAATTACCCACAAAATGACCCCATTTTGGAAAGCGAACACCCCAACGTATAATCTATGAGGCATAATGAGTCTTTTGAATGGTTCATTTTTTTCCAGAAGTTTTTGGAACATGTGGAAGAAAAATGAAAACGCATTTTTTTTACACAAAGTTGTATGTTTCTAAGATATTTCCAACACATAGCATTTAGATAGCAAAAATTACACCCCAAAATACATTCTGCTACTCCTCCTGAGTACAACAATACCACATGTGTGAGACTTCTACATAGCCTGACCACATACAGAGATCCAACATGCAAGGAACACCGTCAGGTGTTCCAGAGACACATAGTATGCACATACCAAGAATTACACCTCAAAATACATTATGCTGAGCAAAGCGTAAACAAAAGATTACCTGTGGTAATAGTAGCGCAGTTCTACAGCAGGATAGCACTGGTTCAGGCAGCAGGCAGGGACTTGGTCAGCAACGTCCAGGCAGGGATACTGTCCCGTCAGGGTTAGTGCAGGTGGTCAGTTCATGCAACAGGCAGAGGCATGATGGCATAGGTCCTACAGGCAGCAGGCAGAAGTAGGGCCTCGTTCAGGACAGAATGGGGACAGGGGTAGAGGCTTCTCCCACCCAAATCTCTTTGAAGCCTCCGGGCAACCAGACCCTAATCTAGGATGAGAAAACAAAAAAGTTTTCTTCATCCAGAAAAACTTTTCTGGCGCCCCTCACATATGTGAGACCCCTGTGTTCCCACTAGTTCAGTAGCAGGGTACAAGATCAGTCCATGAGGCAGGCAAAAACATGGTCAAACAGTCCGAGGTCAGTTCCAGATCAGGCAGAGGCAGTACAGAATCGTTAGGCAGAAGAATGGTCGAAAAAACAGTCCAGGGTCAATTCCAAATCGGGCAGAGGCATTACAAAATCGTTAGGCAGAATCGTGGTCAAAAAACAAGCCGGGGTCAGTTCCATATCGGGCAGAGGTATTACAAAATCATTAGGCAGAATCGTGGTCAAAAAACAAGCCGGGGTCAGTTACAGAGCAGGCGGTGGCATAAGGGGTGTGAAGGTGTGTGAAGGCAGGAACGGAGGATTAATACTTTAGTTTGGTGTGGTAACGGCGAAAACAGTCAATTATACAGAGGCCTGGTTGGGAAGGACAATCCACACAATGGAAAGATGTGTCTCGTCTGACTCCATCACTGGCGCATACCTTGCATTTTTTTTGACGTCGTCGGCCTGTTTCTGTGGGAGGGATTTTATCGGGAAAATGACGTTCGGCGAGACGACTTAAAACATCAGATCGGATGGTTTGGGGTGGGCCGTTCGGGAAAATAAGGGCAGTGATAAGGTCCTCTTGGTAGCCAAGGAACTGTTTGGGGTTTTGGGTGGAGTTGCTGTAAATTACATAAGAATTGTATATGGCCAATTGAAAAAAATAAATGGCAACTTTTTTGTACCAATGGTACGTTCTTCTTGTAGCAAGATAGGGTTCAAGCATCTGGTCGTTGAAGTCGACCCCCCCCATAAACAAATTATAGTCCTGAATGCAAGTGGGCTTTCGGATGGTGGTGCCACGCCTTCTGCGGGTTTCAACGACGGTATCATTATGGATGGAAGATAGCATGTACACGTCTCTTCTGTCCTTCCACTTCACCGCCAGAACCGCATTGTTACGCAGACTTGCTGATTCTCCTCTTTTCAGCGTTGTGTTCACCAGGCTTTGAGGAAAGCCTTTCCTATTGTTTCTGACGGTGCCACAAGCCGGGGTCTGCTTCCGGTGCAGGTTGTGGAACAGGGGAAGAGAGGTGTAGAAATTATCTACGTATAGATGATAGCCTTTTTCCAATAGGGGGTTAATGAGTTCCCAAACAATTTTGCCACTTGATCCCAAGTAGTCTGGGCAATTAGGGGGATTGATCTGGGTGTCCTTGCCTTCGTATACCCTGTAGGCATACAGGTATCCTGTGACTCGGTCACACAATTTGTAGACCTTCACGCCATAGCGGGCTCTTTTGCTGGGCATGAATTGTTTTATTTGGAGTCTGCCACTAAATTTAACAAGCGATTCATCCACACAGATGTGTTGGTCCGGGGTATATAATTGGGGGAATTTTTCTGAAAAATAATTCAGTAAGGGCCGAATTTTGAAAAGTCTGTCATGTTCTGGATGATTTCGGGGATGGCTCTGGGTATTGTCGTTGAAATGTAAGAATCTCATTATGGCAAAGTATCGGGATCTGGGCATTACGCTGGAGAAGATGGGCATGTGGTAGATCGGGTTTTTGGACCAAAAGGCACGGTAAGTGTTTTTTGGGTTGAGTCCCATACAAAATGTTAGGCCTAAAAAAAATTTAAACTCCTCCACCGTAAGGTCTCTCCACTGGAAGGGACGGGCATGGTATGACGTGGGATTATTTGCAATAAATTGCTGTGCAAATCGGTTGCACTGGGCCACAATTTCGGATAGCATGTCTTCTGTGAACATTAGATTGAAATAATCAATTGGGGTGAAATTCGCCGTGTTCACTTGGATTCCTGGCTGGGCCGTGAAAGGGGGAATGTTGGCTTCTCCTGAAGTAGCAGGAAGCCACAAGGGGTTCTGAAGGGCATAGGGAAGGCTGGCATGGGTCCTGGAAGTTTGTTGCCGAGGCACTGCGGTGCTGGCGGATGGCCCTGCAGTGCTGGCGGATGGCCCTGCAGTGCTGGCGGATGGCCCTGCAGTGCTGGCGGATGGCACTGCGGTGCTGGTGGATGGCACTGCCTCCTCACTAGAACGCCTTCGTTTAGCCGGCCGGCTATCTTCCTCCTCTGAGTCACTCAGTGTTCCGCTACTGAGGGCGGGCTCATAATTGACGTCCAACTCAGAATTTGAATTTGAAAGGGACTCTGAAAGAGAGAGCTCCCCGTTGCTCTCGTCGGGGGCAGAAATGATTTGGAATGCCTCCTGAAGGGAATAGGACCTTTTGGACCTTTTGGACATGGTTGCTGATGCAACTGCACAGGTGTGTGCTAAGCCTTCACTGATGGGCACTGATGAGGTGGAGAAGATCGGCACTGATAAGGTGGAGCAGATGGGCACTGATTGGCGGAGCAGATGGGCACTGATGAGACGGCACAGATGTGCACTGATAATGCTACACAGATGGGCACTGATTGGCACAGGTGGGCACTGAGGTGGCACTGATGTGGCGGCACAGGTGGGCACTGATGTGGCGGCACAGGTGGGCACTGATGTGGCGGAACAGGTGGGCACTGATAATGCTGCACAGATGTGCACTAATAATGCTGAACAGATGTGCACTGATAATGCTGCACAAATGGGCACTGATTGGCACAGGTGGGCACTGATGTGGCGGCACAGGTGGGCACTGATGTGGCGGCACAGGTGGGCACTGATGTGGCGGCACAGGTGGGCACTGATGTGGCGGCACAGATGTGCACTAATTGGCGGCACAGATGTGCACTGATTGGCGGCACAGGTAGGAACTGATTTGGCGGCACAGGTGGGCACTGATGTGGCGGCACAGGTGGGCACTGATGTGGCGGCACAGGTGGGCACTGATGTGGCGGCACAGGTGGGCACTGATGTGGCGGCACAGATGTGCACTGATTGGCGGCACAGGTAGGAACTGATTGGCGGCACAGGTAGAAACTGATTGGCGGCACAGGTGGGCACTGATGTGGCGGCACAGGTGGGCACTGTTGTGGCGGCACAGGTGGGCACTGATGTGGCGGCACAGGTGGGCACTGATGTGGCGGCACAGGTGGGCACTGATGTGGCGGCACAGGTAGGAACTGATTGGCGGCACAGGTGGGCACTGATGTGGCGGCACAGGTGGGCACTGATGTGGCGGCACAGGTGGGCACTGATGTGGCGGCACAGGTGGGCACTGATGTGGCGGCACAGGTGGGCACTGATGTGGCGGCACAGATGGGAACTGATTGGCGGCACAGGTGGGAACTGATTGGCGGCACAGGTAGCAACTGATTGGCGGCACAGGTAGCAACTGATTGGCGGCACAGGTGGGCACTGATTGGCACTGATGAGGTGGCAAAGGGATGGCACTGTATGTTCAACACGGATGGCACTGGGATGGCACTGGGATGGCACAGGGATGGCACTGGGATGGCACTGGGATGGGCACTGGGATGGGCACTGGGATGGGCACTGTAAACGGGCACTTTTTTTCACAGTAATTTACAGTAATCAGACCTTCTCTCTCCTCACACGCGCTGTCTGTGTGAGGAGGGAGAGGCGGCAATGAGAGATGATCTCATATGTTTACATTTGAGATCATCTCTCATTGGCCACACAGATCGCATCGCAAACGGCCACTCTGATTGGCCGTTTGCGGCGATCTGTAATTGGCTGTGTCCAGGGGACACGGCCAACACAGAATTTCCCCGCAGCGCGCTCGGGAGCGCGCGCGGGGAACGAACAAACAGGAGGATGTCAAATGACGTCCTCTTGGATTTTGAGGCCCGCGCTGAAGCCGTCATTCGGCTATAGCGCGGGCCGGAAGTGGTTAAGAAAAGTTTCCGATAACTGTGCCAATCTCGCTGATTGATAGTACCATAATAAGTTGGGTACCCCCAGACCACCCTGTTCAGGCAAGTTATAGAGAGTGCGAGATGAAAGGCGTGGACCCTTATTGTTCCAAATAAACTTGGTAATCTTTCCTTGAAAAGATTTTAGATGACTTTTAATTATCGGTATGGGTAATGATCTAAAAAGATACAAAAGCCTAGGGAGAAGAGTCATCTTAACCAAGTTAATTCTACCAATCCAACCTATATTCTGAGTACCCCAATCTTTCAAATCTTTCTCAAGTTTTCTATACATAGGGGGATAATTGGCCAAATACAAATTTTGGATGTTGGGGGTCAAATAGATACCCAGGTATTTGATATAAGAGGTGTCCCATTTGAATCCATAATCTTTCTTCAGTAAAGAAACCGTGGATTCAGAGAGAGAAACATTGAGGGCCCTAGACTTGGCCATATTCACAGTTAGACCTGAAACCATAGAAAATTTGTCTAAAAGAGAATATATTTCCGGTAGGGACGTGTCTGGATCGGTCAAAAACAGTAAAAGGTCATCTGCAAATAAGGCACATTTATGCTCCATTTTGGCACATCTAACTCCCCTGATATTTGAGTTTTCACGAATAGCTATAGCCAGGGATTCCATAACTATTGCAAATATCAGGGGAGATAAAGGGCAGCCCTGCCTAGTACCCCTATGAATCTCAATAGGTTCCGAAAAAATACCCTGAAAGCGTATATTAGCTTTAGGGTGAGAGTAAAGTGCAGATAATACTCCAAGAAATTTTGTGCCAAACCCCCAACGTTCCATCACTCCGAACATGAATGGCCATGATACTGAGTCAAATGCTTTCTGAAGATCTATAGAAAGAAGCATTCCCCTTTGATTAGTATCACCAGTCCAACCCGAGTTCAATATAGAGATCAGATCTACAGCCCTCCTAACCTGATCAGGACCTTGCCTTCCAGCGATGAAGCCTACTTGATCTTTACTAACATACTGGCCGATGAAAGAGGACAATCTATTGGCCATTATCTTAGTGAGTATCTTAAGATCGTTATTAATAAGAGATATTGGTCTATAGTTTTCCACCAGGCTATGATCCTTTTCTGGTTTAGGGATAACCGAAATATAAGCCAAATTAAGTTGCCTGTCTATGGGAACTCCACCGGTCATGTGGTTGAAAAATCTAACCATGTAGGGTGTCAAAATGCTCGAATATGTTTTATAATATGCACTCGAAAACCCATCAGGGCCCGGGGCTTTATCTAATTTTAGGTTTTTAATCACTAACGATACTTCTTCAGCGGATATGGGAGATTCCATCACCTCTCTATGTATTTCAGTCAATCGAGGACGTTTCAAATTGTCCAGAAAATCATCCATTCCCTCTGAAGAAAAATCAGTAGCGGATGCATAAAGCTTAGAAAAAAAGTCATGAAAGGCCTCCATTATCTTCCTAGGATTCAGGGTGAAAGAACCATCACTCATTCTTATTTTAGGGAGAGTCCGTGATTGAAATCTAGGTGACAATTTATGAGCTAGCATTGGGCCTATTTTATCTTTAAATTTATAGAAATTAGCACCAGTCCATTTCAAGTCTTCCCCTGCTTTAGTTGTAAGTACCAAATTCAAGGCAGATCTAGCTGCATCAAGTGCCTGAATTGGAAAGTTAAGAGGATCAGATTTATGTTTTTTACGGAGGTCTAAATAGTTGTTTTCCAGTCTCCTTATGTCCAGGTTCCTTTGTTTCTTGAGGCTAGCGGCCACTTGTATAATTTTGCCCCTGATAGAGGCCTTGTGGGCAGCCCACAAAGTTTCAGGGGATACATCATCTGTATCATTATGCTCAAAGTATTCTAGAAGAGATCGCTCAATATCCTTCATTAAGACAGGATCCTTCAAAATAGACCTATTAAGTGTCCAATGAGACACTTTAGGAGAAGTGTCCTCTCTCCTCAGTGACAAAAGAACCATCGAGTGATCTGACCAAGGAACATCAACTATATGAGACTCAATGGCAGCTGGGATGTGATGGTTAGAGATCAATATATGATCTATACGAGAATAAGAATGGTGAGGGTTAGAATAGTGAGTATAGTCTTTAGTTTTGGGGTTCAACTCCCTCCAGATGTCAGTTAATCTAGACTGATGTAGAATGCGTGCTACTTGCAAACTAATTTTAGTTGGTCTGATGATTCCATTAATAGAAGGTTTGGACTTATCCAATCCTGCATCAAAAGCTAGGTTAGAGTCCCCACCCATAAGAATGATCCCCTCCATATATGGACGGAGGGTATCAAGCATCTGTGAGAAAAAAAAATTCTGACCTCTGTTAGGAGCATAATAAGAAATAAATGTGTACAGTCTTCCATCAAGGGTACCTTGTAGCAAAAGAAACCTACCTTCCGGATCTCCAAATTCTTTAATCAGGTTAAAATTACAATACCTAGAAAACAGAATGGCCACACCCTTAGTTTTGTTTTCTGCTTTAGCAAGATAAAATAACGGAAAGTGGGCATGCAAAAAGGAGGGGTTATATCGTTTAGGAAAGTGGGTTTCTTGAAGGAAAACCACATCTACACGGAGAGACTTGTATACTTGAAAGGCTTTGCGCCTCTTAAAGCGGATGTGCCACTAAAACAATATATTAAAAGCTAGCAGCTACAAATACTGCAGCTGCTGACTTTTAATATAAGGACACTTACCTGTCCTGGAGTCCAGCGGTGATCGCAGCAGAGGATGAGCCGATCGCTCGTCACCCTGCTGCTCCCCCCTCCATCCACGGTGAGGGAACCAGGAAGTGAAGCGCTGCGGCTTCACTGCCCGGTTCCCTACGGCGCATGCGCGAGTCGCGCTGCGCCCGCCGATTGGCTCACACGCTGTGTGCTGGGAGCCGAGTGTTCCCAGCACACAACGGGCGACAGACGGGATGTGACGGAATGCCCGTCTTTCGCCCGTAGCGTGTGGCCGGAAGTGGGTGCAAATACCTGTCTTTAGACAGGTGTCTGCACCCCCCTCCCCCCTGAAAGGTGTCAAATGTGACACCGGAGGGGGGGAGGGTTCCGATCAGCGGGACTCCACTTTAGGGTGGAGGACCGCTTTAATAGGAGAATTCAACCCCTGAGTGTTGTGAGTAACAACACTAAGGGGTTTAGATACATCATTTGAACCAGCCATAAGTCTCATCAACATCTACGGACAGGCAGGACCATATAGATATCACCAGTAGTTCCGTAAATATGAACAATGGCAGGCAGGCTGAAGAGAGGAGGAGAACATGAAGAAGAAAGAAAAAGAAATATAAAGAAGAGATAAAAAAATAAAAATAAAAAAACATAGTGCACAACAAACTATTAGATCGTGCAAGTTCAATTCGTGACCAAGAATGGGGGAAGAGATTGATTCTCCTTCCCTCATTCAAACAAGAAATTTTAGCATAGTCCCAGAAAGGGACTATATTCTTACCCATTGGGTCGACAAAGTGTCGACACAAGAGATAAGTTGAGGTTTAATACCTCACCGTCGTCAGTTGTCGACAAATCAAAAAATTACATCTTAAAACAATTTTCAAGAAAAAAGGCATTTTGAATCAGAGGATGACCAGAAAAAAGAGGAGAAAAATCTAAAGAAAAACTGCATTCAACTAGGTATGCAAACCCGGAATCTTTTTTTTTCCTCTTTTTTTTTTCAAAAAGCATCCGGGATAAAATTCATCTGAATCAAAGAATAAGAGATACGTCCTGGGTAAGTCTATTCAATATTCAGGGGACTTGATCACCTCCAATTTTCCTGTATTTGACCTTGTTCCATGGATTCGGAGTCGGACTAGTAGGAGTGTTTCTCTTGGCAGATTGAACTGGAGGTGGAGTAGTGTCCATGGCAGGTTCAAGAGAAATAATTTTCAGATCAAACAGAAGTCGTTCACCCTCTTGGAAACTATGTATTACATGGTTTCTACCATTATAATTGAATTTTAAGGCGAAGGGGAAAGCCCATTTATATTTGATGTCCTTGTTAATAAGGGCAGACAATAACGGTTTCATTGCTCTTCTTCTCTGAATGGTATATGGTGAAATGTCAGAAAATATTTGTATGGTATTACCTTGGTATTGAAGATTCTCCTGTTGTCTGGACCGTTTCATAATGTCCTCCTTGGTAGAGAAATAATGAGGCTTGACCACCACATCCCTGGGCAAGCCATCTCTTCTTAGTGGACCTAATGATCTATGAGCCCTATCAATTTCCAATTTTATATCAGGCATAGATGGAAGGAGGATTCTCATAATGTCTCGTATTGCTGAATGAACGTCCATAATGGACTCATGTAGACCCCTAACCCTGAAGTTTTCTCTTCTTGACCTGTTTTTCCAAATCATCAATCTTAGCCTGAGCGGCCTCCAGTTGTTCCTGTAGGAAGTGGATATGGTCATCATGTTGTTCAGTTTTCGAAACGTTAGTGTCCAATTTATGTTCCACAGAGTCAATCCTGTCGCCAAGACATTGGAAGTCTGCCCTAATATCTTTAGTAATTTTCTCGGCCGTAAGAGCTAAACCCCTTTCCATCATTTCAGAGATCCTGTTATAGAGATCAGCAACATTGAAAGAAACTTCTGGGGCATTTTCGGTGTTAGCAGTCACTTGTATAGGGTCATGTGAGGGAGGCACCATAGGAATCCCGTGATCAGCCATTGCAGGTATTATGCCCTCCCGTACTACAGATGAAAATAAAGCTGTAGTTGTAGTTGAACCTAATGAAGGAGATGATGAGGAGGGCGTCACATGAGACGAGAACTGTTCATTAAACTTAGGTTCCACCACAGACACCTGAGGGCCTGTATGAGGAGGGGTGTCCATATCAAGGAGACACTCTTTGATAATTGAGTTCTTATTTTTTTTTTACCCTGTTTCCCCTTCATATATAAGAAGTGCTGTAATGAATCCGTATCAGTATGAGTAAAGTCGCTCTATAGTTTAGAATCAACAGTTCACTCCAATATCAGCTCCTATAGGTGTAACAGACCTATAACTATCATCAGTCAATGGGTGTTAATTATGTGATCAGTCCAAACCCAGTTTTGAGCCTTTACAGTAAGTATTGTAAAAAGACCAGCATCATAAAAATGCCTCAAATTACATATCATGCAGGTATCATGTTAGCGGATAGGATTGCAGCTTATGTCGACTAACATCGGACGGTGTGTTGGAACACCTCAGTAAATTCCCATAGCAGGGATAATCATAGGATAATCCTACAATATACAACACATACCCAGGGCACCGTATCCAGTTGGTAGCCAATCATTAACTACCGCTATTAGACCATTATTGCAGTCAGGTAGCCGGTGTACAAAGAATTACCTCAGTTTATAGAAGAGATAAATATAATAAGAACTCCAAATAGTGTGACACAGTGGATTATGTATGTTTCAAGATGATCACAAGTCACCACACATTGAGTTTAAGCTACTGAGGCGGATTATGAGAGAAAAGTGTGTATTTCCAGCATTTATCGCCACAGAAAAGTGTTCATATTAGTTTTATAGTATCTTGAATTTTGCAGGCCGCGAGATGGCGGCGTTACCTCCTTGTATAGACCTCAAAAGATGTCTGTGGGCTTATGATGGTAAGATCGGGCTCTTTTCCCGGTCGCCGATCATAAATACTAATCAGTTTTTCTCTTGAGGCAGCGTTTTATCGGTGCAAGTAATCTGATGACCTCACTCCAATTTTCGGGCTCCAGGGGATGAATTAATTAGAAAAAAATAAAAAAATAAAAAGGCCAATCTGAATCTATGCAGTCTATAGTACAGATGAGCTATTCCTGTTTCAATATATTCTTAGACCACAAGATGGCGACGTTCCCCCTCACAGCCTGAATAGAAAGTACATCAGAGGGCCTTAGGCATATCAGCCATGTATCTCCACCAGTCTCCTGTCAGACAGTCGTCCTGGGTCCCCCTGTTGATCGATGCGGTACAGATGGGAGAGGACTGGCAGATTAACTTGTCTGCCTTCCCTGCTGTACTCGACCGCGTCGTCGTCTGCGGTAATTTAGACCATGGATCAAGGAGGGAGCATAGGCCTCAGGAGCGAGGGATCCGGTGCTGGGGTAAAAAGAATACCTTGTGTCTATCAGGTAACGTATCCTCCTCACCGCGATTGTTACCCGCGAGGGAGAAGACACAAGGATTGTGTCAGCATTCGCCCAGTCTTCCCCACTGGAGTGTGCCTGAGGAGAAGGCTTCGTAGGCCCCAAAATGGCGACGAGATTTCTCCAACAGAGCTCCGTTACGGAGCACTGTACACCACCGGGGGACCCTTTGAAGGAATAATAATGGTACCGGAATGTACTGGGGGATATCCTGAATAGGGATGGAGGATTTAGGAGCGGTAATCTCCGATCCTAGGTACCGGATGGCTCTTGATTGGATTCGGCTAGACAGAGCCTCCTCAGAAAGCCTCCATTGTCCTCCGCGTCAGAAGGGTTTTTATAGATGTGGGAGGTGTAAGCCCTGCCGTACTACGAAGGAGCCGAGGAAGGTTGACCATTTTCAGTCACACACCAATAATGAGAAATTTAAAGTGGACAAGCTAATAACGTGCAGCAGCACGCACGTCACATACGTATTGGAGTGTGAGTGCAGGCTGCAATACGTGGGCAGAACCACAAGAAAACTTTCAGTACGAATGGGAGAGCATATTGGAAATATTAAAAAAGGGTTCATATACCATAGTGTGTCATTACACTTTAAACAAAAACATAATAAAGATCCCAGCAAATTGAAATTCTATGCCATAGACAAAATAGAACAAAATTGGAGGAATTTAAATTTAAAAAGGGAGGTATCAAGGAACAAAACGGAGTGGATTTTTTAATTAGATACACTCAAACCCAGAGGAATGAATGTGGAACTAGATGTAAATTGTTTTTTGGAAGACTACTAGCAATTTGCATATACATATGAATATATATGGATTTTTTTATATATATTTTTTATATTTTTTTATATTTTTTCTTTCTTTATTATTTAATATATACATATATTCTTTCATTACCTTCTGGGTTTGATTATATGCATTTTCCCCAAATATTTTCTTCTAAACACTATCAGACAATACATCTTCAGCATTCAAGGTAACGAGAATGCTGGTGGGTATGTGTACTGATTAAAGCAGAAACACAGCATATGTATAGCAAGGCACCAGCAATGGTACTTTCCAGAAATTGCCCAGGTATTAAGACACAAGTTTTACTTAGGGAATTCAACACTGAGTACACTGAGTACTGCATTGCCCTTATAACATTGGTTTAAAAGAAAGTTAAACATTTTTCTACCTTTAAAAGTTAGAATTTTGTCTTTCTGAAGTGTCCCTGGCAGCGTCAATTTCAGATACTGACGGCTGAATAGGGACAAAACCAATAGTCAAGATGGCCGATTATGCACTTCCAGCGCCAGAATGGCAGCTCAAGACGCATATGAAAAGGGAGGGTGCCAGAAAACAAGATGGCGGAACGGGAGCATCCGGCGCCGCAGTAAACTATCCGGCGCACAGACTTCCGGCGCGGGATAGCTAAGCCAACGGCGAACGGAGCGGGTGCTCTGTGGGGAACCACGGGTGCACACAAAGGGGGAGGGATGGTGCAATGTGCATATATACATTTTAGTAGAGCCGCATATGGCTAGAAAACCGCCATAGTGTATGAACACTCGGCGCCAATAGTAAAAATGGCGACCGAGTGTATTTTCACCAGGGATCCAGTATCCAAAATGGAGACAGGGGAGTTTCCGGCGCCATCAGCCAAGATGGCGGCCGGAACACTTACGGTACTAGGTGACCACACAAGCATCTTTCAGCCAGCATGTCGGGGTATAAATACAAGTAAGTAAGTAGTGTCCACAGCTTTCCTGATGACGCAAACATTGCGAAACGCGTAGAAGCTATCTGGACGCACATGGAGGGGGAAGCACACCAACACGCTGGGACCACCTTGTAGCAGCACATGAGGTCAGGAGCGGGGCTTGCACACCTTCTGAGACACAACATAAACGCTGGTCAGTGGCTAAAACGGTTGACACTGCCAGAGATACTCAGTGCCAGTCTGAGGCACTTTTTTCTGTAAGTGCATTGTTTTTATTATTTTAATAAATGAGTTTTATATACTACACTATGATGAGCGCCTTGTTTTTGAGGAAATAAGGACATATTGTAAGAGGGAGAAGGAGGAAAACCAGTGACGGACTAAGAAAGACACCATTGTTGGGCCTTTTATTATCCGGGGTCTGGTGAGTGTTGA
The DNA here is from genome assembly GCF_905171775.1 of Rana temporaria. NCBI lineage: Eukaryota > Metazoa > Chordata > Amphibia > Anura > Ranidae > Rana > Rana temporaria. Next base: position 314,276,609 of record NC_053491.1, read on the forward strand.
GTTTAACCATTGGTGATGGTGGCACATCTTTGTCGGGTGAAAGAAACAGTTGCACCTTTCTACATGTAACCAGCATTATCAGCATTTGAACCCACATATCCCATTGGAATACATTGGGCAATAGCAATATTGACTGTCGTTTCAGTGTTGGACTTTTCAGCGCAGCTGGCGCACTTCACATTTGGCATTTCTTTGCTTCTGTGTTTTTTGTTTTCTTTTGTTTTGTTTGTTTATAATTTTGTTTTTTGTTTGTTTTCACCTGTGCCAGTTTTGAGCATCATTAATGGCCATTTTCCCTTATAGGAACACTATGGTGTATTGATGCTTATGCTGACATCAATTTTTGGGGCACATTTTGAGTACTGCGGCCACTGCACTATCTATGCAATATATATATTGACTTCTATATTTTTTTTATTTATATTTTTGGTACAAGATTGATTGATTTATATATGTTTATCCACAGAGCATATTAGGTATATGGCTGTACCTGATACATTATATTTTTATATATTTATTCACATATGGTTGTTTGTGCACTAAATTAGTTCACAGTATATAATACACCTCCAGAGATTGTATTCTTTGGAGAATTAGATCAGCGCAGTAACTCTTTTTCTTCAAATGCATATCTAATCCCTCCATTGAGGGTTTATACAGTATTGCAGCAGATCACGTACAGTTTTAATATAGTTTTAATATATTTCTTTTGCGCCGGTGACACTTATAATAACCGTAGTTCACAAGTTAAAATCATTTTTTTTTGCTAGAAAATTACTTAGTACCCACAAACAATACTGTATATTTTCAGAAACCCTAGAGAAAAAGTTGTCGGTTGGACTTTATGAGAGGAAAGGACCCGATCATCTCCGCCGCTATCGATGGCTTCAGTAAGTGGTCGAGACCACCGGGGGGATGGCGGGGGGCACCTCTTCTGCAACCGATAAAAATGATCTTGCAGCAAATCCGACGCACAGACCACTGAAAGCAGATGGCCCACTGTTTTTAAAGATATCGGGGTTATAGCAGCTATCTGCTGCCATAACAATGGTATTGAACGTCAAACAGTCGACATATAACGATGGTGGGCGGTCCATAAGTAGATATTAGTATATATAGTTAACCACTTAAGGACCGCCTCTGATGTGGATGAGGCCCTGATACAACCTCAGGGCTAACCCATTCTGCCATTTGATTCAAATTAATAAGGTGAGATATATAGATCAGACAAAGAATCAACATCTTGCTCACCTTTCAGCTCGGCTCAGCAGGAAGGTCAAACCCATTTATTGGTCCTTTTATAAACAATATGACATCACACACACAAGCACATTTGATAGGTTCACATTATACATTTTACTCCCACTCACCCATCCCCTCACCCACCCCCTTGTGACGTCTGTAGCACATGGCAGACATTCCAAAGTCCTTGAGAGCCATCTTGATTTCAGACGGTGGTAGGGGCTATGGGAGCAAGGAGATAGAAGTCCATGTTTGGGCATGCTGCCCACATCATCCAGTGTAAACAAGTTAATTCAGCGCCTTTCCAAGAGATCCGAGTGAGAAGGAGGGGGAGGGGGAGGATTTCCTGTTACAATTGAGGAATTTAGAAGGGAGGGGTGGTTTGGGAGGGAGTGGAAGAGTGAAGAGTGAAGAGTGGGGGGGATGGATCTGCTTTGAATAACATGTCGTTTTGTTTCTCCATTTCAAATGGTAACTTTTTACAATGTAATATCTGTTTTTTCAGATTTTCAATGCTGGGTTCATAACTTTAAAACAATATCTGCTATAAAATCCTCAAGGAAAATAAGCAGTATTGTGACATACCCATACATACATATGCATAATGCATATAAAAACAAATAAACAGTATAAGGAATATAGGAAAGAGAAACATTTCAGTGATTCTAATAATAAAAAGAATAAAATATTCATTTTATTTTCACGTCCATCACAGCCCCCCCTTAAAATTACTATTTTATCAGTACTGTCCCTATGCTCTCTTTGTCCCTGGTCTGGCCTTCCTACTGTCAACTCTTTTATTTTTACTATAGCTTCCAGACAGGGCTATTCCGTAGTCCTTCTTCAACGAAACTTCAGGAGGCGTTCAAACACTATTCTCTCCCTCACGTGAAAATGTGGTATGTGTTTTTCTTAACAGGTAATGACGGTAATGGAGGACATGGTCAATATAACAAAACATTATCATAACCAATATAAACAGAAACAAAATTTCTATACCTGAGCACAAATGTGTTATCATCCAAAATACTGTCCGCAGGTATGGTTCCGAATACACCCCCCTTGTCACCTAATATCATGTATAAGGCCATATTTTTTACAAAGTCATTTGTGAAGTGGCCTCTAGGTGTTCAGTTAAACCTTGGAGTATATCTCTGTTTATCATTAACAAACCTCTGTTGACCATAGCAAACATAATTTATCCAATCTACATTCCCATTACTAAGTTAAATTTCATAAAAGCATCCGTTTCACCTAATTACTATATTTTCCTTCATAAGCATTTAATTTTGCAGAAGAACATTAATTTTATATTGGGCTCTGTCCTAAATATTTTATTTCCTAAAGAAACTTATTCATATTGAATTACACTAGTTTTTCAGAGCCGATCATACAGTATGAATACTCTTGTCGCATGACTGTTTAAACAAACATAGCAGTCTTCAGCATAAACGAACATACAGAAAGTTTAATTGTTCCTCCACATGGATCCAATTATAAAGGCCCAATATTCCTTCCATTAATACATTCTGTCAATCTGAAGCCTGGAAAGTGACATTTTGTTCCATACTGTATCATCTGTTCATATTGTATCTTTATTTTTCACTATTTTAACTGACCTTTTCTTTTTAACATCCAGTTGTTACTAGAAGATGTTCTTCAAAACAAATGGTGCAAAAACCCACATTTTAGTAAAATACCAGAGAGAGAGAGAGAAATAGAGAAAGAAAAAGAGAAGGAAAAAGAGAGAGAGAGAGAGAGAGAAAGAAAGATAGAAGGAAAGAGAGAGAGAAAGAGATAAAAAACTCAATGAACTCTCATGCCGCGTACACACCATCACTTTATGTGATGGAAAAAAACGATGTTTTTAAAAACGTCAATTTAAATGACCGTGTGGGGGAAAACTTGTTTTATGTCTTGTGAAAAACGACAAAAAAAAATTGAAGCATGCTTCAATTTTTTGTGTAGTTTTTCAAAATGTCGTTTTTTGTTTCACAGAAATTGTAGCAAAATAACGACGTTTAAAATGACGTTTTTGAACCCGCGCATGCCCAGAAGCAAGTTGTGAAGCGAGCTTCAATGGAAAAAAGTGGTGAACGTAACCTTGCTTTGCTAGAGCATTGTGAAAAAACGATGGTGTGTAGGCAACGTCATTTTTGAAAATTGAAGTTTCAAAAACGTTGTTTTTTACTTCATAGAAAATATCGTTTTTTTTCATCACATAAAGTGATGGTGTGTACGCGGCATCAGAGTCATTTAAAACCCATCACTAGAAAGTCACATGGTTTCTGGTTTCTGCAAACACACAGAAAGGCAATTTTACCACCGTGTGTCAGGCTGTGTAACCTGACCTCTAACAGCTAAGATCACATCTCTGTGTTTCTCTACAGGAAAACACATCTGTCCCCCCCCCCTTTGCCCAGATTGTACAAGATCTATACGATACACCATATACCATACAATCGAATTGTATCGTTTTTCTCATTTTTAACCCTTTTTTTAAAAATGTTAAACATATTTGGTTTGTACATCTGCCAAAAATCATGTACATTACATTATAACATGACATTTCCCAACTACAGCAGCGACAAAAGATCGTTTAGAGGACAAACTCGTGAAATTCACAGACTAGCTCCAGCCTAATGAACTGTGAAGTGGCCATTTTCACAAGAACCTCCTCCTCCCAATCCAAAATCTCCACCCTGTCAGAAACACCATGTTATAAAAACTTTTAACACTTGTTTGTTTTTTTTGTTTTTTTTACTATTTTTATTTATTTTTATAAAATTTTAAATCAAACCTAACTTTCATATTTTAATATTTTTCCTGGGGAACCTTATAATAAACCAAACCCAAGTTTAGAATCTGTTGTAAACATTGCTCAATCCTTAACTTATTATTAATTCTTACAACCAGATCTGTAGGATTTCAGTTAAATCCCAAATAACATGGGCCAGATTCTTAGAAGAGTTACGACAATGTATCTCAGGAAACACCGTCGTATCTCTGTTTCTGAGCCCGGGTATCTATGCGAGTGATTCATAGAATCATTTTCGAATAGATACGGCCAAGATCCGACAGGTGTAAGTCACTTACACCGTCGGATCTTAGATGTAATGTGACGCCGACCGCTAGGTGGCGTTTACGTTCAGGTCTCATTTGACTATGCAAATGATCCTGATACGCCGATTCCCGAACAAATTTGCATTGCGTAGTCGTCGCTTACGTCGTTTCCGTAAGCGTAAGGTTACCCCTGCTATATTAGGGGTAACCTTACGCCAGTCCACCGTATGCCATGTTAAGTATGGCGTCAGGTACGCGTCGTCTTTTTCCGTCGGTTACGTCGTTTTCCTAAGTCGTTCTTGAATACGACTTAACGTCAATGACGCTCACGTCGGCGTCATTGACGTTTTCCGTCGTGAGCTGGAGCATGCGCACTGGGCTATTTTTCAGCCCGGCGCATGCGCAGTTCAATCGGCACGGGGGCGCACTTAATTTGAATAGAAGCCGCCCCATTGAATTACGCGGCCATACGCTGGGCCATTTACACTACGCCGCCGCAAATTACGGAGCAAGTGTTTGGGGAATACGGCACTTGCTCCTGTAAGTTGTGGCGGCGTCGTGTAAATAGCTTAAGCGCCGCTGCCGCAGGATATACGAGAATCTGGCCCCATGTTGTTTACCATTATCTGAATTGTATACAATTCTTCACACAATCTCAATCAACAATTTTTCTCTTAAACCTTTGTTCTAATCCCATGTTTGTGCTTTGACATATCATAATACATTTTCAGTTGTTTAGGATAACATATTCATAAACATTTACAGGCAGAATTAAACGTAATTATCTCATTAAAGAACTTCTTTACACTCTGACATTAACCACTTAACCCCCGGACCATATTGTTGGTCAAAGACCAGAGTACTTTTTGCGATTCGGCACTGCGTCGCTTTAACTGACAATTGCGCGGTCGTGCGACGTGGCTCCCAAACAAAATTGGCGTCCTTTTTATCCCACAAATAGAGCTTTCTTTTGGTGGTATTTGATCACCTCTGCGGTTTTTAGTTTTTGTGCTATAAACAAAAATAGAGCGACAATTTTGAAAAAAATGAATATTTTTTACTTTTTGCTGTAATAAATATCCCCCAAAAATATATAAAAAAACATTTTTTTTCCTCATTTTGGGCCGATACGTATTCTTCTACATATTTTTTTATAAAAAAACGCAATGAGCGTTTATTGATTGGTTTGCGCAAAAGTCATAGCGTTTACAAAATGACGGCGGCAGGTCGGCAAGCAGTAAATCAACCAATTACCTTATGTAATATATCACAGTGATTATGGGACTCAAAACCTGTAGTTAATCTAAACTTATCCAGAACCCCCCCTTTGGGATCTATATATATCAAACCCTATATTAACCATATTCCAACCCACAAATCCCAGTGATCACAATCCCATGTATTTGAAAAAAGATATATATTTTCATTCAGATGTGGGTGGCACAGTCCATCATATCTCATCTCCAGAGAATGTTTTCGAAGGAACCTCTTAATCATCACCCTGGGGATATCGGTAATTATCGGTACCTACATCAGAAATGCGAGAAAAAACTTGTACACGGATATTGTGTGGTTACAGCAGAAAAAGGTGAAGGTTCTGGAGTGGCCATCACAGTTTCCTGACTTTAATATCATCAAGCAACTCTGGGGAGATCTTAAACCTGCAGTTCATTCAAGACAAACAAAGGCTTTGACATTGAGACATTTTGCCAAGACAAATGGGCAGCTATACCACCTGCAAGAATTAAGGACCTCATGGACAACTATTACAAAAGACTGCAAACTGTCATTAATGCTAAAGGGGGCAATACACAGTATTAAGTACTAAGGGTAGACTTTTGAACAGGGCTAATTTCATTTGTTTACTTGTTGCCATGTTTTGTTTTATGATTGTACCATTCTAATAGGGCCTACAGTTTATTATGAATCCCATAAGAAATGTGTTTTGCCTGCTCACTCATGTTTTCTTTAAAAATGATACATACTATATATTTCCAATTCTCCTGGGGTATGCAAACTTTTGAGCACAACTGTACCTTTATTATTTAATTAATCACTTAACCTCCGGAAAGCTTTACCTCCTTCATGACAGAGCAATTTTTGCTAGTCTGCACTACTTTAACTAGCAATTGCACGTTCATGCAACACTGTACAGCAAATTAAATTTATGTACATTTTTCACATAAATAGAGCTTTTTTTGGTGGTATTTGATCACAACAGTTTTTTTTGTTTTTTTAGATATTAATCAAAAAATAGCCGAAACTTTTGAAAAAAAAATATTTGTTTATTGTCTGCTATAAAACATATTCAATAAAACATTAAAAAAAATTTCATGAATTTAGGCAAAAATGTGTTGTGCTTCATGCCTTTGGTAAAAAAAAATCTGGTATAGATACTGTCATTTTTTTTTTTTACTAGTAATGGTGGTGACCAGAAGCTTATAGCGGGACTGTGATAGTGTGGGGGACAATCTGACACTAGCTGACACTGGCTGGGGGGGGGGGGGGGTACACTAACTGGCACTGACATCAAGTGATACTAATACAGTGATCAGTGCTATTACTATACACTATCATTGCACTAATGACACTGGCTGGGAAGGGGTTAACATCTAGAGGCAAACAAGGGGTTAAATATGTGTCTAACCATGTGTAACGTGTGTGTTATGTGGTGCTTTTACTACTAGATCTTGCTGTTTTTCCCTGCTTTACAGATCATAAAAAAAACAGCAAGATTACCTGTCACTATTTAGAGCCATGTGTTTACGTCTCTCTTTCCCTGAATGACGGAGCAAATCAGCGGGTGCCGGCGGTCAGTCATTGACCAACACCTGCTGTTCGGCTTGTTCTGTGACTAATCACAGCACAACTTGGGCGGCGGACGTGTGTGCATGTGCTCCATAGGATTGGAAAGAAATCCTGGACCGTTAAACAGCGTCTTTACTGGATAAAATCGAATCAAAACATGATCCAAAAACAGTGCAGTCAAAAATAGAGCGTGAACACTAGGACAAAGAAATGGCTAACATGTTTCACATTGTGAGATGCTTACTCATAGCTGGGTGAACAATGACAAAAGTTGTGTTTAAAAAAGGAGGTGGATGTGATATTCCACCAATCATACCAAAGGTGAGCACAGTTCAATTGCACACATATAATTAAACCTTGATGTTTCACACATGGAGTGGACCTGTATGTGGAACACAGGGGTAAAAAAATCTAGAGACCTGCAACAAATGAGAAATAAAAAAAGAAGAAAAACCGAGTATAAAGGAGTTGCATTAAAAAAGTCTCTAATAATGTTCTTGATTGTGACAATATGTTCCAAAAATAGTCCACATCCATATGTGAACAATAGGGTGTAATTTGGGGATTATTTGTACTTTGCTGGCTTGTTATTGTCTCAAGAAATTAGATAGGCCATAGGTGCTCAACCTGTGGCCCTCCAGCTGTTGCGAAACTACAAGTCCCATGAGGAATTGCAAGTCATTCACTGTAACAAGCATGACTGCCAAAGGCAGAGGCATGATGGGACTTTTAGTTGCAAAACAGCTGGAGGGCCACAGGTTGAGCATTCAGTCAGTACATCAGGTGTGATCAATTTTCAATGATTGGCACCATAACTTGTAGACTCTCTAACTTTTACAGAAGACCAAATAATATACACTGATTTGAGGTTATTTTTCCCAAGATATGTAGCAGTAAAAATTTTGGCCAAAATTTATGAAAAAACTTACTAATTTGCTAAATTTTATAACAGAAACAAAGAAAAATTTGTATTTTATGTAGCGCTACCCCCGGAGGAGCCACTGGTTAGATTTGGGATCTGCGTAATTATGTTACCTCTGTGATGTGTCTAGGGATGAGGATGATGAGAGTAGTGATGGAATGTCCAGACAACGGGGTGACGTTTTCAATGCTTTTATTTCTGGCCCAACACGACCAACAATCAACTTGAGGTAGATAGGACAGGTTGGTGAAAGGAGAGAACTTTGCAGATTCAGGCCTATGGATAAACGGAAGCAGTCCTGCTTCTTGTAGCAACTCTTACTTCGTCGCCACTCCAGCCGGAGTTGGTGTAGTGCCCCCGGACAGGTCCCTCTCACAGGCCTGGCAGCCAGAGCGTCACTAGAACTTCTGGGAAGGAACAAGTCTCTGCCACTGACTTGGCTCTAGTAAACTTTAGATTAGTAGTGAGACCTCTGCCACAGGTCCAGTACTCAGGAACATGGACGGTAGAGCGAATCCTCCCAGTAACACAATTTTGCCTGAATCTCCCTTAGGTAGACTTGATAGCTAGGGGTCACCGACTAACAATTTGCAGCATACAACCTGTCAGTGTCCGGTCACCCAGATCCCCAATGGATTGTCTAAGCCCTGTTGGATCACCTGCCTCCGGGTTCACCTCAGACCGACTTCCCACCGAACAGCACAACTCGCTTGGGATCTTCTTCATAGGATGAGGGAACCCAGTAAGTCACTGGGGTCCCTTTGCAGCATCAGTTGCTCTGGGCCACGAGGGCCCAAAGTCAGGAGCTCCGCGTGGCACGTGCGCCCCGACCTGGTAGGCCAGGCCGGGGCCCGTGATGTGCGCACACCCTAAAGGTGGGTGCCGAATCAGGAACGGGCAAAGAACCCCAAAAAATGGCGCCTGTCACAGAAATACCCTCCCCCAGCATGCCCCGCGAGGGAAACACTCCTCCAATTGGCTGCTAGGGAAAAGTGGCTCCGCCTGGACCCCTCTGGCGCCACCTGCCATCCAGAGATGGAACTACATCTCTGGAGCACAGAATGACCCACAGAACCCAATTTAGCAAAACGACACGGATGAGAGCAAGGTAACTCTCTCATCCCCCAACTAAATTTAACATAGCACCTGTACTGAAAAGTACACAGGCGCTACATTTACAAAATGTGCAGTCTATTTTCATTTATAGCGCCAGAAATAAGTGCCCAGTGGGCAAGCGGTTAATACATAGAATGCATTAGGATAAAAAGCCTCCTGGCTTTACAATCCTGTTAACAATGCTGTAGTAGAAGAAAGAGATTACCTTGACGCAGTTGGCCAGCTTAAACATGTATTGCTATGTATGTGAACTAGACTTGTGCACAGAAATTTTTTTTTCGTTTTTTTTTGTTCTGTTTCGTATCGTTCCGTAGGTTCGTTTCCGTTCGTTTTTCGTAAGACGCCCGTTTTCCTGTTCATTCCCGTTCGTTTTTCGTACGACGAGATTTTTTCGTATTCTGATCGTTTCATATTTTCGTTACCGTTTTATTTTCGTACATGCGGGATGGTTCATTATTCTGTTTAATTCATGTTAGTTACTTGTTAGACAATAATTTTCGTGAATTTTTGTCAATGATTTGCATTCTGTGTTTTGGATTCCTTTTTCTGTTCGTGTTTTCGGTCGTGTGTTCGTGTGACATCTATGACAATTTGTTGTGGATGTCATGTGGGCATGCGACTGAAGATACAAACAGAAAAAGGATTTTCGTCATTTTGTACTTTCGTAAATATATCGCGGGATTCGCGGCACTTTCAACACGCGGCTCATCCATATTAACGATTGTTAAGCCCCATACACTTGGTCAGACTTTTTTAACAACAAACATAAAAACGATCGTTTTCCGTTCGTTCTCAGAAAATTTTCGTCAATGATTTGCATTCTGTGTTTTGGGTCCTTTTTCTTTTGGTGTTTTCAGTCGTGTGTTCATGTGACATCTGTGGCAAAAGATTTGCATTCTGTTGAATCCAAAATACGAACAGAAAAAAGGAATTCAAAATACAGGGTGCAGGTCATTTGTTGTGGATGTCGTGTGAGCATACGACTGAGGATACGAGCAGAGAGGGGATTCAAACAGGATACAGAATGCAAATCTTTTGTTGTGGATGTAATTTTCATTCCTTTGCCGTTTCTTTTTGCCGTTCATTCGTATTTGCGGTTGTTCGTTACCTGAAACTGGGACGGAGATTTGTCTTCCAACAAGACAATGATCCAAAACATAAAGCAACATCTACAATGGAATGGTTCACAAATAAACATATCCAGGTGTTAGAATGGCCAAGTCAAAGTCCAGACCTGAATCCAATCGAGAATCTGTGGAAAGAACTGAAAACTGCTGTTCATAAACGCTCTCCATCCAACCTCACTGAGCTCGAGCTGTTTTGCAAGGATAAACGGAAGCAGTCCTGCTTCTTGTAGCAACTCTTACTTCGTTGCCACTCCAGCCGGAGTGGGTGTAGTGCCCCCGGACAGGTCCCTCTCACAGGCCTGGCAGCCAGAGCGTCACTAGAACTTCTGGGAAGGAACAAGTCTCTGCCACCGACTTGGCTCTAGTAAACTTTAGATTAGTAGTGAGACCTCTGCCACAGGCCCAGTACTCAGGAACATGGACGGTAGAGCGAATCCTCCCAGTAACACAATTTTGCCTGAATCTCCCTTAGGTAGACTTGATAGCTAGGGGTCACCGACTAACAGTTTGCAGCATACAACCTGTCAGTGTCCGGTCACCCAGATCCCCAATGGATTGTCTAAGCCCTGTTGGATCACCTGCCTCCGGGTTCACCTCAGACCGACTTCCCACCGAACAGCACAACTCGCTTGGGATCTTCTTCATAGGATGAGGGAACCCAGTAAGTCACTGGGGTCCCTTTGCAGCATCAGTTGCTCTGGGCCACGAGGGCCCAAAGTCAGGAGCTCCGCGTGGCACGTGCGCCCCGACCTGGTAGGCCAGGCCGGGCCCGTGATGTGCGCACACCCTAAAGGTGGGTGCCGAATCAGGAACGGGCAAAGAACCCCAAAAAATGGCGCCTGTCACAGAAATACCCTCCCCCAGCATGCCCCGCGAGGGAAACACTCCTCCAATTGGCTGCTAGGGAAAAGTGGCTCCGCCTGTACCCCTCTGGCGCCACCTGCCATCCAGAGATGGAACTACATCTCTGGAGCACAGAATGACCCACAGAACCCAATTTAGCAAAACGACACGGATGAGAGCAAGGTAACTCACTCATCCCCCAACTAAATTTAACATAGCACCTGTACTGAAAAGTACACAGGCGCTACATTTACAAAATGTGCAGTCTATTTTCATTTATAGCGCCAGAAATAAGTGCCCCAGTGGGCAAGCGGTTAATACATAGAATGCATTAGGATAAAAAGCCTCCTGGCTTTACAATCCCGTTAACAATGCTGTAGTAGAAGAGAGAGATTACCTTGACGCAGTTGGCCAGCTTAAACATGTATTGCTATGTATGTGAACTAGACTTGTGCACAGAATTTTTTTTTCGTTTTTTTTGTTCTGTTTCGTATCGTTCCGTAGGTTCGTTTCCGTTCGTTTTTCGTAAGACGCCCGTTTTTCTGTTCATTCCCATTCGTTTTTCGTACGACGAGATTTTTTCGTATTCTGATCGTTTCATATTTTCGTTACCGTTTTATTTTCGTACATGCGGGATGGTTCGTTATTCTGTTTAATTCTAGATTTTCCTAGTACGTGACGGAAAATATTGATTATATGAAGACAGGAGGCGAGTATCTTGCATTAATCTTTCCACTTTAATGCTCATAGCAGAAACATTTTTACATTAAAACAAACTTAAAAACTACGTTTCCCATCAGTCCCAGCGTCCGTATAACCCCCGCCCTCTAGGGGTCTGAGCCTATAACTAGGACTGTCCTACTGTAAATCCTCCTCTTTCTGTAAGCGAATGCCCAACACCGGACAACTTTGAGGAAGAAACAGCACCACGACTCTTCGACCAGCCGGTCAAACCTGCGTCGCCATCAGCGTAGGCAAAAACTGGAGACCATCATGTAGTCAGCAGGACTCCAACTGGGAGAACATAACCACGATTTCGTCCCAACGGGGAACACAGGAATCGCTTCAACAAGCGCCCACAAGATGATAATCAGTATCCTGAAAAGAGAAGATAAAATAACCGTAATAGGGTGGGTAGGGAGGGAAGATACTCGCCTCCTGTCTTCATATAATCAATATTTTCCGTCACGTACTAGGAAAATCTAGAATTATATATCAGACAGGAGGCTCATATCTTGCAAGTTCAAAGCTATACATATGCAAACCTCCTGAAATACCAACATATTTATCATACATGCCATACTTTCCAGAATCCCCTAAGGTATGGTAAAAGGAGCCCCACAAGCTAAGCGGTGAGAACAGATAAGGAGACATGATCTTCTGGTCTGAAATAAAATTGGCGAAAAGTCGCCTCTGAAGACCAGTCGGCCGCCAATAAGAGATCTGACAGTGATCCCCTGACGTAACCACTTTAGTGGCCATTGCACCCGTGGTGGAGTGAGCGCCAAAAAGAGATATATCTATACCTGCTACCTCCATAACTGACTTAACCCATCTAGCTAGAGTAGCCGAAGATACCGGCCGGTGTGGATGCACAAAGGATATCAGCAACTGGGAAGAGTCTGGAGAACGAAACGCCGAAGTGAGGGACTCGTACGTCTGAAGACAACGGACCACACAAAGACGCGGATACGCTGGAAAGAAGGGATAAAAGACCGTGTGTAGATTGGTTTTTGTCCTGCGAACCACCGAGAACCTGACCCCTTCCGGCGAGAATTGTCGTCTAGAAATGTCTAGAGCCCTGACATCAGATATACGTTTAATAGAAATTAAACATAATAGGGTAGTGAGCTTTAGGGATAGGTTCTTCAAGGTTAAATGATCATTGTCCTCCCACGAAGAAAACAGTTGAAGTACCTTGGATACATCCCAAGTAGAATGGTAACGCGGACGAGGAGGGCGTTTGTATTTAACGCCGCAAAGTAAGCGACACACAAGAGGATGTTTGCCTATAGGGACTGCATCTACCGGACAGTGGTAAGCCGATATAGCTGATCTATAGACGTTCAGGGAGCTGTATGATCTTCCCAGCTCGTAAAATTCCGCGAGGAAATTTACGACCGAGGAAACAGGGGCATGAATGGGATCAATCTGCCGTTGATCACACCAACGGACTCACAACCCCCAGGCAGATCGATATGCCGATCTAGTCCCTGGGGCCCAGGCCAAGGCGAGAAGATCTCTAGCTGATTGAGAAAAGTCTGCACTTGTCTCTGGCATCCCGAGACCAACCAGGCAAGAAGCGGCAGTCTGTTTTCCAACAGCAAGGGGTGTGGACCTTTGGACGGGTTCGTCAATAGATGAGTTGAGTGCGGGAGAAGCCTGGGGTAGTCGATCAACATACCCAGAACTAGCGGGAACCATGGTTGCGTCGGCCACCAGGGAGTGATCAACGCCACCGTCGCAGACTGATTCATGATGTGCAGGAGGAGTCTGGTTATCAAGCTGTTGCCTCCGGATCCGGCCTCCAACTGAAAAAGTGAATCAGTTGTCGGTTGAGCCTGGAAGCGAAAAGGTCTGTGTGGAACGGACCCCAGAGGTCCTGTATTGTCAGGAAAACCGATCTGTCTAACGTCCAATCGCTGGCGTCTGACAGATAACGGGAATTCCAATCTGCCACATAATTGGACACCCCGGGGATGTATTCCGCCACTGGCAGGATGTCCTTGGAAAGACAGAAATTCCAGAAGTCGGACGCGATGTCCGCCAGCATCTTGGATTTTGCGCCTCCCAGGTGGTTGATGTATTGCACCGCCGCCACGTTGTCCATGCGTAAGAGAACGCAACATCTGGACCTCCGGGAGAGAAAACTCCTGACGGCAAAGAATGCCGCTAAGAGTTCCAGTGCATTGATATGAAGAGATGACTCGTCGGTGGACCAAGTCCCCCCTGTGGAGGCTTGTCCGCAACGGGCACCCCAGCCCTGTCGGCTCGCATCGGATTCTAGTATGACATCCGGTCGAGAACTGAAAATAGTTTTGCCATTCCATTCTATGGCGTGGTGGAGCCACCATCGTAACTCCTTTTCTGATTCCGCACAAAGAGAGACTTTGTCCGAATAACCTAGACCTTGTCTCAGATGTAAGGTTTTGAGGCGCTGTAGGGCCCGGTAATGTAGGGGAGCCGGAAAAATAGCCTGGATAGAGGCCGACAATAGTCCGACTATGCGTGCAAGGGTTCTCAATGATATTTGTCCCCTGCGCAAAACTGTCCTGATTTCTTTCCGAATCAGGGACAGTTTTGATTGTGGCAAGCGTAAGACTGCCTGTCTGGTGTCTATTGTGAAACCTAAGAACTCCATCTCCTGAGCTGGGGACAGTACGGACTTCTTGAGGTTGATGAGGAAACCTAGTTCCTCTAACAGCGACACCGACCACTGTTTGTGTAATTCAGCCTGCGATTTCGAGTGGGCCATAATTAAGAGGTCGTCTAGATATATTATCAGACGCACTCCTCTGCATCGAAGAGCAGCCACCACGGGCTTCATTATTTTGGTGAAGCACCATGGAGCCGAGGAAAGGCCGAAGGGAAGACAGGTAAACTGCCACATGCGGCCCCGCCATAGGAACCTTAGAAAAGTCTGGGAAGACTGGTGCATGGGAATCGTCAGGTTAGCATCTTTCAGGTCTATTTTGACTAGCCAATCCCCTTGAGAAAGCAGGTCCCTTAGTAAATGAATTCCTTCCATTTTGAAGTGACGGTACGTCACGAATTGGTTCAACCCTTTTAAATTTATAATTGGGCGATACCCCCCGCCTTTCTTCTTTACTAAGAATAGGCTGCTGACAAACCCGGGGGATAAGGGATCTACCTCCACTACGGGTTGTTTTGCAACCAGATCCTGAATCTCCTCGTCTATGAGACGAATACTTTGATCCGAAAACTGAATGGGGTGTGGGAACACCGACATGGTTGGATGAAAGGTGAAATCTATGTTGAAACCTGCTACCGTCGATAATATACAAGCGTCTGCCGTAATCGTGTGCCAGACGTGGATAAAATGCCTGAGTCTGCCCCCTATCGGTATGTGAGAAGAACAATTCTGTGGAACACTTACCAGTGGATGGGCGTGATCTGGGAAAACCTCTGCCCCCGCGTCCTCTCCATGGGCGTCCTCTGGGAGGAAAAAATGGCGCTGGTTGTGCCACTGGTAGAGAGTATTGCTGGTGCATGGGCGTATAAGGTTGAGCGGCCGCTCTAGGGTAGGCCCTGAAGTAATTGTTTCGACCGGCAGATCGGCCTCTTCCTCTGCCGGCCCTACCAAAAACCTTGGACCCTGAGCCTGCTTTCTTTAAAGAAGTCTGGGCCTTGTCAAGGCTGTTAAACAGGCCAACAAACCTGTTGATATTTTTCATTAGGTCCTCTCCGAAGAGAAGACCTTCTGCAGAGGGGCCCGGTTCTGACTCTGCCAAATGGGAGAGTTGTGGGTCCAGTTTCATTAAGATCGACCTGCGACGTTCAACGGCGCAGGCCGTATTAGCTGAGCCTAGTAGGCAAATGGCCCTTTGTGCCCATCCTCGTAATTGACCTAAGTCTACTGGGCCCTCAGTGGAAGCTGCTTGCTCCGAGAGGTTTAAAATTTTAGTTAAGGGGCCTAAGAGATCTAGGATACGATCCTGGATCGATTTAAACGAGCGCTCAATGCCCTTCTTAGCTTGTTTGCCAGATTTGGTCAAATATTTTAGCAGCACCGGGTCGATCTCGGGAGTGACTGCTACTTTCTTTGGAATAACGGGTCTCGGGCATTCTGCCCTTAGCTTATTCCTGTTGACCCTATCCAAACCTTTTCGTGTCCAGTGTTCTACGTACTGGGCCACCTGTGGGAGAGGTGTCCAGTCCCCAGATCTGGGGTGAGAAATGCCCTCTGGGTTGAAAAATGGCTCGCCTAGCGAGTCTAAAATTGTCTCAGATGGTAAATCTGAGTTAGCCCCAAGTTCTGTGAACTCTTGCCCAGAGTCTCCCATGTCGGAGTCATAATCATCTGATGCGGCGATCAGAGATCCCTCAGAGGCATTATCTTCTGAATCCTCATTAAAGGAGTCCGGTTTAGACCGGTGGTTAGATTTAAACCTTTTCTTGGAAGACTCCTTAATCATTAAGGGTCGTTCACCCTCTGGGTGGTTGGGGCGGCAGGCCGTGGGGGGTCCTGCGTCAAGCATAAATTGTACTTCCCCTGCCGGGGAGTCAGGACAAGCGATCAAATGTTTACGCTTGTAAAGGGCTTTGCCCTTTTTTGCTACCTCAGGATGAGTAGTAGACGGGTTAGAATGGGAGGCTAGGGCCGTTTGGATAGAGCTGTTAATAAGCTCTTGTATTTGAGCAGCCGTTAAAAGCTGCGGGCCTTCAGGGGTTAAGCCTGTAGAGATATTCATGGGCATAATATTTTCATCTGTCATGGTGAATAGAGCCAGGACAGCAAGGGTTAAATATTATAACTGTTAGAAGCCGTTACTAACTAGTAAGGGTTAACAAAATAATTTTACTGTAACTATTTTACTGCAGAAGAAAAAGGGGCTATTAAAGATGATTATGAACTGAAAGGAATTGTATCTGCAGTATAGCAGACCACTCTGCTCGAGTGCTCCGCTCTGAAGGAAAAATATATAAGGGAAATAACTAAGCTGTACCGATGCTTTACCGCTCTCCTCACCGCCCAGCAGCAGACTGGCGTGCGGTGAGGAAGCGGCGAATACAGTTACAGCGCCGCCCGAGATTTCGCGAGATCTCGGCTGCGGGACTGTGATTGGCTGGACGACGCTGAGGAGAGCGCGCGCTTGGTATCGCCCCCCTTCTTCTGCCCACAGCCCGGGAAACTCCGGCTAGTGACAGGGAAGGAGGTGGGGCGCGGGGGACAATGGAGTCAGAGACTGCCTTGTCCCAGAGGAAAACGAACACCGCAGAGGCAGCGGTGACCTGAAAAATTAAGCCCTAGAGGAGCAAAAGTAATGAGTGCAGATAAAGGATACTGCTAAATAAAATTAAATAAAGTAATTTCCAATCATGGATTAAATTAATAAAATTAAATAATAAATAAGAAAATACAATTAAATATAAAATAAATAGAGAATAAAATAAATCAACAAGATAGACGCACAGGAAAAAAGTGCCTATCTACAAGCTGCTAAACTAGCACATACAATATCAAAGAAATATGGAATAATACTTATCTCTGCCATGAGCAGAAAGAAAGAGGATGATTTACAGTAGGACAGTCCTAGTTATAGGCTCAGACCCCTAGAGGGCGGGGGTTATACGGACGCTGGGACTGATGGGAAACTTAGTTTTTAAGTTTGTTTTAATGTAAAAATGTTTCTGCTATGAGCATTAAAGTGGAAAGATTATTGCAAGATATGAGCCTCCTGTCTGATATATAATTCATGTTAGTTACTTGTTAGACAATAATTTTTGTGAATTTTTGTCAATGATTTGCATTCTGTGTTTTGGATTCCTTTTTCTGTTCGTGTTTTCGGTCGTGTGTTCGTGTGACATCTATGACAATTTGTTGTGGATGTCATGTGGGCATGCGACTGAAGATACAAACAGAAAAAGGATTTTCGTCATTTTGTACTTTCGTAAATATATCGCGGGATTCGCGGCACTTTCAACACGCGGCTCATCCATATTAACGATTGTTAAGCCCCATACACTTGGTCAGACTTTTTTAACAACAAACATAAAAACGATCGTTTTCCGTTCGTTCTCAGAAAATTTTCGTCAATGATTTGCATTCTGTGTTTTGCATCCTTTTTCTTTTGGTGTTTTCGGTCGTGTGTTCATGTGACATCTGTGGCAAAAGATTTGCATTCTGTTGAATCCAAAATACGAACAGAAAAAAGGAATTCAAAATACAGGGTGCAGGTCATTTGTTGTGGATGTCGTGTGAGCATACGACTGAGGATACGAGCAGAGAGGGGATTCAAACAGGATACAGAATGCAAATCTTTTGTTGTGGATGTAATTTTCATTCCTTTGCCGTTTCTTTTTGCCGTTCATTCGTATTTGCGGTTGTTCGTTATGCGGCTCATTCGTAATCCTGTCATTTTCGAATTTTGGTGCTTTTTTCGTATGTACACATTATTCTGCGGGTACGAAAATGAACATTTTCGTACGAAAATAACATTCGTACGAACGGGAATGCACATATCTAATGTGAACAATAAATCCCTGTTTTTGTGCAAAGTTTGCTAGAAATGGTGCATAGCAGTGTGCAGAGGGTTCATTCAGAATTTTTAGTGTTAACATGTGGTCACACTCCTGATGGGTTATACATACTGTATGTATAAGCTTTTTGGAATTTAGCACAAGTATATCTTATGTATTTTTGCGGTAATACCAGATCTGCATGTGTAGCTCTCCTACAACTATCTGCCACACATTGGAACTACTGTATATCCAATAGAGTAATTGCATTTTGCAGAGCGGAGTAGGAACTGGCCAGAGAGGGATTCCTTTGACATCATTAGACAGTTTAAACACGTATTGTAAAGTAATGTTCAAAGTATGCTAGAAAGGGTGTATGTAGTGTGCAGAGGGTTCATTCAGATTTTTTTGTATGTGCAGAACCATTTAAACATCTCCCTGGGCGGACACAGAGACGAACCGCAAATGTCGTCTGGAAATTCCCCACAAGAATGTCATATATCTCAGTAATTAGCTATATATGAGAGCTGGTAGATTCTTATTTCCTCCTCACAGGGTGCACCCTATCTTCTGATAGCTCTCAAGGTTGTTGGTTTGTCTGTCCTTGGATGTTGGATGTTGATGTTAATAAACGATGGGCACAGATTAATATCTGTAATATTAATAGCCACATGTGATGTGGATACACATAAGAATAGGGAACTGGACACGTATACATAGATCAGCCATAACATTATGACCACTGACAGGTTATGTGAATAACATTGATGATCTCATTACAATTACATCTGAAGGTTGGCTTTAGGCAGCAATTGAACATGTTGTCCCTGAAGTTGTGTGTTGACAGCAGAAAAAAATGTGTAAGGATTTGAATGATTTTGACAAAGGCCAAATTGTAACGCATGGATGAGTACTGACAGGTCGGTGCCAGATACCACAGCATACCTGCAGAGGTCTAATGCAGTCCATGCCTTAATAGGTCAGAGTTGTTTTAGCAGTAAAAGGGGACCCTGAAATAGGGCCAGAGGAGTGGATCTTTAATGTTGGTTGCTTGCAGCCTCATATCTACACAAGCATGTGATTAACATTGGGGTAAACATTAACCACTTTCCGACTGCATCACTTAGATGTATGGCGGCAAAACGGCATTGCTGCACTGGATCACAAATCTGATACGTGATTCAGCACTTCTGGGTATGGAGCACATGCAGTGAAAAGGTGATACCGCTCTGAAAAAGCTGCTGATCCCTTGAGTGAATCTCGCCCTATTGAGGCCGACAGGTGCTGGCTCTGCACAAATGCATGGGATTGGAAAGAAATCCTGACCTGCCGCACTCAAACATAGTCAAAAATAGAAATGAAATGAACACTAGGAAAAAAAAATGGCTAACATGTTTCACATCGTGAGATGCTTACTCATAGCTGGGTGAACAATGACAAAAGTTGTATTTAAAAAGGAGGTGGATGTGATCTTCCACCAATCATACCAAAGGTGAGCACAGTTCAATTGCACACATATAGGTATACGTTTATCAAACAGAGAAGAGCTGAGATCCTGATAAACATGGCTGATCTCTCAGGTGTGCCAGTTTTTTGAAGCTGAGATGAAGGGTGGAGAACATGTTTTTCACTTCTCATCACAAGACGCACCCTACTGTCATTCACTTTTACACAGAAGACCAGTTTATGAAGGTGAGATCTGAGGATCTCACTGGCTATCTCTGTAAAATATCTCCGTCCCAGATTCTCCAGCTCAGAGGTGGAGAATGTGGGTGAGAAGCTGCTGTGATGTGAAGAAGGAGGTTTCTTTCCTCCTAATATCAGCAAAAGCAAGCTTAACCACTTAACCCCCAGACCATATTGCTGCCCAAAGACCAGAGCACTTTTTGCGATTCGGCACTGCGTCGCTTTAACTGACAATTGCGTGGTCGTGCAACGTGGCTCCCAAACAAAATTGACGTCCTTTTTTTCCCACAAATAGAGCTTTCTTTCGGTGGTATTTGCTCACCTCTGCGGTTTTTAGTTTTTGCGCTATAAACAAAAATAGAGTGACAATTTTGAAAAAAAATGAATATTTTTTACTTTTTGCTATAATAAATATCCCCCAAAAATATATAAAAAAATTTTTTTTTTCCTCAGTTTAGGCCGAAAGTATTTTTTGACATATTTTTCGTAAAAAAAAATTGCAATAAGCGTTTATTGATTGGTTTGTGCAAAAGTTATAGCGTTTAAAAAATAGGGGGTATTTTTATGGCATTTTTATT
Source organism: Rana temporaria (assembly GCF_905171775.1). Classification (NCBI taxonomy): domain Eukaryota; kingdom Metazoa; phylum Chordata; class Amphibia; order Anura; family Ranidae; genus Rana; species Rana temporaria. The sequence continues at coordinate 314,297,194 of NC_053491.1, forward strand.
AATATTTTTTTTTACTAGTAATGGCAGCGATCAGCGGTTTTTTTCGGTACTGCGACATTATGGTGGACACTTCGGACACTTTTGACACATTTTTCGGACCATTGGCATTTTTATAGCGATCAGTGCTATAAAAATGCATTGGATTACAATAAAAATGCCACTGGCAGTGAAGGGGTTAACACTAAGGGGCGGGGAAGGGGTTAAGTATGTCCCTGGGTGTGTTCTAACTGTAGGGGGGGGGGCCTCACTAGGGGAAATCACTGATCTTCTGTTCATACATTGTATGAACAGAGGATCAGCATTTCCCCCCCTGACAGGACCGGGAGCTGTGTGTTTACACACACAGCTCCCGGTCCCCGCTCTGTAACGAGCGATCGAATGTGCGATCAAATGTTTTCAACAGGACAATGACCCCAAACACACCGACAGGCTGTGTAAGGGCTATTTGACCAAGAAGGAGAGTGATGGGGTGCTACCTCTAGAAGCTCATCAAGAGAATGCCAAGAGTGTGCAAAGCAGTAATCAAAGCAAAAGGTGGCTACTTTGAAGAACCTAGAATATGAAATATATTTTCAGTTGTTTCACACTTTTTTGTTATAATTCCACATGTGCTAATTCATAGTTTTGAAGCCTTCAGTGTGAATCTACAATTTTCATAGTCATGAAAATAAAGAAAACTCTTTGAATGAGAAGGTGTGTCCAAACTTTTGGTCTGTACTGTATATATATATATATATATATATATATATATATATATATATATATATATATATATATATACACACACACGTGTGTGTATATAGATACTGTATATATGTGTGTATGTATATACAGTGCCTTGCGAAAGTATTCGGCCCCCTTGAACTTTGCGACCTTTTGCCACATTTCAGGCTTCAAACATAAAGATATAAAACTGTATTTTTTTTTGAAGAATCAACAAGTGGGACACAATCATGAAGTGGAACGAAATTTATTGGATATTTCAAACTTTTTTAACAAATAAAAAACTGAAAAATTGGGCGTGCAAAATTATTCAGCCCCCTTAAGTTAATACTTTGTAGCGCCGCCTTTTGCTGCGATTACAGCAGTAAGTCGCTTGGGGTATGTCCCTATCAGTTTTGCACATCGAGAGACTGACATTTTTGCCCAATCCTCCTTGCAAAACAGCTCGAGCTCAGTGAGGTTGGATGGAGAGCGTTTATGAACAGCAGTTTTCAGTTCTTTCCACAGATTCTCGATTGGATTCAGGTCTGGACTTTGACTTGGCCATTCTTTTTTTATTTTTATTTTTTCTTTTTTTTTTTTTTTTTTTTTATACCACCTCAGCTAATACCAGGTTCAAGAGACCAGCTCATGATTTGATGCTTCTTACGTCTCTGTTTATAGGTTGCATCATATGTGGTATATATTATGAAATGTTTTTTTTTTTTTTTTTTAATTTATTTTTTTTTTTTTTTAATTTTTAACTATGGTCATGTGCACAAGAAGTAGATATCACCTTCCCGCTAGGGTAATAGGGCCTTGGTCGTGCCACTTCAACCAATACCCCCCAACCAGGATGGTTTAAACACGTCGTCAGTGACCAGTTAGAACATTTATCCCCCCCCCCCCCCTCCCCTCTTGGCTCCCAGGGATCTCAGTCTTTTTACCCAAGATAATATGACTTTGGATTTTTTTAAAGAAAGGAAAATATTATGTGAATAGGATTTGGAGATGACTATCGGAGTGATGAGTGTTGTTTTGGTCTGCTTAAATATACCCTATTTCCAATGACCCCTAACCCTCTCAGCATAGCTCCATGTTTTTTTGTAATCCTTCCATTTTTCCCATTTCTCCCTAAACTCCCTGTGCGTCTCTGAGAGGCCATCTTTTAGCTCTTCTAACCTAAACGTTTCCTCCACTGCGTCTATCCAGTTCCAGACGTGAGGACTTGCTGTCTCCTGCCACTTTTTTGGTATGAGTCTCTTGGCAGCATTCAGCAAGTGGGGGAGTAAGGACTGCTTGTAGTTTTTAACCCCCTCTTGGCTACAGTGAAAGAGCACTACCCAGGGGTCCTTCTTTAGCTCCTTGCCAGTGATGACCTTTATTTGACTTAATATTATGTCCCAATAAGTTTGGATTTTTGGGCATAGCCACCATAAATGGGCCATCGTACCTCTTTCTAGGCATCCCCGCCAGCACTCTGCGGTCTGTTCTGCTTTAAATTTGTTTGCTTTATCCGGGGTGATATACCACCCT